>NC_090922.1:1536988653-1537301508 GCF_040938575.1 Ambystoma mexicanum
TGCTACCCCCGTTAATGCCCGAATGACGTCCATGAGATCAGGGCAGCAAGGGCATTCCTGTAGGCTTGGAAAATTGTTGGTTTCTGTCAATTGTGCCAGGCTCATAGTCACAGTGCATGTTTGCTTTGACGTTCTGCATCTCAAAGGTGGCCCAGGGCTGTGGACAGGGAGGGGGAGGGGTGAATGTGCGTACAGTATAGTGTGGGTCAAAGGGAGTCATACGTGCAAGTGAAAGTCAGAAAAAGCATGTTCAATGGAAGAAGCATGATTATCGGTGAGAGACAGAGGAGAGTTTCACCAGCCAAACCATATTGGATAACCCGGCAAGTATTTAGAGGTCAATCAAAAGCACTGCATGGAGTCAGGATCCGGATCACCTCTGTAATTATAGTCTGTACAGTGCATATGAGACATTTCATGGATCTTTCGATACCTGTCATGGTATTTGATCAAATATCCTGATCTCATTCTCCGTTATTTATTTATCAGGTTGTGTTTTAATCTTCTGGGGACTCCACAAAGGTGGGGTCCCATTAGGGGGCGCACCCCAGGATCTATGAATTGCCTCCTTTGTGGTGATCAAGGATCTTGTGAATCGCTGAAACACCTACTGATAGATTGCGCCCCCACTTAGACATTGCGCAAGTGTGAAGAATTGACACTTGCGAGGGTTTGGGAACGAGTCAAGATTATCAAACTTACTTCGCAAATTCTTGCTCTTCTGCACTATTTCATTAAGATTCATGATCTCTTAGGAGAAACTGTGTATTTTATATAACTGTTTTAATCAATTTAATTGTTATTGATTGGCAACTGATTGTGATCTTTTTATATTTATGCATTTTTAACTTGTTAATTCTTATTATAAATAGTGTTAAAGTTTTGATAAACTGTGACCACTACTGATTTAATAAAAATGTGCCGATCATTTTGACGTAAGCATCTGAGTTCCCCCAGACATACCTGCAGTTATTTCTCCCAGGCCGGGCATCCATTCTCTTCCGATCCAACATGGAGAG
This sequence comes from Ambystoma mexicanum, assembly GCF_040938575.1. Taxonomy (NCBI): domain Eukaryota; kingdom Metazoa; phylum Chordata; class Amphibia; order Caudata; family Ambystomatidae; genus Ambystoma; species Ambystoma mexicanum. The sequence continues at coordinate 1,536,989,673 of NC_090922.1, forward strand.
ACACCTGGGGGCAGACCCCTGGGCATGCCCACTTGCAGCTCTTGCTCATGGTATGCCAACGTCATAAATAGAAAATATCCTCGAGCCCCAGAATGACTAAGAGGCCCACTTCATGTTCTACAGATCCAGACTGGACTATGGGGCTGCCTTGTCTTCTACTCCCCCAGCAAGGCATTGGCCTATACATATATCCGCATTGCAAGCAGTATCTATAGAGGCGATTGCACGCGCCTTGAGTCCTAGCCGCTCCAATTTGAGCAATTGTAATATTTGAAATAATTGATGTTTCTAGAGGACTATTATATGAGGGGAGATATAAGCACCAGTACCGGGGTGGTCTTCTTTTATTGAAGGTCATGTTCCTCAGTGTGGCAATGTGTCTTGGGATTGGCATGGGGTGGCATTTATACACACCCGGGGCACGAGAGTGCCGGCTGTTTCGCGTCAAGCTAAATGACCTTGCAGTTAGTTACTGCAGCGTTGGCGTTTCATGATTTTTCTAGTTATTTTTCTCGGGATTGTGCATACAGTCGGAAACATTGTAGCACACTAGGATTTGACTTGTCTTTGAAAATGTCTGAAATTGCAAAATTGTGACCTACTGGGGATGAATGTGTCCGCATGACCTGTTCTGTGGCCTGGCTCCCACCCGGGCGGATCTACAACCACATTGGCCTGTCTGCCCTTTTTACAGAGGGGACATATCCATATGCTGAGCAAACTAGTCCCGCCCACAAAGCAGCCTAGCTCCAAACTGCGAGGTCATTTCCCTCTGAATAAGAGTGTCCACAGCTGCCCCAGACACCTTGTCTATCCTTTGTGGTGGTCATCAGTGAGGTGAAGCTGTGTCTCTCTGAGGCCCAAATAGCAAGGGGCCATATTTGGATTATCCTTGTAATTTACGGTGAAACCCCAGTCTTTCCAAATTTGCAAAATTGTGGCAGCCCCTTTTTGGGGAGAATTTTCAGTTTCTGTGCTAATTCCCTTTAACCTTAAATAGCCCCAGCCCTTTGCTTTGGGACCTTTTTTGATTTTAACCTGCTGAGTGAGTGGGCCTTATTTGCCACACACTCATGAATTTTCCCTCTAAGATTTTGAGTCACTTATGTTTTAATGGTGCCTGTTAAACTCCACAGGCATCTGCTTTTTATATGGCGGCACACAGAACCCCTTGTGCAGTGCCACTGAGGAGTCCCTTGGACTCCTCTAAATGTTTAAATACATTTTCTCGGGTGAACTACAGTTACCAAGAATAGTAGGACCACTTTTGTCTTACTTACATTTTTCCTTTGTGGGTCCAGCACACACCACCCTATGTGGAGTGCTGGGGGGTTACATAGTAACTCCTTATCCCACTGCTCATGTAACATTTTGCGACACTAACTTGAAAGGCTGGTGGAAGTGGTTTCTTTTTTACTACATTTTGTGTAATGTATCTGCAGGCTGATTTCTCAGCTGCAGTACAGCACCCAAGGGTGAACATTTTACCAAAATGGCTCCTGTCTTTGTTTTTTGCCATTTCTTGTTTGTTCCTTCCATCTGGGCTTTTACTCTGTTGTTTAGCTCATGTTTGAGCCCATTGTGTATTTTGTCTTTGGGGGCTTCGGCCCTGAAACCCACCCAGGCTCCAGTGTGTCTGGGAAGGCAGGAAGTGAGGGAGGAGACCCAAACTTCACTGTCCTTTGTTTGTTAGCATACCTGGCCGAATCCAGGTCCAATTGGGCAGGTGGCAGTCCTAGACGATGACCCCACCCTGTGCGATTGACAGCTTAGTGCTGTGGATGAATGGGATTTTGCATATAAGGTGAGGGTTTTGGGGGCTACAGGCAGTCGACCATTGGAACATCAAATCTGAAGAAGACCATGCAGACAGAAGCCAGCAGCACCTTCCAAGACCGCGAAAGCAGCAGTGAAACCTTGCAGCTGTGCTGACCCAGTTTTCACGTTGACAGGGAAACTCAGCTAAGGATGACTTATTCCCTGAGGCTAGTTGGTCCCACCAGCCTAAAGACCTGCTTCGTTCTGGGCCAACCCCTCTCTCTCTGAAACCTTCCTGGGCTGCAATTTCCCAATACAAGGGGTACCTGGACCATAGATCAGTGCAATGTCTTACGAAGGGCAAATCCAGCGGAAATTCCAACAAGGGATATTTGTTCCTCTTTGGTGCTGAGAAAAAGGTGCCAAAAGCACAAAGCCGCTGAAATGGGTGGAGTCCATTGCTGCATAGCCCCTCTCCAGAGTGCTGGCACAGAAGTCCGCCAGACATCCTTCCTTTCATCACCATGACCAACGTCCAGGAACAAGGGTGTGCATCGCATCAAGAAGGAAGCCAGCTGGAACATCTTCTTCAATTCACCGGTACTGGGGCTTTGGGTTCAACTACCTTTAGCCAAATCTGGTGCTTCCTAGCTTAGGGAGTGCTCGCTTCTGTCCTTTTGAATTACTTCACTTCACTTGTTCAGGCCTAACAGCTCTCTCTTGAGCTCCTGGATGTTTCTTCAAGGAACTACTCACGGTTCAACTAACTTTTTCTAAGACGAGTGCATTAGAAACTAGAACTGTCCTATTTAGTTGTCTGATTGCCAAACCATGATTGCCAGACAGAGGAATGACAGACTGCGTATCGTCAGCGTAGTTTGTGAAAATCACCCCCTCGTGGGCTAGCATGGCAAAGCACGGGACTGTAAATAGATTGGATAGGCACGGCGAGGTACATGAGGCCTGTGGAACCCCGAAGTTAATGTCTATGGGCAAAGCTTCCGCCTCTTGATAGAATACTCCTCTTTCTCGATTACTGCGAAAGGAAGATATCCATTGGGCTGCTATCGGAGGGAAATTTGCAACCTCCTTCATCCTGGTGACCAAAATATGATGGTCCACCAGGTCGAAGGCTACCGACAAGTCCAGTATCATCAGCAGAGAGGCTTCATTTTTGTCCATACGGTTCAATAACCTGGATTTTAGTTCTAACAGAGCCATCTCTGTTCCAAATCGGAACCAAAACCCCGACTGGTGGTCAGTCAGAATAGGATATTTATTCAGATGCTCAGCCACTTGATCTGGAATTTTCAGGAGAAAAGGGGAATTTGTAATCGGTCTGAAATTGTTAGGTGAATCAGTAAAGAGGTCAGGCTTTTTGAGGATGGGTGTAACCCAGGCATTTTTTAGGTCTTGAGGAACAACCCCCTTTTCCAAAGAAGCATTAACGAATTTGCAGATCGCTGCAAGCAATGTAGGAGGGCAGATTTTAATCATCATGGCTGCAGAGGAGTCATTTTTACATTTAGAGGCTTTTAGCTGTTTGATAATTGATGCCAGTTCCGCAAGAGAAATAGCGGTACAATTAAATAGGGGCAGCGAGGGGCATCTCTCAACAACCCCACTTGGGATTTCTACATCCGTTCCCGCTAGAATGACTTGTTTATTGCCAATATCAGCCCTAATGTTCTTGAGCTTATCTTGCGTAGCCTGCTCAATCCCTTCACACCAGGCACTATTCTTTACCATCGGCCTGGGTCGATTTGATTCATGGATTCTTGCTTCTTGAGAATTTTAAATAATTCCATAGTGTCTGATTGGGCATTCTTAATGTCATTGTTGAAAACAGTCTTTTTGGCCTCAATTATTGCGGATTTATAATTCTTAGCAGCAACCTTGTATGCTTCCAGAGAGGGCTAGGTCCGATTGGATATCCACTCATAAAAAAGTTAAAGGGTTAGCGTTTCTAAGATCTTCAATTCCCGTGAAAACCATAAATTACTTTTAGTTCCTTGTTTGAGCATTTGTCTTTTTAATTGTGCTAGAGTGTTTGCAACTGACTCCAGATTGTGAAAAGGATGGACCCTGACCCCTCCTCTAGGGACGATGCATCTGGAAGGTTCACCAGAGAAGTAAACAGAAGTTCAATCCTCTCGGCCGAAAAGTTCTTATGAATTTTGTTCAATATCCCTGTCCTGTTTCTGTCTTTCTCTTTACTAGAGAGAACTGCTAACACTGTGAATTCAACAAATGATCAGACCAGGGGCAAGGTGAGACAGCCACATCATTCGTCCTAACCTTGTGGCAGGCGACGCAGTCTAAGGTATGCCCTAAGCAGTGGGTAGGGACATGAATCAAATGGTCAAAGCCAAACTCTGTCATCCTTGTGCTCCAGCCATAGGTTAATGTCACCCATGATAAGAAAACTTGAATTAGGTTTCAAAAGAGGGAGGGAGAAGAAAGCGGGAAAGGCCAGTTAAAATGTCCTCAGACATAGTAGTGGGCCTGCATATCAGCAATACATTAATAGAAGCTTCTGCATTCAAACCAATCTTAATCTTAACAATCAGTTCTCGCGGCCACGGATACACGGCCATGGATACGCAGATGAGCGGCCGCAAGGAGTACTGATCTCCAAAGATCTAGGCTCTGGGATTTTGCCCCCTTACTTGTTACACCTAAAGAACTTGTTATACCTACTTGGTACATGTCCGGTTTCGAAGAAGGCCAAAGGCCGAAACACTTGTCAGCAATGGAAAATATGAAATACTTTCAATTGGCGCAATTGTGTGGTGGCATTGAATAAAGTCTTGTCAATAAGAGGGCAGTGGGAGCACTCTATGTCTGCACGCAATCCGGCAGACATCATTCACCAATTAATACTATCAGTTAAGATCTAATTTGTGATCCTTGCCGCACCGAGAATCTCCCACTAAAACCCACAACTACGTTCTCACTCAAGAGAAAATATGGATATTATAACAACAATACTTTCCCTATGCACTTACCATCGTAACTGTCCCTACCATCCCATGTCCACTTCTGTACCCTCAACACAAAACGAATTAAGTAATATTGTGCAATCACTAGACACCCCTTTTTCACTCCAAGCACCCCCAATGAGTTGGGGTGCTGCTCTGCTTATGGGTACTGATCAAAACCCCCAAAAAACATCCCATGCCGAACTTTGACCTTTTTTAATGACCTGCGGGCCATGTTCCATACTGCTCCTTTTGAATGTTGCGCGGGCCGTGTCACAAAACCACGACACTCTGACACCTCGTTCCTCTTCCAACCTTGGCTCAAATACAGCGACCCAATTTACAAAGTCCAACACCCAGCGGTGATCGTTAAATTATTAAAAACGAGGAATAGGGCACTTTATGGGGTGTAAAACACAGAGGTTTGCCTCTGTGAAATCCTGCTAAAGGGTTGCTTTTTGTGTACATCTTATCTTGTACTACTGGGCTGGGGCAGACTCCATTGTGAAATGGAGAGTCCTGATGACCCCTTTCCCTGACAATTCACAGCTCACTGGGAAAGGGCCATTAGCATTCCATGCCCCTCATTCTGTGGGCACCCCACAGTAAATGCCTGCACTGCATAAGCCTGATTGTATTGTCTAGCTAGTCTGCGATTGGTCTACGTTGGCATGAAAACAGCCAGGTAACAATGTATAGACACTACCACATTGTATTCAGAAGATGCTTGTGTGAAATAATTCTGTGAGAGAAGGCAAAGGGCAATACACAGAGATGTCTGTCTTCTGCAATTTAGAACATTTCAAGCATCAGGGTGTTGTAATTGTTTCATAAACTCCTTGATTTCGGGAATAATGAGTGTTTAAAATAAATGTTGAAAACAAGGAAAGGGGGGTGTTTTTTAAAAAATGGTGACGAGCATGGGTACAACTTTAGACTGAAAGTGCCACCATCGGGAGGCAACGGCTCCACATTCTCGGGCCTTGTGCTGGCACGGCAACGCAGTCACGTGCTTTCCTTTCACATCCTTGCCGCCCCCAAGACGGCATCGCCATTTTGGGCCGTCTCCCATCAGGAGCACTCCTTGTACTTTGACCACTGTAGATGTTCTACCGTATTGCTCTGTCTTGGCGCTGCCGCATCTGCTCTGCTCCGTGCCAGCATTTGCGGTCACGCGTATATCTTCACCTATCACGTTCCCAGCCCACAACCAAAGCGCGCTCTCAAGCAGTCACATCAACACCAGTTCCCACAGAAGTGCCCCGCTTCTTCCAGGTTACCAACTCCAATCTACCCTGAATGTCCTTCGACGACTTCTCCACAAAATTCCATAATTTCACTCTGTCTGACTCATCCTGGAGACCTATCTGGGTGACTTGCTTCTGTTTATACAACTGTCCTTTGCCTACCTTAAACTAAGGGCGTCCCCTAGTGTTGGCACCTCTTTTGGGGGGCATTGGGTGCCGGGTGGCTGCTCTCCCACTGCAGCTCACTTAGTGTTAGCTCTTTTTCCAGTAGACACTCCAAGGTCCACTTCCTGGGTTCTTCAGATACACAGCTCATGGCCACGGTTATCAAGGGTGTCTCCAGTGGCACCAGTGAGTTTCTCACATCCTCTTAAGTTGCAATGGAGCAGGACCCACTGGTGCCCACCACCCAAGCTTCATCCAGTGCAATCACGCCATCAACGATATGCAGAAATCGGCAGAAATACACAGTACTACAGTGTAAAAAAAGCACAGCTAGTCGCTGGATAAAATAAAAGGAAGTACCATTACTCCTAAAGAGAAGCTATGATGATTATGTTAAAATGCATCATACATGATCCTCATGAAGTGTTTTTAGCTGCAATACATGCCCCGGCTGATCCGTTACCCTGTGGAGGGATAAAGTGCAGTTACCAAGTTAACTTGACTGCCGTCCGGGACATAGCACAGTGTGCAAGGCGGCCTGTCCATTGCTTATTGAAAGATATTTAGTTGGCCTCACATTTACTGAGAAACTGTTCTAACCTTTTTACTACCCTAACCTTTCCTTTCTGCAACTCTGAATATGCCAAGTAGGCTGGTGTAATATTCAAATGCAAATACTATCCTTGTGATTGAAATCACTTCCTGGTATAAGAAGCACATCCAAATATTATTCACTGGCTTGTTTGATTCTGAAAAGTAATTTCAAAGTTTATTCATATTGTTACAATCTTTTACCTTTTTAAAGTATGCGTTTTTAAAACCGACATTAAGTAAATAAATAAATATTTATAACTGAAACCTTGAGTGTTCGTGTTACTTGGCTACTTGTATTTACGAATTTCCATTGTACAGCTCTACAGATCACATTTAGCCCTCTTGAGATAGGCCTGGCTGCTCAATCACGCCCACCAACTTCTGTAGTACAGACCTATACCAAAAGGCGGGTTACCTAATACCAAGCAGATAAGTGTTGTGTAGTCTCACACAGGGTGACTGCCCCAATTCTTACCTGACACTCCCCATCTGCCCTGCTGACATACTGAGCACACTGACCACGGTTATCATGTCCTGCCATGGACCACCTGGTGTTATATCTCAGTGTTTCAGTGAACTGTGTGTTACCTGCAGAAACAACACTGGCTCAACAGAGTCCCACTAAACTGGCTAATGCCAGTATGATAAAGCAAAGCAGTGCCACATTATGAACTACATACACATGTTACTGTTATTGTTGTGGCCAGAGCAGACTGTGTATACAATTCTTATAAAGTGAACCATAATGTTCCTAAATACTTGTTCACGCTTAAGCCCTCACAAAGGACTGCCTATTCATGTATGTGGCTCTGACCTTGATCTGTTGATATATAAACATGTTGCATATTTACTCTCTCTGCAGATGTAGAAAATTGTCTGAAATGCCCGGATGACCAGTGGCCCAATGATAGAAGGGATGGCTGCTTCCAGAGACCCGTCGTTTTCCTTTCTTACGGCGATCAGCTTGGCGCAAGTTTGGCGTCAGTAGCTATTGCCTTCTCCATAGCTACAGCTGTAGCGCTAGGGATCTTTCTCCGACACCGGGACACACCGATAGTGAAGGCCAATAATCAGGGCCTAAGCTATACCCTCCTTGTCTCCCTAATGCTGGCCTTTCTCTGCTCCATCTTATTCATTGGATGTCCAGCAACATCGACCTGTTTAATACAACAGACTGCATTTGGGATTGTATTTACTCTTGCAGTGTCTTGTGTATTAGCAAAAACCGTCACGGTTGTCATTGGCTTTATTGCCACAAAGCCTGGGAGCAAACTGAGCAGATGGCTGGGGCCTCGGGTGTCCGGTTCTGCGGTCCTTGTGTGCACATTGGGAGAAGTAGTCATTTGTCTCTGTTGGCTGCTCACCTCTCCACCTCACCCTCACACTGACATGTGGTCTGAAACTGGGAGGGTCATCCTGCAGTGCGCTGAGGGCTCTATCACCGCCTTCTATGCTGTGATTGGCTACATGGGCCAGCTTCCTGGTGGCCTTCCTAGCCAGGAACCTACCTGATAGGTTCAATGAGGGTCAGCTCATCACTTTCAGCATGCTGGTCTTCTGCAGCGTCTGGGTCAGCTTCATCCCCGCCTACCTCAGCACCAAGGGCAGGTACATGGTCGCCGTGGAGATCTTTGCCATCTTGGCTTCCAGCGCTGGACTGTTTGGATGTATATTCATTCCTAAATTATATATCATTCTGCTCAGGCCAGATGTCAACATCAAAGTAACTTTTCCTGTAAGAAGTACCGAGAGGACAATTTAAACACATGTATTGTTGCATATTAAAATACTGAATACTGATTTTTAGAAGAACAGGACAATATTGTATATATCACTTAACAGTAAGGTGCGGGGGTGCTTATTTCATAATTATCGCTCCCTGGCCCCAAATATCCAGGGTCAAACACTGCCCACTAGGTTTCCTCCAAGCAGGATAAACTGCATGCGTGCGATGCACCCTAAACATGTTGAATGCATGGAATTATTGGGAGAAAAAGGATGCTGGGTGATTTCTCAGTGGGCACATCTGTATTCATTTTACTTTTTCTCTAAAGGATTGCGTGCACAGACTTTGGGTCGGATAACTTGCACAGCGTATGGTTGCTACTCTGCACCTGTGCAGTGAGTGCAAGGTGAGGAGAGGTATTGCAATACAGGGAACTGCTCAGTGCCCGGCTGGTATTTCTGAAGCCACTTGAGAGGACATCTATGTGGACACTTAAGAAGGGAGAAGGGGGCGTGTGGGGGCAGGAGCTGCCTAGGAATAAAGGTAGGGTGCCAGGGCGGTAAACACAACATAGTAGAGGCGAATGACAGAGTTTAGGAAGACCTTCCCAAGGCAAGTGTGCTAATCCCATGTTATTTGCAACGCATAACAGCAAACTAGATAAGGGGACAATGAGGAGGGAGTGTTTACAGCAACATTCTTACTATCATGGTGTGCTAGAAGGTGGCTGGGTGTCGTATCCCAGTATGATATGATATGATATGATCGTTTATTTATATAGCGCCTATACTCAATGTGTTCCAAAGCGCTTCAAGGCAAGGGAGGGAACAAGGGAAAATACAACCACATTCTTACAGGCCATGAACAGTAAGGATGTGAAATTAACTATCGTACTCGGCCTGACGACATTTCAGATAGTGCAAGAGCTAAGACATAGATAAGGAAGGGAGCGGGAGAGTGGGAAGGAAATGGATAGTTCCGTTATAGTCCAGTATAGTTCATGCTTTTTCCTGTTTCTTCTGCCACTCTATGAACCCAGGGCAGTTTACCAAGAAGAGTAACCATGGAATAAGCGTTTATCATCGGCCACTGGTGTTCTCAATACCGTGCACCCATGAGGTGCCACTCCAACTGTAGCTCAGCCATGAATGCACTCTGACAGTAATGCCCAGAATATGCAGAGAAAATAGAAAGACAGAGAACATGTTCCATTTATTTAAACACATTACTTTCGAAACTACTTTTATATGTAACATGTTGGATATATTTTGGAGTTATATCTATTACTTTGTGGTATTTTTTTTATTCTGGTGGTATTTGGTGATATTTTATAATTCTTGGTGATATATTGTGGTAACTCGTTAGGGTATTTTTATAGTGATGAGACTAGTTTCAGAATATTGCCTAATCATTATTTTTACCTGGATCACTTACAACAAGCAAAATACTGGACCTGGTATGCTCTGGATAGATGGCTCATACCCTCCTGTTGTACTTTATGTAGAATAACACACTACGCCCATTTGGCTGAGTTTCAACAAATGTAAAGCATGCAATTGAAATACTGCACATTCACTCAATCTCTCTAGCTAAACAGCTCACGGCAGATACTATATTTTGAGATATCTCTTATCACACTTCTGTCTTTTTATGCATGTCAAATAAAAGGGGCTAAATGCAGAATAAATGTAATAAGACTAAAGGTTACTTTGAAATCTGTTTATGTTTATCATTATCATAAAATAGAAATATGCAAATTACACAGAATAATAGTTATGCTCACACTGGGCCTCATTACGAGTTTGTAGGCAGCCATGCTCCAAACTCGTGTCCGGGTCCGTGGTCCCTGAGTGGGGAAATACCGGGCCATTCTGACTTTGGAGGACCCGGTATTTCCCCATTCAGGGAACCCGGACCATCCCCATTCCCACTTGAGCCCGTATAGGGCTCAATGGGAATGGGGAGCATGCTAACAACGGCCCGTTAATGACGGGCCCCTTGTTAGCATGCTGGTCCCCTCTTGGGAACGTCCAGAGCTGGTCCCACGAGGGGACCTCATATTGAGGCGGTACGGGGTTAACGGCGCCAGCACCTTTACCGGCGCCGTTAACCCCTTACAGCCTCACTTGTAATGAGGCACATTTTAATTCACAGTGCAAATACATTTCAATAGCTTTCAGTGTTTTATCTGGGCCAAGTCTTGTCAACTGTCCTTGGTAACATGGAACTTGGCAAGAGAAATACACTTTGAAAAAACACAGCAAGACCTTTCAAAACATAAATGCAGGATTACATGCATGTTGAAAATAGGCAGCACCTAATATGATGTGACCTACTTAATCTCGACTACCTGACTTCATTCCAAACAGCAGCCCCACATTAACCTCATATTTACCTAGATATGTTGGCGAGATTTCTGATTCAGTTTGGCATGGTGATCCTCCCCAATCTTTCCGTCTGCCTCCCCCAGGGTCACTCAGATCAGGAGCAATTCAGCATCAGACAGTCTCCAGCACTGGATTCCATCTCTAGCCAGCCCCCTGTTGCTTCGTCTCCCAGTGCCTGCTACTACCTCACAAAACCCCTTTTATCAAATCCCCTTGTTCCCCAAGGGAAACCCCTCCCCTTGAGAAGATGAATCCACTGTGAGAAGATTAATCCACTGAAATGACATGTGATTTCATTGCTGGAGAGCAAAAGATACATCTCTCCATGAGTTTCCTGCTCTAATACAATGCCTGGTGTTCAGTGAAATGGATTCAGCCTATACATTTAATTAACCGTTTAAAGAGCATTATGCATTTCCCCAATCTGCATGCTTTTCCTCATGGACTAATTTGCACTAAATCTTATTAAGGGATTCAGTTACATGTTTACTGGGGTTGGGTTAGATTAGTATGTTAATATATATTAGTATTATATTAAGTGCAGCTCAGTCCATTGAAATATCATTCTGAAGCAACATGCAATTTCAATCATGTGCTCTGTGCGTTGGCATCGATTTAATTCTGCCTGTGATTCACACTATTGAGTCCGGAAATGAGTTTCCCCTCCTGGGTCCCTATTACAGTTTAAACCCACGCTAACATGTGCATGCTAAAATGATAAACCTAACTGTTGAAATGTAGAGTCTCACTGCTAAAATTCAGAGCCCCTACTCCTACACATCTCTGTAGGTTTCCTTAGGGTATTAGGATGACCAGACCTCCCTAAGGATGAGAACAATGTACAATCCAGAGGCCAGGTGACCTAGGAAGTGACACGGCAGTGACCTGTGAAGCTGTAATGTAGTGCTAGAGCTGGCCTGAAAGATGCGGCTTAGACCACCAGTGGCGGGTGCCTGGCACTCATGTCATGGGAAAGATGAGCACAAGAAAGACACCAAAGACTAAGAACAACCCACACAATCAAGGGAGGGTAGAGTTCAATGAAGAACATGGACCACTGCAGCCAGAACCAGAGTGTACACATAACTCGCTCTAAGTGGGACATGCCTAATCAGAGCGCGCAAGATGGCAGCCCTCTAAGAGATGAGGACATGGGAAGCCTGCGGATATACTCCTGAGTCGTGAGAGGAGGAGAAGGAGAGCGAGGTTACAAAACATGGCAGGAGGAAATCCGCGGAATACAGCAACTTGGGGAAAAGCCAAGGGCAGGCGGTTTAATTACAGGGAACATGTTACATGCAGAGACAAAAGAATCTGGGTAAACTGAGGAGACAAAGTGATCCCAGCACTAAAACTTGCGACATGCAAGAGACTGGTCCAAGGGAACCCTGTGTGGTGACCATACCAAAGAGAACTATTTTGGAAAGTTCCAAGGAATAAAGATGAAGGCAAGAAGAGACAAAGGTTTCAAGCTAAAGCTGAACAGCCATGATGAGAGAAATACGCTGCTACATTGAGCATAAATCCCCTGAGATGATGAAAGGAACACATGACAAAAAATGACTGCATGTTCGGAGACAGACACTAGGTCCCCAAAGCTAACTGTAGACTGTAGTACACACTGAGATGTCGCTGCACGCTGTCTAAAGGGCAAACCTAAACTGAAGGAAGAACACACTAGAGAAGCTCTCCATGTTGGGGATACTGAGTCTACATTCCCAAAGCATACTGAAGCACCTCATTATGGCAGTTTGGCAGGAGGTGCTACGTGTCTCCCCTTGTGTTGACGTGGACTTTGGAGTGTCTCTTCAGTGCTTACTGAGAAGGAGCAGCAGTGACTTGCACAAAGAACCTACACAACACAGACAGCGTGGAGCGTGCGGTGTGTGCAGCATGCAACTGCAGTTGGGCAGTTCGGCGGGTGAAGGCCACCGGGAAGAGCTCCATCCCATTCCTGTACTAAGGACTAGTGGAATGGTTCATAGATGAGTGTGTTCTCTCGGTTGCACTTTGTTTGTATGTTTGACCTACGTAGTGGGGTCAAGCCCGCTAAAATGACTCCAGGTTCTTCAGGGGATAAGCAGCTGGCCATGACTATGCCACTACCATAGTCACCAGCGGACGGACCCTCAGGGATTAATACTTACTTTAATGAGACAGCGTACACTTACCGCCGTATAACGTTCTTTCATCACCCGTTTTTCTTTCTCTATGGGGGGGGGGGTGGGTAGGGCAAAGGGATATTAGGGGTAGGGGATGGGAGTGTGGGGAATAGGTTCTAAATAGCTCAAACAAAAAACAAAAAACAGAGTTTGAGCGGCCAAAACATCGGCTGCAAATAACGCTGGGAACAGAAAACGGGTGAGGGAATGCCATAGAACCGTTAATGCGCCTTTGCATAACAACCCCCCAGCCACCAAACAACAAAGTCTAACAAGGGTAGGGGCGCGACCAACAAGGCAGACAAAACTACTGGGGACACCCACCAACTGGAGTCAGTGATCAGCCGAGATGTTGTCTAGACAGAATCACATGAGGTCCAATCTAGTGCCTCACCATGGCCAATTACTATACCACCTTCGATGGTTGTGTCAAAGAGTACTACGGGGAATGTTGGGGCCAACCAAATAGTACACTTTGAGTACCACAAGTCATCCATTTCTAAACAGTGCCTCTTTTTCAGGGCTTTACATGGGGGATCAAGACCAAATGCTTAATCTTCCCCAACAGGAATTGTGTACGAGAGTAGCCTTTAGGCACTCTATCAGCTTACTAAAGGGCTCTGAGGGACAGGAATTGTACCAGGATTGGGACGGGCCATGCCTGAGGACTAACCCAAGACTGTATGATAACCAGGCTACGATTAAAGGGCCTGAAGGGAACACAAAGTTCAACAGACCTTGAATAAACCTAGAATAATGATGGAGGGCTTGCTACCGGATAGTAGGGACCATTTGCTAAATAGAGCGAATATCCTGCGCTTGTAGGGTGAAGTGCCTAGGTTCCCTGCACTATCTTCAAATGATATCGATAGAGTAGATTTCTCCAGAACAGACCATGGTGTCCAAAATGTTAGCTCAAAAATAATATTTGGTGTCATCCTGGGGGAGTGTCAGTCCCTGAGGCAACTAGGTTTTGATCTGCCAATCTATTCAGGTCTTGGATGGGGGTGAAGGGGAATGAATTTCCTGGGAAGTGTTCACCTTTACTGTCTGATATCTGGGTGTCAACAGACTGTGGTGGAGTTCAGGGTAGAGAAGTGACTGTGGCTATCGCGAGGTCTGACATTCAGGGTATCGTGCACGACTGGCCCTGAGTATCCGGAGCCCTCGGTCAGTCGAGGCCTGGTGGTAGGTAATGATTGGGCTCTAGGGGGCAAATCTCATTATTATTTTGGAATACTAGAGACCATCTGAACCTTTTTACTAATCCAGACCTGGGTAAAATCCTGAAAACACATTACTTGGTGTGTTTCCAAGAGTCACTTTTTTTTTGTCCTTCAGGGCATGACACACCACTCTTTGATCCTTCCCTCAGGCATAAATGTGCCGGAGAGAATTCCTGCATTGGAGCTAGAGGTGAGGTTGTTGCCCTGAGACTTCCACTATAAAGCCGCTCTTAACGTTGCATTTTTATACATTTTAATTGTGCTTATTGTTTGACAACACCTTACCTTATGGACGATTTGCCTGGATTCAGTCCTTGGAAGGCTCCACTTCCAGCCCACGCAGGAGTCCTCTTTCTTTGTCCTTCACAGCATGACATGCGCTTCTTTGATCCTTCCCTCCAGCATAAATGTGCTGGAGAGAACGCCCCTGCAGCTAACGGGCGCAGCAGGCGTGTCATCAGCGCGCCGAAGGGGCACTTAAGGCAAGCCCATCTGTGCCTGTCCAGGACTGCTCCGGGCCATGGGCCCTGGAGATTAACATTGCCAATAGCGGTAAGATGTGCGCAACCACTTACTCGCACAACGTTCTTGTTAACTTAGCTCCCTTGAGCGTTAGTTGGCCTGATGGCTTTAATACTTTTTTCTCACTCACCAGTGTTGAGTACGATCACCTCTCCTCCTACTCTCAAAGGTCTTCTTGTCAATGCTCGGTCCGCAGTAGCACACCGTAACGACATTTTCGCCATACTTGATGAACTCGTACCTGATGTTCTCTGTATTACAGAGACTTGGTTCAATGCTGCTTCTGGGCTGATATGGTTCATATGCTGCCCCTCCAATATGATATCCTTCATTTGAATTGATCTACTCCTAAAGCAGGTGGTGGAGTTGCCATTATATTTAAAAAACACTTGTGCTGCTCCATTATTGAATTTAACCACAAACGTACTTGTGATTTACTTCTAAGAATTCAGGTTTCTTCTGCACAGTGTCTACACTTTCTCATTGTTATCCTCCCTCCTTGTTATGCCACCCATTGTGTTCTTAGTAGCTTCACACAACTGATGGCTGATCTTTCTTCGACACACGCTAGAATTGTTATTCTGGGAGACGTTAATCTTCATCCAAATGCCCTGCCTGATCAACAAGCGGCTAAACCTACCTCATTGCTTGCAGACTGTGACTTACACCTAGGGAACCACACTCCTACCCTTTGGGCTGGTAACCAGGTAGACCTCATTTCTCCTGATATTTCTGATTTCCTTTCTTTTTCCCGCTGCCAGTGCTCTGGTCTGATCATTTCTTAGTAGGTTTTTCTTTTCTTCTCGCTCAGCCCAGAATCAGACCTCCCTCTCTTGCTAAATTTCAACACCAATGGGCTGATGTTCCTCCAATAAATATTGTTCTGTCTATTGAAAATCTCACTCTTCAAGGTCTTCTAACTGACACTAATCCCTGTGACTCCTTCATCCACTTGTTCCTTTGATTACAGTCCACTGCAGGCTCGTCGGTACCCTCTAAACGTTCTACTTCTCGTGCAAAACAGTCTGCCCCTGGTATTGTCCTGAGCTGCAAACACTTAAGCAAAGATGCGGACAAGCTGAACGCAGATGGCATCGATCTCCTGAGTGCTAAATCGGCCTATTTTGAAGCACGGAATACCTATCAAGGCACCAGTAAAAAAGCTAAGCTCAGCATTTTACTGCGCTCTTCTTTAAAGAAAGGATCTGGAATTTTTTGAGCAGGTTGGCGCTGAAAGACATATCTCTGACATTGCCCCTGAGGTCTCTCTCCGCCCAGTCTCTTCCCCTAATAGTTTTCAGTTTACAACAGTGACAGGTACCATGGGTTCTACTGACCTTCTGAAGTAGCCAGGGCCTCCTGTCAGTAAGCAGAGACACTGGCCCTCATTAGGACCCTGGCGTAAAGGGGTTAACGGTGCCATAAAAGGTCGAGGTCCCTTTGCGGTTTGGACCAGCCGTTAAAGTAGGGACCCGCAAAGGGACTTTCGAGGTAATGACGGTAACGCAATTTGCGGTACTGTAATTACTGCCTTCCCCAGTCCCATTGAGCCCTATGGGGCAAAAATGGGAATGGGAAGGGCCAATGGTAAATGGGGAATTACCCCATTATCTGAAGCTCAAATCCACATCTCCTGCTGACCTTGTTCCCCTTCGTACTCTCTAATCCATCCCTCACAGACTCGTCCCACTTCTCACTCCAGCTCTGAAATATTCTTTCTCTACTGGTTACATTTCTGACTCACTTAAACACATGGTAATCTCTCCTCTTCTGAAGAAGTCACCTCCAGATCCTTCTGCTGCTGAAAATTACCGTCCCATCTCTCTTCTTCCAGTTGTTATGAAACCGCTTGAAGCCATTTCCACCCTGCAACTTTCTGCTTTTCTTCTTCCTTCTTTCCAGGCTGGTTTCTGCCCTAGAATGGGCACTGAGTCCGTTCTGGTCTCTCCTCTTGATGATATTGCTCTACTTCAGGACCGCAGAGAGATTGGAGTTCGCCTTCTCCTTGATCTCTCTATGGCCTTCGACACTGTTGACCATTATAGAATCATCTGTTGTCTTCATAAAGCGGAATTTCTGGCATCCCCCTAAAGTAGTTCACGTCCTTTCTTTTCAACCGAGTTCAGATGGTCTCGCTCCCTCCTTTTACTTCCTCTCCTATCACTCTGGACTGGGGGTCCCACAGGGATCGGCTCTCCGCTCTCTTGTTTAATTTGGACATGCTAAACCTATCTCTAGTCACAGCATTCACTTTTTTTCCTATGCCGATGACAAACAAATTATTTTCTGTCTCAACGCCCCCTCTACTGATCCTCCACATACGTTAAAGAAGTGTCTTTCCGCAGTCGCTGACTGGATGTCTAAAAATGGGTTCAAGCTTAACGGTGATGAAACCAAGGTCTTATTAGTCGGTTCCACTTGTCCCAGTTCCTCTTGGACCACCGACTACTGGCCCTCTTCTCTTGGCCCATGTCCGGAACCTGCCCCTTTTGTTAAAAGCATAGGCATAAAAATCATGCCCTTCGGGTCCAGATCAGTTCAAGTGTCGGCCATTTGCCAAACGGGCTTCGCAAAACTGAAACAGTTGAAAAGGGTTTTTCCCTTCCTTCCTATTGAATCTCGATCCAAAATTGTTACGGCTTCTACTATGGGGTCTATTGATTATTGTAACAGGATCTATCTTGGCTAATCTGAATTTTTACTACATCGTCTGCAGACTCCTCAAAACTCGGCCGCTCGCCCTGCTCTGAACACCCCCAGACTGGCTCACTCCCAGAAGCTTCTTCTCCAGCGTCATTGTCTTCCTGCCAAAAGCCGTATGAAATGTAAAGCCCCATGCCTCGTTCACTGTGCTATTCACAACACCGGGGCGGAGATTCTGCAATCTAAATTGGTACTTTATAGACCCTGCAGAGCTCTTTGCTCGGCTAATCTTTCACTACCTTGTACTGCTCGGTTCTTACCAACTCGCGCCGCAGGAAGATCTTTTCCTGTCTTATGCTCGACTCTGTGGAACGCTCTTCCAGCTGAGCTGAGCAATACTGCCCACTTTCTCCCGTTCCATAAATGTCTAAACACGTTTCTGTTCCAGCATCCCGGGGCACCTCCCTCCTCTCCTCTACCTAGCACCTTGATGCCTTTACTGGTCGTGTTCGCGCTCTATCAAGTTCGGTACAGTACAATACAATACATGGTTAATGGAAAAAACATCTTTTGACGGATACACTGCACACGTGCAGGCAGCGTGTAAAGGTTTAATGGCACCCCCTCTCAGGGGGTCTTTTAACCTTGATTAAATCGTGCATCAGAATAAAGGGTAGGTTTGTAGAGGCTTTTATGTTATGTTATGTTATGTTATGTTATTGTTCATTTGTATAGCGCCTTATAAATCATTGGTATGATCGCAAAGCGCTGTGGGTTGAACACCCTTGGGGACCATAGTCCAGGTCTGTGGAGCAAGTATAGTAGCATATAGCGTGTACTCTGTATGTGTGCAGCCAGTACGGTTTGCACTGAGGTGGTCACTTTCAAATGCTAGGTGCAGTGGGGTGGTTGTGAGAGATCAGTGGAATGTATGCAACGAGGTGATTGACCTCGAGTCGGCACTCTGGCTGTCGTGGGGCCTGTGTAAGAGATGTGTGCAGATAGGCTGATTTTATTGTGGGATATAACAGACAGTTGAGGTGTTCAAGGAGAAACGTATGTATGTCTGCAGATAGGCCGAAATTGTTCGAGGGGTGTATATGCGTTCTATTGTTTGTTTGAGAATGAGCATATTGGTAGGAGTCAGTGGTCCTCATTACAACACCGGCGGTAACCAATGGCGCTATTAGCACCATGGTTGCTGCTGGTATTGTAACAAGTGCGCCAATGGTAAATGGGGAAATACCACCCCATTCCAAGGTTGGCGGGGCGGTAATTCCCCATTTACCATTGGCCCTTCCCCATTCCCATTTTTGCCCCATAGGGCGCAATGGGACTAGGGAAGGCAGTAATTACGGTACCACAAATTGCGTTACCGTCATTACCTCGAAAGTCCCTTTGCAGGTCCCTACTTTAACGGCTGGTCCAAACCACAAAGGGACCTCGACCTTTTACGGCACCGTTAACCCCTTTACGCCAGGGTCCTAATGAGGGCCAGTGTCTGTGCTTACTGACAGGAGGCCCTGGCTACTTTCTGGAACCCGATGAGTTGGCTGTGTCTGTCCTAGTGATTTACAGTAGTGGATCTCCGAGAGAGATTCTCTGGCTGGTGCGGAGTATGTTTTATTTGCCCAGTTGGATGGTCCCTCTTCTAGAGGCTCTGGTGTAGGTGTCAGAGGGCCCATTTCTCGGGTATTTGGTCATAGTCCATGGTGGGTGGCTGGGTAATCCTGACATGTCTGTGGTTACTGCTTACTTCCCAGTGCAGTTCAACCAAGCATATTGCTATAACGCCTCAGGTTTGGGGGTTCCTGGACTCACTCCTCGGTAGGCCAGGGTTGCCTGACCTGTGCATATACCGCCCTGTGTACACGATAGGCGACAAGTCATGACCCAAACGCAATGCCCAAAACACAAGTGCTATGAGGCTATGAAGTTCTGCGGCAGTGGCTCTGCGGGTTGATTCCCAAATAGTCAGACCTTGGCACAAGGTTAACAGGAACAGTGTGAAATGTGGTAGGCTGACGGGGGGGCCTGCTCCAGTAGCTCTGCATGCTAGTTCCCAGATGGGTAAAGTTTGACAGGAGTAGGCCCATCCGCATTTATCTGTTTGAGCAGCTAATTATGCTCCAGGAACGTGGTGGTGCGCAGGAGTCTGTGGGTAGGCCTGCACACCAGTGGTGGGAATCTCCTGGTGTGATAGCACTGTGCTTCCCTATGGGAAGGTGTGATTAAGCCCAGTTATGGGTGATGTTGAGCTCTAGTTTCTAGGCAGATATCTCCTGGTCTTAGAGTGTGTGGTATCTCTGGTCGGGTGCCAAGAGCTTGCCTTGTCATTGCATACGATTATAGTGATGTCAAGCAGTGGGATTGGGAGTTTTGGAGGGCATGGTCAACTTGTTGGCACAAGGGGGGATGCATGGAATTTGTACTCGAATGAGTGTGCAGAGAGCCCGCAGCTAACTAGCCCAGAGCCTGCAGGTCTCCTGAGCCAGCTTTCCCGCTCCCACAGCTCCTATTCTTCTGTGGTGATGCATTATAGCTTCTGCTACTGTGGCCCGGGTGGTCCTACTCGAGATTATGCCATTCTTGCCAAATTCTGGCCATTGGTGGGGGGCTGTGGGGGCCATAGTCAGTCCCTTTCATAGTTTTGGGAAAATGCCAGGTTTTCAATGCTTTGCGGAAGGCCATTTAGTACTGGTTGTGTCGAATGTGGGGAGGAAGTGAGTTCCACAGTGTTGGTGCCAAGGTACAGTGGGTGGACCCTCCAATCCTGGCTGAATTGGAGACTGATTCACTAGCAGTAGGGCCGTGTTTAGTCTTAGGCTGTGTGTTGGTAGGTACGGCATAATCTTCTCTTCTAGGTATGCCGGGCCAGCCTTGTGCACCACACGGTGGGTGATGCATATGATTTTGAAAGTGGCCCTTTGTCCAGTAGGGAGCCAGTGAAAGGTGTGGCAAGCCGGCAAGATGTTACCCCATTGTGCTAGTGCAAAAAGGAGTCTGGTAGCTGCATTGTGGACTCTTTAGAGTTTGTTGAGTTGGTAGGCCGTTGCACCCAAATAGAGGGGGTTTGCTTAGTCCAGTTTAGACATGTCAATGGGCATACTAGCAGCCAGTCTGTTGGGGTAGGTGAGGGAAGGGAAGATGTGTCTCAGAAGCCTGAGGTTTGAGTGACAGGATTTGGATACATTATTGATCTGGTGTTACAGGGTTAGGCCCGAGTCCATTGTGAAGCCAAAGGTTTTGGCTGTGTTTAGGTGGGGGGTGGGGTTGGGGGGCATGGAGTGGTTGCAGGAGTAGAGCTATGCTGCCACAGACCATGATCTCTGTTTTCCCTGGGTTCAGAAGGAGGTTGTTTCTTGTCATCCGTAGATATATAGCTCTGAGGCAGGCAAGCTGCTACGTTGGGTCATGGATTGGAGCCTGTTTTGAGGATTCTCAGGATAGTTTAAGTGTCCTCAGCGTATTTAAAGCAGGTGAGGTCGTGCATGCGGATGATAACTGGCAGAGGGGTCATGTTGAGGTTTAGAAGGAGAGGTGAAAATCAAGCACCTAGGGGTACACCTGCGTTCACAGGGCAAGCACTGGACAGAAAAGAGGGGAGCAAAGTAATTTGTTTCCTGATGTGGAGGAACGAGACAATCAAGTTAAGTGCAGAGTCTCAGATTCCTAGGGAGTGGAGTCGGTCAAGGAGGATTGAGTGGTTAGTGGTGTCAAAAGCTTCTGAGTGATCAAGGAGTACCAGTGCAACGCATCCTTCAGTGTCTACCAAGACTTTGGCTGGAAACCTGATTAAGCCGGGTCTAGTAGGTTGTTGGATTCTGCGAAAGGATTGAGCTGAGAGTATGCAGAGTGGTCGATGAGTTTCGTCAAAAATCAGGTGTTGGAGATGGGCCTGTAATGGATTGGCTGGATGGGGTCGAGACATGCTTTTTTCAGAAGGGGTTTGAAGGGTTCTGGGAAGATGCCAGAGGTGCGGAAGTCATTGAGTTTGGACATTGCCCGTTCTCCTGTGCAGGTGGAGATGAAGATATCTTTGAGGAGAGAGGCGGGTCAAGAGTCAAGGGAGGACCCGGAGGGTTTGCTGCTGGACAGTAGTTTGAGGAACTCCTTGCTTGAGATAAGGTTGAAAGAGTTGAAAGATGGCACTACGGCGATGGGGATGGTGGAATCTTGAGTAGAGTTGGGCAGGGAGTTGAGGTTGGAAAGTTTGGCATTAAAGGTAGCTGTCCTGTCCTGTGTTGTGGAAGTGTTGGGAGAGGGAGTTGCAGAGTGTCTGCGTGGATGCAATCTGGGTGTGTGAGAGAGAGGGTAACAGTGAGTGTCTCACTAGAAGGGATTCTCAATTAGCTGTGCATAGCTGTGTTTCGGTGAGTGAGATGGAGATGCGAGGTTTGTGGAGGATGGCTATTCCACCACCTCTGGAAGGTCTGGTGTGGGAGAGGAGCTCGTAGTCGGGTGGGAAAGCTTTGTGTACAACTGGTTTGAAATCGTCTGCAAACCATGTTTCAGTGATGAGGATGAGATTGGGATTGTTAGAGAACAGGAGGTCAAAGGTGTAGATGTCTGTTTTTGGCCACAGAGCTGGCATTGAGTAGGAGTCAGGTGAGTTATTGGGATGTGGTGGTTCCACTGATGCTTGTGGCCAGATGGACTCTGCAGGACAGGGTGGCCGGGGGTTAGGTGTTGGTCGCTGGGGGTGCGGTGTGTGTAGTAGGGTCAGAACAGTTGGAGTGACTGAACCTCACTGAGGGGTGTTGGCTCGGGTCAGGGATACTGTATGAGGGGGCGGTGAGTGAGTGTGATGGGTCAGGCGGGAAGAGTGAGCAGCCAGTGACTAGTTTGCATGAGATCGAAGGAGGTGGATCGGGGGTAGTGAGGTGGGTGGTAAGTGGTGCCGGTGTCGTGTGTGCGTTCTTTCTAGCTGATGAATGGGGTACGAGTCCAGAGGGAGGTAGAGGTGTCGATGTGGTAGGTGAGAGGTCATGTTCAAAAAGGGAGAGTCAGGCAGTGGCTAGCAGCGAGGACATGACAGCTGGGCTGGGGACGGTGGGGAAGGTTGGACCGATGGTGAGGCAAGAACAGTCAAGGATCAGGGCCGTTTTCTGTTCCTGAGTTTTGTGCGTTTGGGTGCAAGAAGTGTGTGGGAGAAGGTATGGGGGTTAGAGGGGAAAAGGGATGAAGCGATAGTTCTGGCTAGAGCAAGGCATGCCATGCTGAGAAAAGGGAAAGAGGTGGAGAGGGGTGGTCTGGAGATTGAGGGTGAGGGGATGTTGAGGAGGGGTGGGATGGGCATGTGTGTGGGGGGTGTGGGCATGGCAGGTGGTGAGGAAGGGGGCCTGAGTGGGTGGAGTTTGGGGTGAGTGGTGGTGAGAGTAGGTTGGGGCCGTCTATGGGATGCTGGGTATTTGTGGGATGGAGGCTGGGGGTGAGGTGAGGCAGGCTGGAGGTGGAAGGAGGGAGGGTGTATGTATCAGTGGAGGGCCAGGGTTAGTAGTGCAACATGGAGCTCCTCACATATGAGAGTTTGATATGGTGTGAAGTGGTGGGGTCCTTGGGGTACTGGCTAAGGCAGGGAGGGATGAGGGAAGGGGGACTGATCTGTGAGGGGAATTCCAGCAAGGTGGTGCAGAGGTTGAGGTAGTGGCAGTGAGAGTTGGAAGTAGTGCAGTTTGTATAAGTGGATTAGTGAGTGTCATTCTCAATGGTTGACTGGAGGGAGGGGGTGAACATGAGGGGAGGTTGTGCAGAGGTTTATGGTAGCACGGTATGTGAGGGGCATTCTTGGTGTGTCAGATAGATCCTCTGGTCTGAGAGCTGGAGGGGGTGTGGTGGGAGGAGGAAGGGTGTAAAGGGTCAGAGTGTAACGGGATTCCGGTGCCGGTGTGGAGAGGTGTTGTGGCGTGTAGCCGGGGATCGTGAATGAAGGTGGTAATATGGAGGTGGTAGGCTGGGTGGTGTGCTTTTTGGCTTGCCAGAGGGTTTCTTTTCTTTGTCGGTTGGGATGTGTGTGGTGAGTGGCTGTGTGCAGGAGTGATGCTCTGGATGAGTGTGGTGTAGATGGTTCAGAGTTGTGGGGGCGGAGAGGTGGTCTCAGTTGTCTCTGTCAGATTGGAGTTGCCAGTCATGGTCATGTGAGAGAGCATTGTGCCAGCTAAAAAAAATTTCATGTCTGAGTGAATAGCAGCAAGTAGGGAGTGCTTAGGTCAGAGGTACCTGGGTCGAAAGGGAGGTAGCCAAGTCTAAGCTACTGTAGTTGTTTAAGCTAGATGGGGGATTCCTGAACTGTCCGGGCGGTGCCTAGACCGGTTATCACTGCAGAGGGCATTGAACAGCCAGCTGTGAGACTCCTGGACAGCGTAAAATGACTAGATTTGAGGGAGCAGCCATAGCCAGTCACTAGTCAGATGTGAGGCACTTAAACAGTGGGAGAGATGTCTACACTTGCGACTATGGAAGGCAGTATTAATTGGCCAGGTGTGAGATAACCGAACAATGGAGGGTGTACCATAATTCGGGGCAACCATAACAAGTACCGGGCAACTAGATGTGAGGTACCCCATTATTCGGAGAGGGGCCTGCATCAGAGGCAGTTACTCCAAAGGGGGGAAATGTCCAGATATGGGATTCAGTTCACTGGTAGCAACTGGCCAGATGTCAGATGTCTTAGTTATCTGGGGAACCCCCTAGCTAGGAGGTAGTAGTTGCAGAGGACGACCCTCTAGATCTGAGATATATATACAGTGGGATAATGGCAGCAGATGCTTGGTGGCTGGATGTTGGACTCCTGAACAGTGGGAGATAAGGCCCAAATTGGCGATTGGCTACAGAAGATACAGAGCTATGTGTGAGATGCCTGAAAGTGCCCTAAATGGGGGCACAACAGTAAATGCAATAACACCTAGATTTGGGATGCTCGGGGGAGGGAGAAGCGCCCGAAATAGAAGCACGAGAGTAAATGCAATAACACCTAGATTTTGGACAGCTGGATAGTGGGATAAGGTATCTAAAATTGGGCCACAACAGTAGGAAGTGGAAAATTGTCCCACTCGCAGTTTATGATAAGCTACAACAATTTGCCTGTATGCGCGATATGGCTGACACAAAATAGAGCTGAATCCAATTCACCTAGAAATCACGCTCCTGTGGGCTATGTGCATCAGACTGCAAGATAATGGGTAATTAGAATGGAGGGCCAGTTTAATGGGGTTCAGTGGTGGCTTTGCCCCCTGTCCTAGCCGCTCTTACTTTGTCAGTCGATGCTGGTTGACGGATGCCGGCGTCACTAGCTAACACGAGCCAACATGTTCAGGAGCTGCCTCTTCTGGAGCTGTCCTTTGCCTCAGGGTCCTTCACCGCAGCGAGCTGAAACAGGCACTGGGACTGCCCTGAATATGATAATAAAGTAGGGCCAAGGGCCCAGTCAGGGGCGGGGGTCGTTAGAGGGAGGATCAACGGAGGATCAACAGATCAGGAATCAGGAAGATCACATTTTCAGGGTGCGAGGCGGATGGATGGATTCAAACAAAATTAAAAACAACAAGCACAGATGAAAGGAAATGCTCACACCACGAGCAGTGCTAAAACCCTGCCGTGTGCTATGGCCAGCGGAAAGCAAGAGCTGAGCCGAGCACTGGCAAAGGCAGTTCAAAGTCAATTCAAGCCAAAGCAGGAAGACGCTTGCAGGGAAACCATTGTACAACTCACCTTAGCCATAGAGGTGGAAAGGTGGATATGAGAGTGCACGAAGGAGCTAGACCCTCTCTGGTGATGTTAGTGAGCTGCAAGGGCCAATCATGGGTCAGTGGGTGGGATGGGAAGTGGGATGTAGGTGGTAAAAACAGGAAGCAACAAGGGTGGGGAGACGGGCAACAGAGAGAGGTGCAGAAAGCGCCCAAAAAATAAATATATGAAAGCAAAGGCAAAGAGTCAAATCAAACCAAAGCAGAAAGACGCTTGCAGGGAAAACACTCCACAACTCACCTCGGCCACACATGTGGAAAGTGTGAGACGAGTGTGAACGATATTAGCCTCCTATGTTATGTTGTAAGAGGCGGGGCAGGTAAACACATTGTTCCTTATCAATGTCTATTGGCAAACAGGGGTAATTGACCTGGAAATGGCCTTGGCAAGCTTAGCTTCCTTTGTAAATGACTGCAGCAGTCAGAAGCATGGAGGCCACCCCGACATTGCATCGACATTGATTACGAAGGTCCCCTTTTCAGGGGGTGAACAGAACTAAATCTAAGGACTACTGGGCCAGGCTTTGGCTTAATCTCCAGATGTTAAATGGGATACCTCAGGGACGCTCCTGGAGAAATGGAAAATCCAGCCCCACAATAGATAGTATTTTCGTGAGAAATGGACCCCACTTCAGATGATGTATCTTATGAAATAGTGAGACTAAGGGGAGCGAGCATGGCATGTTGATTGCAACATCCAATCTGGGAAGAACCCAAAGTGACTTAAATGGCCCGAAGGACCGTGGATTGAATGCGGCGGGAAACAGGATTACCTGGCATGGCCAGAATATAAAAGATGCAAATGAATGATACTTCTTTTATCTGGAAACGATACTCCTCCTCAGTCGATCGGTTTGAACCTTTTGAGGAAGATCTTTAAAACACATCTCTGGATAACCTGAGTAAACGTGGGCAGTTTAATCGCACACAGGAGGCAGTCGTAGGAAAGAAAAGGGCTTTAAAATGTGCAAAAGGCAGGACATTGCTTGAATCTTCAGGAGTGGAAATTGAAATTAAAGTATAAATATTGCCTGAACGGACATAAAGTGCTCATGCTGCAGAGGTACTCTGAAAGAAAGCTCAAAACATACAAAAATTAACAATCCCGGGTGTTTGGGGAATTCATAAATAAGGAACATTAAGTTAGCCCTGTGTGAGATAGAGAAATTATTCTCTGACAGCAAATCTGAGAGTGTAACTTGTCCTGGATTGATGTGTGATGCGGGTGGTTCCTGGATTATTTCTTTTAGACTAAATAGCAGCTATTATGACTAGGATTAGCTCGTTTTGTGCCCCGGGCGAATAACCCTTCGAATGTGTTCTTCAAGAGCAGCCAAAGGAATTGGGCATTTATCCTGAATCTATTTTTGGAACATTTTGGCTAGTAATAATTTCCCAGACTCATGGAAAGTGGCTCACATCATGCCAATCTATTGAAGTGACCCATGTAACTAGAGACCCATGTCCATTCTGGACGCCGACAGCAAGGTGTTTGCCACTGTCATGCCTGCGCCATGGGCGCATATATTTACGATCAATATGGACCTTATTTCCCATTTGCGAGACTTTGGTGCTTTTCTATTTTTCCCAACAAACTACACTTACCACAATGCACTTGGCTATAACCATCTTTTCCTGGCCATTCCTATTCGCCATCTTCGGAACTACAATCCCCAGAAGCCCTATGGATCTCCTCTGCTTCCACCAGCTCAGGAACAGAGAGGGAGGTGGCCAATTGTCTGCAGGTGTGCTTAGCCAGGTGCAACTAATTAGCCTGCCTCTGTGCTGGGAGTGGCGGTATAAAAGCTGCTGCCTGCAGGAGCTCAGTCTCTTGCGTTAAGAGTCCTCCCTGCACCTTTTTGCTTCGAGCTACGGATCTTGTATGCGGTTCCTCAGTACTCCTGCTTTGGATCCATTGCCCTGCCGGGCTCTCTGCTTTGCAGCCGATCACGCTCTGCTGTTTTCCAGCCTCCGCCCTTGCCCTGCTGGGCTCTCTGCTTTGCAGCTGATCAAACTCTGCTGCTACCTTCCGCCCTGGTCTTCCAGGCTCCAGCTCTGCAGCCTGCCTCACTCCGGCTGCCTACAGACCTTGTCCTCTGGGCTCCCTGCTCTGCAGCCTGCCTCACTCCGGCTGCCTACAGCCCTTGTCCTCTGGGCTCCCTACCTTGCAGCTTACAGTCCTCTGCAGTCTTTTACAGTCAGCGGCCCTGCTCCTCTGGGCTTACTCCTTGCTGCCGGTCCTTCTGGCTCCTTACCGCGCAGCCTGCCTCTCTCCGCTGCCAACAGCCCTTGTCCTCGGGCCTTCCTACCTTGCAGCCGATCACGCTCCGCTGCTTGCTACCTATAGCCTTTGTCTGCTGGGTTCTCAGCCTAGCAGCCCTCTACAATCCTCCAGAGCCTTCTACAGTCAGCGGCCCTGCTCCCCTGGGCTCACTCCTTGCTGCCTGGTCCTTCTGGGCTCCTTGCCGTGCAACCTGCTTTACTCCACTGCCTTAAGCCCTTTCCCTCTGGTCTACCTACCTTACAGCCCTGCTCCTGTGGGCTTGCTCATTGCTTTCCTGCTCCTCTGAGCTCTCAACCTTGTTTCATACTGTCCTCTGCTATCCAATCCTGTTATACAACTTTCCCTTCATTTCCTTCTGCTAGTTTGCTATTAAGTTCGTTTCCTGGATTTGTCTGTAAGTATCTTCTCTTGTACTGTTTGTAGACCCTTTTGTACAGAGCTTGTCTGTTGGTTTCCATCAGGCAACCTCTGCCCCTTCCCTTGTCTCGTTTCTACGTTACAGACACCCATAGCTGTTGTTCCAAGCCATGAGCAAACAGCGTGGGCCTCTGTTATAGCAAACTGTGCAGAAGGCTAGAGTTTTTCCTAAGGTGCGTGGAATACTCTTTTCCTATATCTGCATACACCCCTAGAGGGAATCCATTCTGTTGTACCGTATTCCTTGCTACACTTGTCTACTCTTCATTCTCATTACTTTCAGCTGTGTGTGTACTTATCTGTCCACCTTATTTCGGCACAACCACCCAAAGCCCTTCCTGTGCCTCTCTTTACAGGGTGTCATCCCGGGACAGCCACCTTGCTGTAGAAACATGTGCATACCTGGGAGAGGCAAGCTGGAAGACTACTAAATGGCTCGATTTTAGAATGTGCCCATTCATCGGTGTGGGCTAAAAGATACGAGTATGTTTTTCATAGCCACTATAGAGCTGTCTGCGGAAATTTGATGCAGTTAATAGAAACCTGCTCTGGGGAAAACTTGAGAAATGGGGAATACCACACGGACTCCGGTGTCTTCTGGTGGCCTTGCGTGCACATTCTGTGGTCCAGGTACGACTGAATGTGGAGCGGCCTTTGCTCAGAAGGGCACCAAGTTGCAGGGGTATTTTGGCCCCATGTCTTTTCAGCCTCTACACGTTGGGTGCGGGAGACTACCTATTACCGGTGACCCTTGCCCTGCCTAAACTGAACGATCTCAGAGTGGTGTGGCTTAGCTATGCAGATGACTTTCTTGGTTTTCACACAATTGCAATTGGCCTTCAAAGGCTGTTAAATACCTTTAGTAAGAATGTGACGGATCACTCATGATCAATTCTAAAAAAACTAAGCGCATGCAGTGTACATGGAAGAAAGGATCACCAGCATTTAAATGGCTATTGGTAAATGAGACACTGGAACGTGTGGATAGCTTCATTTATTTGGGCGCTCCCATTACCTCTAAACCTCACAAATCTAGCTCTGAGTTAGGGTTCAGCAAACGACCCACTACCGATGCTGGGAAAATACAATGTAACTTTCCACAGCAAATCTAGGGAACTGCACACTTCTACACCGCTACACACGAGGGGACTCTTCCATAGAAGGTACTGCGTAACACAAGTAACATGCTCACGCCACGTAAAGTCCGCACTGAAATAAAGTTAGAATACATTATCATTCTGTTCACTGAGAATGCCTGGAAAAAGCAGTATACGATGAAGAAAGTCATATGTCTTTTGGTGGCAGCATTTGCCCACCCTTAGGTCAGATGGCAAAGATAGCATGAGTTACCCGCGTGGCACTACCTCCTTATAACAGTGGCACCTGGGTGGGGGATGCCTTGGATTCCGAGTGCAAAAAAGAATCAACAGCATGGTCTTAGTTTTGGGTGGCCGTGCACAGCTGGGACAGAAAGAACCTGCCCATGGCATCCTGCTAACACCAGGCCTTGACAGAACAAATACATGTTGGGTGTTTGTGGGATGTTGACTAAAATTCAGGATCTCATGCTACTCACCTCTACTAAGATACTATTTGCTTCATTTATGAGATCCTTAAGGGGCCGGAGAAGCCCCCATATATTTCCCACAAGTGGAGGAAAAGTGAGAAAGAAATAGCTTTTAAAGTTACAGTTTAGGAACTGCTTAACACTGGAACTGTTTTTTTCAGATAGGTCTCATGTTATGCAGGTTTCTTTTCTAATTTGATCTCTTTATTTCATTTTTTAAATCTCTCAAAATATATATTTTTTTACTTTACAGGGCTGGAGGGACGCTTGGAAAATTCACTTCCCAGAGCATTTTCCATTTAATGGGTAATACATGTATCTTGCCTGGAGCCAGAATGACTGATTGAAAACAACAATGGCTCTGAAAAAAAAACTGTGTTGAGTGGTGGTGCTGGGTGCAGGAGCAAAAGAAGCTGGGAGTGGTTGCTCCTTATCTGGTGAAATTCCTGAATGCTAAATGGAGATCGCACTTTATGCGGTTCAGGCTACATCTTCTACTGACTCAGGGTATAGCGGGTTATCGATAAAGAAAAATATGTCTTTTTTTCTGTTTGTTGCTTTTACCTCAGCACTACAGGTAGGTTGCATGTCTTTAAAACAAATCCTATATGTCGACTCCAAGTAACAACGAATGTGATATACCGAAAACATAATCATTGAAATAAAAAAGCTGATTACATATAATCAGTTCTTATAACGAAACATCAACAACAACAGCAACATATAACGAAGGTGAACGAGGTCCTAAGAGAAAAGGACCTTAATGAGGAAGTCTTTTTCTAAATCGTGTCAACTGTTCAAAAACAGTTCATTACGACACAACCACTGAGGTAAAGAGAAAGAGTAAAGTAACGGGAGTTAAACAAAACATCACATAAACCACCCTTGTATTTACTGAGGTAAGATTTATAACGTGAAAGTAATGTAAAACATTACTTAAATGTACATATTTATTTAAAAACAGTGCATTAAAAAGCATATCTGATAAGATATTACCTTAATAACACAGCGTCTTTCATTCAATTTAGACTTCAACATAATGAGTGATACACTACAACATATTGAAACGATAAAAATGAAAAAACTATTGATTTCAAAAGGATTTATATTAAACAAAGAAAAGGAAAAAACAACTAAATGTATTGCAAATGTTCCGATTACTACGTTCACAATTGTCGAGGAAGAGCAGTGACACAGGGAGAAAAATTGCTAAGTGAGGGAGCCCACAAACACATGCCAGATAACACAAGAGCTGAAATAAAAAAGAAAATATCAGAAATGATCGATTTGAATGAAAATGAACCAACTGGATCTATAATCAAAAAACGTATGTAGGGATGTACCATTTCACATGGCTGGACAAATGCCAAATGTAAAATTGTTTCAACGACAGTTATGTAAATGCAGACAATTTTTATTTTTCCTGCAACGCCCTTTAACATTTCAAACTGTTAAAATACCCCAGGAATTGTTAGTAACTACGATTTTTTTTATTATTATTTGACAATCAAAAGTTGGAACATAGAGTACTAATCTTTGGAACCAGGAAAAAATTGACTACTTAAAATATACAACCCAATGGCAAGTTGTTGCAACTCTTAAAGTGTGTCCTAAACCATTTGCACAATTTTATACTATCCACGGTCTAATACGTGATACTTTGAATCCTTTATTATTTGCATTAATGCCTTCTAAATCACACAAAAATTACAAGGAAATATATAGGTTTGTAAAAGATGCAATTGCACCAAAAGAACTGGAAATGATAACTCTGGATTATGAAATTCAACAAATCAAAGCAATCACAGTTTTTTCTTTCCTGAAACTAAAATTCAAGTTTTTTTTTTTTTCGTTTCACTCAAGCAATCTGGACAAAAATACAAACAAATGGAATGCAAAGTCGATACACAGAATATTTAGATATTCAGTTCAGCATTAAATTGCTGTCTGCTTTAGCATTTGTACCAGAAAATCATGTAGAGGAATATTATGAATTATTAACACACAGTGACATTTTTAAGGCAAATTAATATTTCTTTGGCACCATTATTAGACTACCCTGATTCTACATGGATAGGACAGCTTACAAGAAGTGGAACAAAAAGAAGACCACGTTTCAGCAAACAACTATGGAACTGTTACACAGCTGCCAAAAATGAAACTGCATAAACTAACAACCGTCTAGAAGGATGCATTCTGGCATCAGACAAACATTCAAAATAGGGCAATCCATCTTTATGGAGCTTTCTACAACATCTTAAAAAAGAACAGTCTTTCCAAGAACAACAGATTGCCCAATGTTTGTCAAAGGGAAAAATAGCAACTCAAAGAAGAAAATACAGAAATGACCAAAAACGTCTTAAAGAGTATGTACTTGATTTCGAGAAAAAAAAAACAAGAAAAAATGTGCATATCTACACAGCATCGCTTTCAATATAAACTATTAAAAATATGAATGAATTTACCACTGCAAATGCCACAATCCAAAAGACAGAATATCCCAAACCTGGCCAAACTGCAAATAAATCCAAAATGGAAAATTCACTGTATCCAAAAAGCAAGGAAAATCCCCAGACTTCCAATGTGCAAAATTCAGATTATCCAAGATCCAACAGCAACCCAAACCCTAAAAAATTCAACGGCAACAATCCAAATCCTTAAAAATCCCATTAATCCATTGTCCTGGATCAAAATGTTCCATGTATCCAGCACAACATGGTGAAAAATCCCCCAAAAACAGCAAATCCAGAGTCCAGGAAATCCATAAAAAAGTAAAAACCATAAAAAAGCAAAAATCCAGGTTCCTTGGTATCCAAAAAGCCACTTCTAAAGACGCACTCCGACTGGTGCAAAACACAAAATCCAAAATGGCCTCTTAGTTTCTGGTACATTCTAATGTAAAACAAAAAAAAAACTATGGAGCATCACCTACTGGTCAAATGTAATATATAATTTTTAAAAATGTTATTCAATATTAAAATTATATAGAAGTTAATGAATTTTATGTATTATTCTTATTATACTTAATAAATAAATGTTCAGCATGTTTGCAATTGGTATTCAATATTAAAATGATATACAAGTTAATAAATTTAATTTATTATTCTTATTCTATTTAGAATGAAATATTAGTGCAGGTTACATCGAAATCAGTGCCAAGGTCAAAATCAGAATCAAAAGTCAGCGTGAAAATCAAGGTCAAAGTTAAGATCAGCATCAGAAACGAAAATCGAAGTCGAAATCAAAATCGATCATCGCTTGTAACTTCGAGCCTCAAGTCTCAGGAGACTAACACATTGTCGAGATAGTCTATTACGGCACAGATAATAGACAATTGCGACCAGACAGTAGGTATGACCACCACTCAGACATATTGTTGTTCAGTGGTGCAAATTTCTCGATAAATCTGGACCTTTGAGTTATTGTTGCTGGGCAACCTATAACTAGATGTTTTAAACATTCAACCATTTGTTCACAGAATCAACAATCGTTGTTGGTGGTGCCAGTTGTTTTTCTGCGGAATAATAGTTCCTTGGTTGGAAGCAGGTAAAGACGAAATTGTAGCAACTGATTACGGTGGTATTTTGATGGAAAGTTGATTATATATTTTGCAGGTTCATGTAAGGATCGGGGTTTGCCGATCAAAGGTAGACTAGTTTTGAGGGTTGCCCTTTCCTTTAGTCAATGGTATTGATCCAGTCCCTACGGGCTAGCATTTTCTTTGCTTTGCATGGATTCTCCATCAGCATTTGTATGCTGCTTCCGGCGTCAATCAGAAGAGCGGTCAGTCTGTTGGACCCTGACTTCAGCAGGCTACTGTTTGTTGCGCCCTCTAATATTTTATATGCTTTCGGTGTGTTGACCATCAATATTTTTCTCAGTAGCGAGACTGATTTCCAAATCAATGAGAGTGGAGTGATTGGATCCCCAGTTCATGTCTAATGGATTTTATAGAGGCGCAATTGGGTAGCCCAAGGACCTTTCGCCAGAATAGGCCTTCTAAGAGGGGCCAGATGTGATGTTGAATCCTGCCTCACTTCCAAAGGTTACAACAGCGAATACTTTTTGGCGGTAAAAAATTATTACCGTACATAATGACAACTTTCCGTAGTCAGCATGCAGTTTTGTGCCTTGCAGTTTCAAACTGATAATTTTGGAGGTCAAGTCTGTAACCCTTTGATGCTCTCTGATGGAGTTGTTGAAATACACCCCCAGGTAACGGATAATGTTGACACATTCCATGCTCTCGCCTGAAACGTGCCATTTAAACGACTTCCCTTTCTTTCTTGTTTTGGGGCCAAGGATCAAGGTTATAGATTTTCCAACATTGATCTTCAAGTCGTTTTGGTTCAAAAACAGTTCTAGACATGAAAGCAGTCATTGAAGACCAACTTGGGTACGATCAACCAACACCAGGTCGTCTGCATAGGTAACCCAACTGAGATGGTGGTTGTTGATATTTGGGGGAAAACAATGGCTGTCCATTAAGGCAGCTGGTAGATCTGATATATATAATTCGAAAATTGTTGCAGCCAACGGGCAGGCTTGCTTAACCCCTCTCTCTGTGGGGATCTTGTTGGTCAGTTTGCCTTGGGCGTTGATCGGTTTTTCTTTTCCATCTTTTTTCATTTGAGCTTGGGTGAATTTTGGATTCAGATGTGAGGTTTGAATGTGTGTTCTCCCTCTTGACGGTCTATTGGAACAAGCAGAGTCCATTTTTGGATAAAAGGTTTTGCCTGATTTATTTTGTTGTTTAGGCGCATAGACAGGTTCCTCCACTTGATTCTCATCTGCATCTTCGACAATGTAGAGGGAGCCACTTGAAGAGTCGCCATTTTGAATTGATTGGCAGGAGGAATCTGAAATGTCTCCCGATTACGGCTCGTCTTCGATGGAATATGTCGATAGGTTGGCAAGGTCTGCTGAATTAAAGGTTGTATCATGGTCTTGTACGTCCAATCGTGGTCTTTTTTGGGGGGATTTGCGGCCATCTCAGACCGTTTAGAAAGATCAGGTCCTTTGATGTTTGAGATTGTAGTCCTGCCAAACGAGGGTTCACGTAGAGGTGTTTTTGCGACTTCAACAGGTGGAGGTGTGGTAAGATTCCTCATACATTTCTTTGATTACTGATACCCTGTGCAATGCGTTGAATGGTTATCACCTGGCCAGAGCAGGTTATTCGGATTTGATTTCTTTCTCAGGGTCGCTATATCAGTGGCTTTAGGTGCTGATGATTTGACTTTGGCTGGGTCATTTAGATGACTTGGGGGGCTTTTCCAGATTGAGCTTGTGGTAGGGGAGGATGCATTGGCTTCCTTGTTGGTACTTGTAGACTAATCTTGGGATTGCTTTCAAACAAAACCACAGTGTTGGCCTCAGAATTTGTTATCTGTGGCAATTTGATTGGATGGTTTGTCCCAAGATCAGTATTTTTAGTTCCGAAGGTGAATCGAATGTCTTTTGTCGATGTCGGGATTGGCATAGGATTTTCAACTTTCCTGCATTTATCCAAAATGTCGACTAAAAAAGGGGCAGACACACTTGATGGATTTGTTGGGGGGGTGATAGAAATGCCCGGGTTTTCAGTCTACAAACAGCCGATGTTGGAACGATCCTCTTTCTGGTGAGATTGTATCTCAGGGTTAAAGATGTAGGTCTGGGCTGTTGTTGTGTCCTTTCTGAATTTAGTTTGGATGCAATTGGTGTTTTAGGCAAGTTCAAAGGTCCGCAGTTTTTCCGCATCCATTTTACACACTCCATTACCCCTTCCATTAAGTCAGCGTTGTGAACAAATTCATTTCTTGCAGCATTACTAGACGTTGCTGCCATCGAGTCGACCTCTCAGCCTCGGTATCCAAGTGTTTTTCCAGGTGTTGTGAAAAGTTTTCCAGGTTGATTAAATTCCCATTCAATGTTGCTAGTAGTGAAGTTTGGTTGTCAAGCTTATCACTGATGGATTCATAAAGTTTGACAAAGGGGGCTATTGATATTGATGTGGCTGCCAGTACATTGTCATGTATTTGCAGGCTGGCGGCAGCTGACAAGATATGTTTACTTTCCAAATTTAGAGCATCATTATCATTTTGCACAGCTGGCCGAGATGGAAAAGGATCATTCAAATTTAAGAGAGCACTTTCCTGTAGGATTTCATATGCAACCTCCGCCAATTGTGTGTCGCTGGCCTTGTTCCTGTTTGATTTACAGATTGAGGCTATGGCATGCCCCAATTTGATGGTATTGGGGGTACTTGTTAATTCCTTGTGAGGCTTAGTTGTTGCGTGATGTTTTCTGACAGCCGATCTGTTATTTGTAGATAAGCCTCTTTGCGGGGTGTTGCTCTGGTCTGGGGACCCGGCCTTGACTCGTGAGTGATTGGCTGATGTATGTTTTCTATTTGTGTCAATCATGGATATCTTTGAAGTTTGCATACTTGTGTACAGTGTACTTGACATTACACACAATACAAAGAAGATAAGGCGGGGCAGCTCACACCTTATATGGATATTTTTCAAGAGCAAATTAGGGCTCCAATCCTGACTGCTGTGACATGAGCCTATGCCTGGTGATATCCGTCTCGGCTTGTTTTGTCTGCAGGAAGTGGCGAAAAAGCACTCAAAGCGTGAGGGTCTTTAGAAATTCCAAAATGATATGGACCCTCTCTTACTTGTATCATCCCACCTCGGTGATCCTCCTTCCCCATCTTTCTCTGTCTGCCTTACATCAGAGACCCAATACATATCACGCTGGCGTGAACTATTGCGATAGCAGGGCTTTCCATTGCAACACTGTCTAAAAATGTAGCTTCTAGGATGGTCCTAAATGTTTTTTGGGGTGACACTCAGGCCGCGACAGAGGTCCACTCACCTCGGGCAGTTCAAAATGCCACTAGAAAGAAGACTGACAGTAAAATGACATTACAAGGCATTTGGCCAGTATAACTCTATATTCCCTTGGGCACCATATCAAATCAGATATGGCAGATATGTACTTATTACTCTGCCACCAGGCCTTGTGGATGTACAATTAAATACACTTTGGATCAGGATTGCCCAGAGTGAAGGGCAGTCCCTTGCTGTTGGAACATTGGGATGGAACAGGCTGTTTTCATGAATGCACAGGTGCAGCTCAAAGGGCAGCTGCAGGGGCGTCAGTACACAGGGTGTCAGTACACAGTTCCTTCCGAGTTCCATTTCTACACTAAACGTTTCAGCAAGAGTTAACCTGCTGAGCAGAGTTTACCTTCTGGGGCAGAACTACAAGAACAAGGTTTTGTTTCAGAAATCAAAACACTTCATTCAATTCAAGTGTTGCATGATAAAAGATATAGTTCACGCCTGTGTACTTTGCCAGGCGCTATCTATTGGAAAACGAGCAGTTGCAATGTGAACTGGCAACATGGCGGCCACAGCATAACATGTGCCTTAAACAAATGAATTGCAAAAGCTTTGGGCTGCCTGTCAAGGTACTGACATCCATGTTCCTCATTGCCTGGTGCCAGATCTTTCAATACATATACATAACAGGCAACATGTAGTTTGATATGGTGGCATATGGGGACAAAGAGTTACACTGTGAAATACACTCTGATGTCCTTTATTCAGGGGTAAAAAATGAAAGTGCCAAGCTCCTTGGCAGCCATAGAATGTCAGCTTTCTTACTTGTTCAAACTCAATTATCATGAGCCAATGGAAAGTGCACATTTTGAGTTATTTCCATTTGGTTTCCATAGTCAACGGAAGCTGCAAAGCATATTTTTTTATTTTATTATTTTTTATTTGATATAGCTGGTTGAAACCAACTTTTCAAATTTGCAAATATAAATACAAACAATTACATTATTTTACATAAACAAAATTTGTTTGCCCGTATAAAAAAAACTATTCATTCAAGATACAAAAAAGTAAAATTACATTAGCAGTCATTAAAAAGAAGAAAATAGGCACATGTTTAAATGCTCATTGATTGCGAGTTCTTTTACTCCTTTGCTGCCTAAGCAGTCAAATTTTCTAATTACAAATTTCATTATTCTCAGAATCCATTAAATTTAAACTTAATAGATAGTGTACTACAGCTACATTTGCTTTCTGCCATTGACAGTTGAAAATAACATTCCAAAGTTCATCTGAGGTCTCAATTGTGTAGCTTGAAAATATCTCAAAAAAGAATTGCTTCCTTTTATGCAATAAAGCCGGACACTGTACAAACAGATGTTTGATGGTTTCCTGCGATGCTAATATCTGCATATGTGTTCATGCTGTTTTGTAATGTCTCTTGGCTAATACATCCTTGGTTGGCCAAAGATCAAGGCGAAATCGCAGATATTGATATTTTAAACATTTTGATGGGTATCTATTCAAATATGGCTCTAATCGAGTTCGGTTTTTTTAATGCAAAACTATGATTTCTAAACAATTGCAATTGCTGACAGTTGGCTCTAGTAATAATCCAGTCATGCCATAACGATTTAGATTTGGCAAGTTATGTATTGTACAACAATAGTTCTTGGGGAATATCTGCTTTTTCCATATATCTAATTATGTTTTTTCACCAAATTTGAATTTTCAGATGATCACATTTAAACACATATGCACAGTGTAGTCATCAGGCATTTTTTGTTAGATCCTGTAACAGATATTTCCTATATGTTGACAAAAGTCTCCACATGTATTTGTTAAAAAAAGAAGGAATGCCTATTTCATGTCGAATAGCACAGATTGAGGTGCACATCGGAAGATTTAGAACCATTTTCCAGTATTTACCTTTGATTTGCGTCCAAAAAGGTTCGGCAGTGGCCTTCTGAGTATAAAATGTGATAGCCGGTTTCACTGTGAATTTCCCAAATTTCAACTGAATTACCCGTGTCTGGGAGATTACTGTTTTCAATTTGCAAATAGGTTCCGTTACATAGGAGGTATCAGCTGCATAGTTGCTAAAGATTACACCAAGATATTTAAATTCATTGACAATCTGTACAAGTTGTTGTTGTAATTTCCATACGTATCTGGTGGTAGGCAACTTTCTTTTGCTGTGTCAATGATAATTTTACATTTTGCCTTATTAATGGTCAACAAATTGGTTTAAGCATATACATCCAGCTGATTTAGGAGTGTCTGCAATCCCCTGGGTTTCCTCGCTAACATGGTCGTCGGCGTAGAACATTCAGGGAATGCCAACAGTTCCCAACCTTGAAGGATCTGAGATTTTTTTCAGAAAATCATGTCTCATGTCTGCTGTAAAATAATTAAAAAGAGCAGATGCCAAAATGCAAACTTGTTTAAGGCCTCTATGAGTGTTAATAGGAACAGACAATTTGCCATCCAAGGTTAGTCTCATTTGGATGGTCGTTTTCTGATGAAATTGGTTGCTCCGATATATTAAATATGCGGGACACGATGCTGCACAGAGTTTTCCAAGGAGAAGTTCTCGTGAAACCGAATCGAAGGCAGCTTGGAAATCAATGAATGCCATGAAAAATGGCTGTCCTCGATACTGTTCCTGCTGCTTTATTACATGTACAGTGTGCAAATGTACTGCAGTTCTAAGTCCCATGGTAAATCCAGTTTGATATGGATCTGGATGATCAGTAGATGTTAACCATTTGAAAAGTCCCTTAGAAGCAATTTAGCAAATAGCTTACCCGGGGCATTCAACAAAGCTATCGGTCTATACTGTTGGGGTAAACTCTGATCACCCTTTTTATAGATCGGTATGATGACTGATCGCGTCCATAAGTGTG
Organism: Ambystoma mexicanum; assembly: GCF_040938575.1. NCBI lineage: Eukaryota > Metazoa > Chordata > Amphibia > Caudata > Ambystomatidae > Ambystoma > Ambystoma mexicanum. Next base: position 1,537,028,833 of record NC_090922.1, read on the forward strand.
GTATTTGTCTGGACTGAATAACTTGTGTGAATATCGTCATCATAATTTTAGCCCATGCTTCAGGATGCTTTTTGATCATAAAATTTGTGAGCCCATCAGGCCCTGGTGTAAGTAAGGTGATGCATACAGAGTATGATAGTGAACACTCCATATCTCCTCAGGGACTGCATTTATCTGTGCGCCCATTTGGAAAAAGCCAAAAGGTTTGTTCAAAAGACCCCAGATCAATGCAGATTTTTTAGATGCAATGGCAAATAGCATGGCTTAAGCATCTTTTTGATATAAAAGATATTTACGCTGTCTTAGCCAGTTATTATATTGGCATTTGAGCAACCTTTGCATGTCCATGCGGGCAAAACCATGAAGATGTTTTGCTGAGCGGCAATCTGCTCTTGACTTGGCTTTCCTCCTGACCACATCAATAGTATGTGTATGCACATGTGTGGTGTCCTCTTTATTAGACGCTCTGGGATTTTTCTTAAATATTTGCAAAACTGCTAGATATGAATTGTCAATGAAATTCAAGTGTGGCTGTAAATAGTAGCTTGATAATAAAATCGCAGTATTTAAAGCAATCAAGTCTTGTGGAGACCAGTAGAATCTATTTTTTCTTTGATATATAGACAAGTTATAAAGAGATGATTTCTCATAAGTGTTTTCTTTTTCAGGCCAAGCCCATGTCATTTCTAAAATATCATGATCGCTGATTGATTGAGAAACAACTTTGAATTCGTTAACCAAAGAAAACATCTTTTCTTCAACATATACATAATCGATAAAAGCAGTTTGATTGGCGTGATGCCAAGTATGTACAGGTGGACAATCTCCTGCAATCGCTCCATTAAGCATATATAAATGGCGATCACTCATGGGATTAGTCCATTTGTCAACAGTGACATTCTTAGTTGAAGCATCATCCATTGCGAAGCATATGGCCTGGAACTCTCGCCCACATTAGGAACTGGAAGTAGTTTTCTCGAACTACATTTCCCAGAACCCCTAGGGTTCTTCTTGATTGTTCAGGCGCTTCAGCGCCGGCGCTTCTGGGTCGCGCTTCTGGGTCGCGCCAGTATTCACCGGTCACGCCGCTCGCCACATATATTGGCTGGACTTCCCCTGCAGTCCATCTTTCTTTACAGGTACTGCTGCTGCCATTGGCATTTTACCTGTTTGCACGTGTCATCACGCTGCGCACGACTTCTAGGTCGACTTTATTTGTGATTCCCTGATTTTCTACTATTTAGGAATTTCTTGTGTAACGCACCACTGTCTAGGTAACACACTGTATGACTGCTGGTGTGAGTGGCAGAGAGCAAAGCACTCTCAGGTCTGCAAGGAACTGGAAGTAGTTTTCTCGAACTACATTTCCCAGAACCCCTAGGGTTCTTCTTGATTGTTCAGGCGCTTCAGCGCCGGCGCCTCTGGGTCGCGCCGGTCTTCACCGGTCATCGCCGCAGCTCGCCGGCTCGAGGGGAAACCCTGCGTCTAGCAGACGCATCCTCTTCTAAGTAAGTTGTTTATGCACTTTGCCTTTGTTTTATCATGTGCTTAAAGAAAACACTGAGCAAGTCAAATATGAATTCAAAGATTGCACCCTTGTTGGTGCTCTCTCTCTCCCTTCTCAACACACGTTCGCTATACAAGAACGGTGTGGAAATTTCAGACCTAACTAATGAGCTTAAGCCCGACTTCTTTGGCATAACTGAAACATCGCTCAACCCCGAGCTCCCCACCCAAGCTACACTGTCCACGCCCGACAATTACACTCTTTTCAGAGCTGATCGTTTGCAGGGCAAAGGCGGTGGAGTGGCTCTGATGTGTAAATCAAGTCTCGAATGTTATGAGATTCCCCGTACCTCTCCGGAAGGCTGTGAGAGTTTATGGGTGAAAATAAAAACCTCCTCTCACACCACTTTAAATACACTAACAATCTATCGCCCACCTAAAACTATGCCCCTTTTTGAAGACAAGTTAAGTGATCTACTGGCCCAGATTTGTACCACTAAAGGCCCAATTATCATTAATTATTAATCACTGGGCTAACAACCAACAGGACAAAGCAGGCACCAAGCTGATGGACACCATCACCTCTTTCGGCCTTACTCAGTGGATGAAGTCTCCCACGCAAAACAAGGGTCACACCCTAGACTGGCTTCTGACTCAAAATGTCAATATGTCCAATATCTCGGCCCCATCATGTATCTGGTCTGACCATTTTCTTATTCAAGCTAAGATTTCACTACCATCCCCTCCTCCAAAACTTAACGCCCATCCACGCATACAGAAAATGTCTCGTAACCTGAAGAATCTAACAGCTCCTAATTTTACCACATTGCTGTCTTCTAAACTTCAACCTCTTGACAACTTCACGGAATCCTCTGAACTTATCAACCACTTGTCAAATAACATTAAAGAAACAGTTAACGATCTTGCCCCACTAAAAATGAAGACAATAAAGACTGAAACCACAAAGAACACCTGGTTCAACAATGAAATTCTTGCAGCTAGACAAGAAAAAAGAGCTCTCGAAAGGGCCTGGAGGAAAAATCCTAACGATAGCACACAAACTAACTATAAAAAATCCGTCATTAATTATAAAAGGCTCATCACGGAAGCAAAGGCCACACATTACAATGCACGAATAGTGAATGCTCAATCAAATCCAGGGGAGCTTTTCAAAATCTTAGCAGAATTCCAAAGTCAGCCCCCAACCTCTAACAACATCGTCAAGGACAATAAATGGTGCCAGAGCATTCATGATGCTTTTTCACTCAAGATTGATTCTCACAAGGAAAAAATAAATAAAAAAAGCCCTAGGTAATGTAACATTTACGCAAAACCTCACAGACACCACTTCACCCAGCAACTCTGAAAACGATATTCCTCAATTCTCCTTTACGCACTACACTGAAGATGAAGTATCTAAAATCATAAAAGACCCCAAAGACACGTCCTGTCCTGCCGACGATTGTCCTACAAGTACTCTTAAAGAGTCTTTAGAAACTCTGGTCCCATGGATCACTAAATTGGTAAATCTCTCTTTTGATGAGGGTCTGGTGCCGGAACTGTTAAAGTCGGCATGGATCACACCCTTACTGAAAAAGGAAAACCTCCATCCAGCGAATAAAGACAACTACAGGCTTATTACCAACGTGCCTTATGTTCTCAAAATAATTGATAAATTGGCCTACTTACAGCTACAGGCCCATGTCCAAAAATACAATATCCTGGGCACCCGTCAGTCGGGCTATAGGGCACGTCATGGGACTGAGACAGCTATGCTAGATCTCAAATCTACCCTAGCTAGCATAGCTGATAATAATCAAGCTGCCTTGCTCATGTTACTTGACCTCTCCGCAGCCTTCGACCTAGTTGATCACAGCTTACTGGTGTCAAGGCTCGGAGAGGTCGCCAGGTGCTCCGCAAATGCATCCAGATCGATTGCCTCCTTTCTGGGTCCCAGAATGGTAAGGGTTTGCGTAGGCGATAGCCAATCTGCCCCTATTTCTCAGACATGGGGAGTTCCGCAGGGCTCCTGTCTATCGCCCTTGCTTTTCAATCTATACATTTGTCCTCTTCTTGACCTTTTAAATAAACTAGGCGTGCAATACACAAACTACGCCGATGATACTCAAGTGGTTATACAGCTGAGTGGCCTTTATAGCAGCGATTCTGCAACCATCAATAAAATATACAAAGATATACAAGACTGGATGGCCTGCAATTATCTTGCCCTCAATGATAAAAAAACTGAAATTCTCATTGTGGCATCTAAAAACACCAGGGCGAAACTAGATCCCGACTATGCTAGTTTCCATATTGCTGATAACACCATTCTCGTTCAGAAGAAGGTTAAGACATTGGGAGTTGTTCTTGACGAAGATCTCTCAATTAAATTTCATGTCTCCAGCATCAAATCAAGCTGTGGTCTTATAAATAAGAGAATAGGATACATTCGCCCATTCATATCACAAGAGAACTGCGCTCTTATTTCCACCGCACTAATTAATTCTAGATTGGATTACTGTAATAGCCTCCTAGCGGGCACCATAGCTCTCAACATCCAATCACTACAAGTGGCTCAGAATAATGCTGTGTGCAATATCTTCACTCAGTCCCGTCGCACACACATTTCCACCTTTAGGAAAAAACTTCATTGGCTCCCCATTAAACACCGGATAACCCATAAGATATTAACCACGACTCATAAATGCCTTAGTCTCAGCAGTCCCACCTACCTGTCAGACCGTATAAGCATTAAGCCAAACATTAGGACCCTTCGGTCATCCTTGGCCATCATTCTCAAACAGCCCAAGATTAGGACAGCTAAATTTGGTGGCACAACTCTTGATGCACAGGGACCCCTGCCCTGGAACAAACTTCCAGCCCAGATGCGGCAGATTCAGAACTACTCCGTCTTCAAACGCGCCGTAAAAACCCATTTGTTCAATATGGAATAACTCCTTGACCTTTCTCCTTCTCTGCTCTATTTAGGCTTCTCTATATGTTTGTCTGTCCTGTTAAGTTTCTATGTGCGCCCTGAGGCCTACGGGCATGTTGGCGCTTTATAAGAATTAAAATAAATAAATAAATATTGTGGGCTCTGTGCAGGCTGCTGTCTGTTCTGTACTGGGCAGCTCTGGCACCTTCCCGGGAGAAAGGGTCATACCTCCTCTGGGGTGGGTGAGGATCTGGGAGCTTGAAAGTGGCTGCTGCAGCATAATGGCAAGGTTACACCAGGGTGATAATGAATAGAGTCCCTGTACTAGGTGGCAGGCGGATGCAGTGAAGCACAGTGCAGCTGGGAGAGTAGCATCACACTTTAGAGGCCTCACTTCCCTGTATGACACCCTTCCTAACTCCCAACACAAAAGGGGATCCAAGTCAAGCTTTCTGGAAGGGGGTTATCCGAACACAGGCCTTGTGTTCTGATGCTCCCTCCCAATAAAGTAAAGTGACTATATAAGGGGTTAACGAGTCCGCCCCCACCTTTGGGAATCCTCTTTCAAGCAGATATGAACCATCTTGTGAGCAAATTGAAGATCTTTCACAGGAACCTTGTTGGGTTACAGGCTGCCCGGAGCCCCGTCTGATGGTTCTAGAGAAAGACCTCCAAGGAGGGAGAAGACCCTCTTCCACACCATCTCTGTGGATGTGGAGCCTTTGAGATAAGCTGCTGGAGGAAGGCCTGCCTGCTTGTGAACACTGGTACCCAGCACTCTGCCTACTGACGTGTCAGCTCTGCAAGTGTCCCTGGCATCCTTCCTGACCTGGAAGGACCGAAGGCAACCTCACTGGTCTTTAGGGCCCGGGGGAAGGGCGCCAAAGCACCCCAAAGACCAGTAGAAGCTGCATGTGTGTGTCTCTCTCTCTCTCTCTCTCTCTCTACAATTACAAATTGTTTAGAGCCACTGTGACTGCTGCAAACCCTTTCAAGCTGCTGTTGATAAGCTTTCAACTTTGAGTTTATTGAAGCGCTGTTGAGCTAAGCTAAAATATTGCTGCTTATCGAACCACACTACTCAGCCAAGTCAGCTCACCTCTGCAGAATAATCTCTGCACTCCTCCCATCGAGACCCCTGAGCCTTCGAGCGACACCAACATTAACATTGTCGCTTGTCACAAGCTTCTTAGGGGCACAGACTATTGCCGCTTGTTGAATCACACTGGTCTTTTTGTATCCTGTTGAACCAGTTTGCCAACTCAACCTGAACTGGAAGCACTGGAAAGCCCCCAAAACCCCAGCTTCATGCTGTAGTGATCCAGGAAGAAGATGATAAGGCATAAAACATGGGTTCTGGCCCCTGCCTCTTCTATGGGTCCCAGTGCGATGGAAGCCACTCGTTATGCCTTACCAACATAATCCTGAACTGAGTTTTCTACACACTTAATGCTTGCAGACCCCCGTTCTTCAATACCAAGAGCTCCCTCTTCTCATATCATATTAAAGGTGTGGATTGTTGGTGTTTTTAATAGTGGATTCTTTATATTTAATTAAAGTCTTATTTTCATAGAATAAAATGCGGATGGAATTCTCATGTCTGCAGATGATACAGTCTCAAAGACAAAGGTGGGTACGCAGAAACAGCCAGGTGTTCTTGTTCAATTGTGTAGAGAAAGAATGCTCTCAATAAATCGCTAGACAACAATGGCGATGGTGTGTCACAGTACAAAAAAGGATTAGGGCAAACATATCCATCGCAGGGCGCTCTCTCCAGAAGGCGGACAGCTCAGATTATTTAGCTGTCAGGTTCAAAGACAGTGATAAATGGGTTTCTTATCTAGGCAGAAGCAAATTCATCTTAACAGGTGCCCGGCATTGTTCACCGATTCCGTCTAATCTCCCTAGAAGGATACACAACTCAAGCTGTACCAGATGTTCTATATGGCAGCAAACCCTGGAGCCAAATGGTTATGTCCACCTTACCACAGCTTGAAAGAAATTCATTAAGCAACCCTTCAGTTTTGCCACAAGTGCAGCAACCATCTCATGATCCAATGAAATCACAAGTGCAGCAACCATCTCATGATCCGTGGAAACCACAAGTGCAACAACCATCTCATGATTCATGGAAACCACAAGTGCAAAAACCATCTCATGATTCATGGAATCCACAATTGCAACGACCATCCCATGATTTATGGAAACCACAAGTGCAGCAACCATCTCATGATCCATGGAAACCACAAGTGCAGCAACCATCTCATGATCCATGGAAACCACAAGTGCAACAACCATCTCATGATTCATGGAAACCACAAGTGCAAAAACCATCTCATGATTCATGGAATCCACAATTGCAACGACCATCTCATGATTAATGGAACCCACAAGTGTAACAACCATATCATGATTCATGGAAACCACAAGTGCAGCAACCATCTCATGAACAACCATCTCATGATTCATGGAAACCACAAGTGCAACAACAATCTCATGATTTATGTAAACCACAAGTGCAACAAACATCTCATGATGTATGGAAACCACAAGTGCAACAACCCTCTCATGATTCATGGACATACAAGTGTAACAACCATCTCATGATTCATGAAAACCACAAGTGCAACAACCATCTCATGAACAACCATCTCATGATTCATGGAAACCACAAGTGCAACAACCATCTAATGATTATTGGAAACCAGAGCCAAGTCAATTCAATGTGAGGATATTTCTGAAGAGTATCTATTGGCGATGTGGGGATTGATTGACATGAATTTGTGGTTACAGTGGATGGCACCCACACGTCCGGTGCCCACTTTGCTGACAGGAAGCGGTTTGCCAGCGCCGTACCGGCCTTTCATGGTTGCCCCACCTTGGACCAGGTGTGGGGAGTAGGCATGGCAATGGGCATTCAACAAGGATGGGTGCTCTAGGGCAGTCTGTAAATTTAGGCATGAGTGCAGCAGGTGCGCAGAATGGCACCCAGCCACGCAATGTTTTACAGCATGACACAGAGTGAGGTGTAGGGGTGCAGGGAGAGGGATTGTGGGGAAAGGCCTACACTCCAGTTAAGTTGGAGAAGTTGGAGGAGTGGCTGTGTTTTTACTCTGACAGGGAGGCAGCAAAGATTTTGGGGGAAGGGTTTCAGGCGGGTTTTAGGCTGGGGTTTCAGGGACCTAGGGTGCAGAGATGGGTGGTAAATTTGAAGTCTGGGAGAGAATGAACATTGTAAGACTGAAGTTGGAGAAAGAAGTGGTGGAGGGGAGGGTGGTTTGCCAGGTGATTGGGTGGTGTCCCCTTTGGGGGTGGTGCCTACGGGTTGACGGGGAGTTCAGACTGATCTATCATTTGTGACAGCCAGAGCGCATGTCAGTGAACAATTCCATTCCCCAAGAGGATTGAGTGGTGTCCTGTGCAAGCATGAATCAGGAGGTGGAGCTCGCGATAGAGATGGGACGGGGAGCATTTATGGCCAAGTCTGACATCAAGTCTGCATCCGGAAGATTTTTGGCTGTTGGAGATGCAGTTTGAGGACCAGATTTCTGTGGATAAGGTTCTGCGTAAGGGGTGTGCAGTGTCCTGTGCATTGTTTGAGCATTTTAACTCTTTACTGCAGTGGTGTTTCATGTACAGATCAGGTTTTGAAGGAGTATTACTTGGATGATGTTATGTTAATCAGTGGGAGAGGGAGAAAGGAGGAGTGTCAGGAGATGCCAGAGGTTTTCCAGCAGTTGATGGATGACTTGGGGGGTCCCTTGATGGAAGACAAAACAGATGGGCCGGAAGTGGTGGTCCTGAATTTTTTGGGGATTGAATTGGACTCAGTGGCAATGACCTCACGCTTGCTGGCCGACAAGGTGAGTAAATTGGTCCAGTTACTGGAGAAGGTGGTGAGGGCACGCAAGATGATGCTGGTTGACTTGCAGAAGCTGTTGGGACACCTCAATTTTGCATGCCGGGTAGGGATGCCTATTTTGCAGAAACATGGCGAGATCTATGGCTGGGGCAAAACAACGGCACCACAGAATAAGGATGTCAGGGGCTCTCACAGAGGGCTGCAGGGTATGGTTGTGTTTCTTCGAGGATTTCAATGGAGTGTCAATGTGGCTGCAAGGGGACCCAGTGGCTCCGAAGGTACAGATCTTTACTGACGCATCAGGAGCAGGAGGGTTTGGGGTGTGCTGGTGGGGTAGATGGTATGCCGAGAGACGGCCACCACACTGAGGAAAAGAAGGGAGGAGCATTGTGTTCTTGGAGATTTTTCAGTTGCTGGTGGCTTTGGCATTGTGGGGCAGAGAGCTGGAGAACAGAAAGGTGAAGTTCAACGTGGACAGTACAGCTACGGCCAATGTGGTGAACAGACAGCCTGCCAAGGATCAGATGGGGTAAAGGCGGTGGCTGAAGTGGTATATTGTGTTTAAGGAGACGCACATGCCGGGAAAGGATAACGCCATTGCTGATGCATTATCTCGTGTTTAGTGGCAGAGATTCTGTGGGTTGGTACCAGAAGCGGAGCTGGAAGGGCAACTGATCCTGAAAGAGCTCTGGCAGCAAGGAGAGTGAGAGCCCTGCAGTTGGTGGAGGCTTCATTGGCTGCAGGTTCACGGGGAGCGCACAGGAGACCCTGGTTAGATTTTCTAAAGGGGGGAGTGCAGAGTTGGAGAGCGAGAAGTCATGCAGAGGAGGGAAGGAAGGAGAACATGGTGAACTTCACATTGGATTGCATTGAGAAAAGGGGAGTCTAGGGTGATGATAGTGGGAATCTGTCAAGGATTGTGTTCTACGACAAGTGTTTCTGGGATTTATAGCCTAGTGTGGGGGAGATGGCGAAAAGGATGCTGGAAGGCTGTGCAAGGGAGAAGGGGCAGGTGAAAGACAGAAGAGAGGCAGTAACAACAGAATTGTTGGGAAGGTTGTGTCAAGCTATTGGGGGATATGCTGGTCTTGGTGGGAAAGAGACCTGTTCGTGGCAGATTTTACTTGGTTGTTCTTTGGGGCGTTTTGAGTGTCGGAATTGGTGTTAATTGCAGGGGCGGTAGCTTGAAGTGGGAGGGCGTATTACTGTCAAAATACAGCCTAGTTGTGAAGATTAGCACATCAGCAAATCAAAAGCAGATCAGACGGGCAAAGGGCTCTGGGTTCATTTGAATAACGGAGGACAGGATTTGTGCCCAGTCAGGGCTGGTTTAACATGGCGAAGGAGATGTCCAGGGAGGGCGGGTTTTGTTTTGCAACATGAGAATGGGGAAGGGGTGATGGCGGGTCAGTTTTTGGGGGTGATGAGGAAGGTTTTGGTGGCAGTGGGGAGTGGGCAGAGACATTTGGGACTCAATCTTTCAGGGTTGGAGCAGCGTCAGAAGGGAGCAACTTAGACCTTATTAAAAGGGAAATGAAGAGATTAGGGCGTTGGAAGTCATCAAAATACAAGGTGTACATCAGAGAACTGGGGGTGGAGGGTGGTAAAGGTGAGGGGAGAAGATGGGGGAGTTTTGCAATAGGAGAGCTCACGTTGTTTTCTCTTACAGATATGGCTCGAGGGAGTGGTGAGGTCCCCCAGATGGGGATCTGTGGACATTCCATGGTGAAATGGGCACATAGAGCAGCTGAAAAGAGAATTTTCGGTTCCCAGCTGCAGTGCAGTTATGCGATGACATCGTTGAGATGGTCGGGGTTGGGGGTTTGAGGTGAGATCAGTTGCTGCCCATGTTGGATGGATTGAGGGAGCAGCACGGTGTGCCGGCGGCGCTGTTTTTGCACCTGGGGGAGAAGGCTTTGGTCAGGGAGCGACATGATAAAGAATGTGAAGAAAGGTGGGAGTTGGTTGAGGGAGATGTGGCTGGCGGTTTCACTTCATTGGATGGAGTTGATGCCTGGAGGGTCTGGAGAGGGGGTGTTAAGGAGTGGGCAGTTGAGCCCTCATGGACAAAGATCAACAGAGAAATGGAAACATTCTGCAGGTCCTGTGGGGTGTATACAGTGTCACACTAGGACATTAAGTACTAAGAGTTTGATTTATTTCGAGAGGGTGGCATGCACCTGGATCTGAGTATAGTGGTGGAAGAACTGATAAAAAGGTGGAGGTAGACATGAGGTGCGGTAGTGCAGAAAGAACACCTCGTGGTAGGCAGAAACCTGTGCAGTTCCCTCTGGGACCACTGCAAAAGATTTAAGACTACAGGTGTTTGGCAGTAAACCCACTTGGTAGCAGTCTGTACCACACAGATTCACTTGGTAGCTGTGGCTGAGCAGTCAGACTTCCCTCAAGAAGACTTAGGCAGTATACAGAGTATTCACAATAGGTCAAAAGAACAAAGTAGAACAAGTAAACATTGACCAGAGCTTGGTGTAAAAGAGATATAATTATTTATTTAAAACCACATCTAGTAAAACACACAGGCACTAATGTTAAGCAGTTCAAAAACACAGTCACTAAAAGATATAAACTCCCTTAAAAGAATATTAGATAAGTCTTAAGTAAAGCCCCACTTATTTACAAACCGCGGTGAGCGCTTAACACAGATGGCACTCTAATAATTCGTTTTAAAAAGGGAGAGAAAAGCAGAGTATAATTTGAAACAGATCCCAACACTTTCACAAGAACACAACAAGAGAGGAAGGCATAGTAAAACCGTGAAGTTAGAGTTCAGAAGGCCGAATCCACTTTAAGAGGATCAGAACGAAATGTGCCCAAGGTCACACGGTTGAAGTGCACAAAAGTCTTGAAAAGGTTCAGAAAGAGTTGGACCAAAGAAAGGGACCAGTTAGATGGTCAAGGCGGCCAACCCAGTGCAGAAGGTTAAGGGATTATTATTACCTTGTTGCAATCTTTAGAAAGGGAGGCCTGGCGGACACGGTACGTTAAAGTGGTGAGAAGACTCCAGCGGGGCAGTTGTTCCTGGCAGCGGATGCAAGTCGGTGCTTCGTCAAAAGGAGCAGCCCTTTTATTCGCGGTCCAGTGGTAAGTGGCTATCCGGTTGCTGGGGTGCTTGGCATGGGCAATTCAACCACAAGACATCCTGGGATGCGAGGAAAAGAAGGTCAACTGGTTGTGCCCACCAGTCAGGGGGAGAAGCCTCTCCAGCCGGGAGATCTTCTCTGTTGTCGGGAAGTGGTGAGTCGGTTCCGCAGGGCTCCACCGGTGGTGTCGTCGTGGTAGGTCGGCTCAGCTTCTCCCTCGTCGGATTCTCAGGTCCTGTGGCGACTTCTGAAGTTCCAGTCCCCAAAGCCCTGCTTTTATGCAGCACACCCCCATTCACTCAGCCTAGCTGTCAATCAAACATGCTAAGTGGTGAGCCGCCGGCTCACCACCTGGGCCAATCACACAAGAGTGCGACTTGAGTTACCAAGGTAACTCAGTCCAGGGTGCCTAAACCCCCTCCCACGCCCCCTGTGGTACCCAGACAGAGTGGCACCACTTTTGGAGGCTTCTGTGGAGATGCCTGCCAAAAAGTGGAACAAAGGGCTCGACTTGGGTTGGAGTCACAGAAGAGAACACAAACGCCATTTTAGAATCGAGTCCTGGCAAAAAATACCAACCGGCGAATTAATATTAAATAAATAAACTGGCGGTATGTTCGAGGCTATGAGAATGAAATAATTAAAGTTGGTAGCCTCGAACAATTGGAAAATCCCATAGGGATATATTCACGGTCGAATATAAAAAAGTAGTATCCGCTGCCACCAGCCAAAACTCGATCAGGGGGGATGGAGACGTGCCCCCTCGACTAACAGACCCCGGGGCAATCGAATTGCCCCGACCAGTACGTCCACAATATGATGGTTTGTACCGGTTTCTGTTAATAATTTGGGACTAGTAAAGCCAATGGTGACTTTACATGCCCTGGGAGACAGTAGTCAGTCCCAGGGTATGGAGACTATGGTGGGGGGTCACTATGACACCCCTGTGTCACTGCACGGAGGGTGCTGTGTAACACACATAGTAAAAACACATGAGGCCCTATGGAGTAAAGGACCCCATAGCCCATAAAACACATTAACAGTCAAAGGAACACCATAAATCATGTCCAAGAGTGGGAGAAAAAGAGTCTCACTCTTGGCAGGAGAAGAAAACAAACTCCAGAAATCCAGCAAAGCTTCTGGGGGACTCACTAGGTTAGGAAATTCAGCCTAAAAAGAGAATGTTCCCTAAAACCTCGGGAAGGGTTTTTCTGGGTGTCTGGAACATGCTCCTTTGGAGGATGGTTGGCGGAAGCAAAAGTGGGTTTTGGCATAGAAAAGAAGGGGGTAGCACTGTTTGCACAGACAGGCTAGCCGGTGTGCTATACGAATGGGGGAGAAGGAGGGGCATGGCCTCAGGGAGAAGATGGGGGAGTAAAGGGGCAAGAATGGTGAGAGGAATTGAAGGGTGAGGGGAGAGACATGGGACAGGAATTAATGAATGATTAAATAAATTAATTAATTATTTTGGTTAATTGTTAACGATCTGTAGTAGTCTCTAAGGCCAAAGAGTCAGGTTAGCATTTTATTGCAAACTGTGGCCTGTCACATTTAAGCACCCTTTTCCACTACTCGCGAGACTGGGTTTTTAGTGCACTTTAACCCAAATGTGTGATTTGGGATAAACGGGGAGCCGTGTTACCCTTCTATAGGATGAACGTTATGTGAAACTAGGGTCGGATAAAGATCACCCATTGGCTCCCTGGACCTCAATCCCCCATCATTGATTAATCAGCAACTGCTTACAAATGGTTTACCGAGCATTGAATAGGATAGCTGCCAGAAATCCTTGGGAAATAGAAATTTGATTACCGCAGTCAACTATGAACTATTCATTATATTTATTATCAATGGAAAATTGGAGCTTTTATCTAGAGCGTTGCCCTGACAGTGGCCATAAACCCCTGGGCCTTATCCTAGAAACAGAGCACCTCCTCCAGAATAATAGCACTGACCAATTACATTCTGTCGAACTAGCACATGATCACTGGTAAATTAGATGCTTTCACAAGCACGAACACACAGAGAAGCGCACACACATTCAAACACACTCACCGACCACCAGTCACGCACCCATAACGCTTCTCTGTCATTCACACGAGCATCCAGAACATTAACATTGCATTCTTTCATAACCGTGTGCACTTACAGACACTACCATGCATATATGACTACATACTTACACAGATGGATTGGCGAGAAGGTGGAAAAGAGAAGATGCAAGATAGAGGGTACAAGAGATGGGGGAGAAAAGAAAGAGCAAAGAAAGGGGGGAAGGCATGGGACCAAGCCGCAGTCTCTATAAAGCCAGTCCTGAAGAAGATTATATAGTGTTGGAAAAGTCTACATGTGCAGCCGAAACCTTGAAGGCCCAAGAGTTGGGATTGCATTAGAATGCGTGTGTACATTTTCACACGATAAGGCTTAGCAGGGCTGACCCGGCTCCGGTAAAAGCAACCTACCAGGTGAAGCATGTGAAAGGGTGCTAAGAGAAGTCAGAAGGAAGGAGTGAGTGCAAGAGTCTTGTTATGTGTCCCGCTGGCCCGAATTTGTCATAGGTCTTTGCTGCATACTGATGGCAGAGGTGTCGAGGCGCAGTCTGGTGTATATAGGCAGAACAATTATGGGACCAGCGATACTGGATTTATTGTAGTCGTTGCTGAATTCTAATGTGTGCGGGTAGCCATGCCTCTGGCCACTGTCCAACGTACTGCTACGTTTATGCGTGCATTTAAGCTCGGATGGGGATATTTTGTATATGCACTTATGAGATCAGGTAGTGTCATTCTGTGCCGATTCTTGCAGCTGCAACACATGGTTAGCAACACAGGCCACCCTTCACAACTTACCACGAGAAGAGCACAAGCTATACTTCAAACTCCCTCAGGTGGAGAGCATGGCGGATGTTCTCAAATAGTGTGCACGATCCTAAACCTTAATAAATGTATCAAGTACCTTGAATTGCCAACCATAACGTTCAACCAGGTGTGATACCCAACCGCCCTCACATCCCACCAGTGAGATTCGGGACAACTCCCTGAGATTGTTCAGGTTCACTACATGAGAAAACCCCACATACCTTTCAAGCACGAGATATGACCATGACGCACAATTCCTCCAAGGACAACGCATTGCCACACACCATGATCTATCCAAGTGCAGCGGGGCTGTAGTTCAATCACATCGCTGACTGCAATATGCTTTTTTCCTTATTCAGAGGCAGTGACTAATCAATCGTGTGAAACTGGGAGAGTGTGGGAGCTGGCTCTCTTATTGACGGAGTTCGGGTGGTATGGGCTCGTCATGAGACTTAGTTGGTGTAGACTATGACTTGGGAGGCCGATATTTTGAAATCCCTGGCCAACATACTCCCCCAGAGAGATAGAAACATATGGGAGTGGTTACATTGTCAAGGAGGGGTGCAAAGGCAGGTGGTTAGTTGTCATTTCCTTAATGCTTAGGGATGTATATCATGGTATGTAGATAGATTTTGTGCCTGATGTGTTTAGTGGTTTGAGAGGGTTCCTAGATGGGGCGCCATGATTATGGTCAGTGTTCTGCTGGGGGTGCTTGAAAACCAAGATCATGGTTGGTTTTTGATATTGTGTGAGGTCGGGCTGCCGCGTTAACCGCCGGCGACACTTGGTGGTGACTGTTCGTGTGCTCGGAATGGGTATTGGAAGGTTAGAGACAGGTTCCAGGATATTGTTGGAAATAGCCAGGTTTTGAGGACTTTTTTGACAGAAAGGTAGTCCACGATCTGGCGGGTGTGGAGAGGAAGAGTGTTTCAGATGATGGGAGCTAGGGTAGAGAAGTCCAAGCCGCCAACTCTAGTGCACTGGTAAGCGAGAGTAGCGAGGACGAAAGCCGAGCCCCATCTGAGGATTCTGGGGTGTTGATAGTGGATGATCTTTTTCTGTAGGAACACTGGTCCTGTATTATGGCGGGCATGTTGTGTAGTGCACATGGCTTTGAAGGTCACTCGTAGGCTGATAGACAGCCAGTGCAGTGCTCTGGGAGCGGTGGTGATATGTTCTCTGGGCGAGAGGGTAAGGAGGAGGAGTGTGGCTGCTGAGTTTTGGATTTGTTAGAGTTACTTAAGCTGGCGCGCTGGCACACCGAGATAGAGGGAGTAGGAATAGTCTAGGCGAGAGGTGATGATGGCAAGGATATGATATGAGTATAGGTAAGATAGGGTAAGATTTGTTTTAGGACGTGGAAGTGGCAATTTAAGGATACAGAGTTGATTTGTGGGCGAGAGATAATTGCGCGTCCATGATGCAGCCAAGGTTTGTTACCGATGTCAATGCGGCCAGTGGGGCTCCAAGGGAGTTTGGCCATGGTATAGATTGGAGAATGAGAGCGGGCTTGCCGGATACTAGGATGTCTGTTTTGCCCGGGTTGAGGATAAGGTGGTTGGCTGTCATCCATAGGTCACTAGCCCAGTGACAAGAGGCGAGGTCAGGAAAGGGGGAGGCTGGAGTGTTGGGAATTTTGAAAATGTTCTGGGTGTCGTCTGCATAATTGTAGAAGGTAAGGTTGTGAGAGTGGATGAGGGCCGGGAGTGGGCTATGGTGAGGTTGAAGAGGAGATAAGGAGGCTCCTTGAGAGACCCCTTTTGGGATGGGGCGAGAGGCGGTGGAGAACGGTGGCAGGAGAATGATTTGCGAGGGATTAGAGAGGAATGAGGAGAATTAACTGAAGGCAGAATCTTTGATGCCTAGGGTGAAGAGCTAGTTCCTGAGCATTGTATGGTCGATGGTGTCAAAGGCTGCAGAAAGATCGAGAAGGATTAGTGCGCTGCATCCTTCTGAATCGGATGTCTTTATAGGTCATGCCAGATTGAGACAAGAGAGGATTCCGTTCCACAAAGGGATCTGAACCCCAATTGGGCTGGGTCTAGAAGTATTGGCTTTTGTGAAGAAGCAAGTTGCTTGTAGGCAGCGCGTTTTATTCATTTGGCAATGAAGCAGGTGTAGGAGATTGGGCGGTACCGCAGTGGAGAGAGGGGGTCGAAGGTGGGTTTTTGAATAGCAGTTTCACATGATATGTTTTGAAGGCCTCTGGGATGATACCAGATGTGAGAGAGTTATTGATGATGGAGTGGGTGACATTGCCTGCACAGGTGGTAGTAAGTATCTTTTTTAGAAGCAATGGTGGGCAAGGCTCCCCCGGTGAGCCGGGGAGTTGGCTTAGTGCTAGTAGATTATTGAATTTGGAGTGGGAAATCAATGTGAATGATGAGAGGGCTGGTAGGGAGGGCGGGGAAGGATTTGAGTTCAAGAGAGGGCAGGGGGTATCGGGCGGTTGGTCAGAGCTAATTTGGTGATGCTGTTGCAGTGTCTATCAAGCACAATGTTATGAAAATGGTTCATCACAGAAGGCTTGTGTGTGTCGGGAAGGGGACTTGAATTTCGCTGAGAGTTTGTGGAGTTCCCTGCATGGATTGCTGGAGTTGGATTTTGTTTCCATAGTGTTTTTTTTTTTTTTTTGGCCAAATAGGACCTGTTCAGTCTTGCAAGATGTTTTTGTACCAGTTCCCACTGAGCATTATTATAACTGACACGTTGTGCAGAGTTGTAAGCTCTACAAGTAGAATAAGCTCCGGAATAGTTACTATTTTGCCCAGAGCACCTCATCGTTTGCGGTATACACACATTTCGCTGACCTATTTTTGGTCGTGGTACTTTTCATCGCCGGATTTTACATCGCCAGAAATCCTGTTTTTTTTATTTTTTATTTTGGGGGGTGTTTTGTTGTGGTTGGGGTTGGGGTATTATTATAATAGTAAGGGGGGGATCTGGGGGGATAACCCCCCTAGAATTACAAAAAACAAAAACAGGGTTTCTGGCGATGTAAAATCCGGCGATGAAAAGTACCACGACCAAAAATAGGTCGGCGAAATCACGTAGAACCGAGATTAAGGCTTTATTTGGCCCCTGATTGTAGAGGGAGGTCTGATGGTGCAGCTGGAATATTTTCCCAACCCTTGGGTTCACTACTCGCGTTACAGATGGTGTAACTAATGACGGGGGTAATTATCTTCTTAATTGCAGAAGAGGTATTGACTGACTGCTTGCTTTTGGTTTAGAATGCCGTCTACAATTCAGTCTCCTCAACAGGCTCTAGTGTAGATCTTAAAATGATCTGCAGCTCTTTTAAGAAGATCGTTAAATAAGAGTTGATCGTGGATGGGAGAAGTGTTGCCTGGTTCAGATGTAACATCCGGAGACTGTAGCACAGAAATGTTTGGATTATCTGTGTCAGAGCCGGTAGGCTCATTAGGTTCCTGATAGGAAGTCCTTTGGTTATCATCAGCCGGGTCTTGATAGTAAAGAGGATCTTGAAAGTCTTGTAATATGTCCTGTTTTGGCTGCTCAGTAACATCAATGATGCTATGTGTTGGAGAATTCTGAAGCCTGGGGGATGAAGGTTCCCTCGTTGCTAAATCTAGGGTATTTTTTTTTAATTGGGTAACGTTCCATGATGAAACAAAGGATGAAAGTTTATCCATTATATCTTCCAAATGCTCCCTAGTCCAATGATTTCTTTTAGGGGTTTCTGCCAGTGGGAACACTACAGCTTCTGGATCTTCCCTTTGCAGCCAACACCTTGAAGGCCCAACAGTATAATCCATCTACTGCCGCCAGGAGGGGAAGCCTCAAAATATTTATTGTCTTACCATATGTACAAGTGCCCCATGGCTGTCCCTCATCAGAACAACTTGGCGTACTAAGGTGGGCTTTCAAATATCAAACCACGACAATAAAAACAATGACCAAGAAAGACACAGCAAAAGTCAAGAAAGAAGTGAGTGCTTTCTGCTAAGAACTCCGGTCTGGTCTAGGAGAGGGAGGGAAGGCCAACCTCAGACACTCTGGCCCTCATTACAACCCCGGCGCTAAACCATGGCGCTATTAGCACCATGGTTGGTGCCGGTGTTGTAACGAGTCTGCCATGGTGGAATGAGGAAATACCGCCCCATTCCAAGGTTGGCAGGGCGGTATTTCCCCATTTCACCATGGCCCTTCCCCATTCCCATTTTCGCCCCATACGGCTCAATGGGACTGGGGAAGGTGCTAATTACGGTATCGCAAATTGCGGTACCGTAATTAGCACCGAGGTCCCTTTGCGGCACCCTACTTTAACGGCTGGTAAAACCAGCCGTTAAGGTCGGGTCCCGCAAAGGGACCTCGTAATCGGGTGTTAAGGGTTTAACGGCGCAGACACCTTTTACAGCGCCGTTAAACCCTTAACGCCAGGGTCGTAATGACCCCCATCTGTCTAAGCCATGATATCCTAACACCCATCCCATTGGATCCAATCAAATCCTAATCCGTGTTGGCTGGTGGTTCCTCAAATAAACAGAAAGGTGAACATGTATGGTTTGCATCATCTGTTGGTACCTTGGCTGTCACTCTAGTGACCCTCTATATATCTCATAATGTGGTGACTAGCGACCCTACCAGTGCATTTCCCCTTAAGCATCCCCCTGTATCATGCATCACCACACCCCATTATCCTGGCCATGGCCATTTCCCTAACCTTTGCCCCGGGTGCACCTATGAGACCACCCCACCTCTCGGTCTCAATACATGTCCCGAATCTAAACAACAAAAGGCATTGTGGCCAGAAATGGAGCTTCAACCCGCTCTATTCCCCAAATCTAACACTTTCGTTATTGAATGTCCAATCCCTTGGAACAAAGAAATCCTTATTCCCTGGCCGGGATGAATCGCAGAACCCCCAGCAAGTGGCCATAAGTATCACAACGCTGGTGTGACACAATCATGATCTCTGCCCTACACACTGATTCAGCTGCCTTCCTTCTCATTCTTGGGTGTCCAAAGAAAAAAGAATGCTGAACAAAGCCAACTTCTCTGCTTGCCTTCAGGCATCCCACACTCCAACCTCTTTTAAACACATGATCACCCTACTCGTTGCAGCCACCATCACGCTGATTCTCGACCTGCCGAACTCCAAGCCATGGCGACTCTATCTTCCCTTTTCTCGACTTCCATCGCGACTCTCTTCCCACCAGTTCCCATTCAGAGGGTCAGTCCGTCTTACACCCATCTCCCCCCAGTGTGGGTGGTCTCATGCGGATGGTTCTGTCCAACAGAAATGCTTCTTAGAGGGGAAGACAACAGGGCTGTGAGTTTTTGCTGACAGTCACTGCCAAACCCATGGGAAGAGGTTTTTTTGTTTTTTTATTTACGTGTTATGCAGCGGTACAAACAACAGCTTTTCAACACAACAAAATCCCAATCCCGTCCACTCCTCCATCCAACCCATAAACAATCTAGTACAATTTAAAAACCTCTAAAATACCCACGACCTTCCTCCAAAAGATAGTAAAAGAATGATGCGAGACTCATTCCCTCCCATCATCAGAGCCCATACAGCCTCCTCATGAATAGCAGAAGGTAGCCCGGCTGTGATGGGGAGAGGTGGGCTGGGCCAGAGACTCCCCCATTTCCCTTCTCTCACTGGAGGATCTTTGTGCAGAATGCTTATTGGTGAAAGTTTGAGAATGAGCCAGTGGGGGTTGGGCTGGCGGGCGGGATAGCTGTGACGTTACATTAGAAGAGAGGGCCTCCACCACTGTATCCAATGGGCTGGACTGGGAAAGAGCAGGTTGCGGTGGTCTCTGAGTGAAGCCATCCTTCACCAGTCTTGTCCTACACATGAGGCCTTGTGGTGATGTCTCAAGCCTGTTATGGAGGTTGGCTGGGTTGTTATCACAGCCCCCACATGGGCCCGGTATGGCGAGTTTGCACGCATGTGTTGTATGTGCTATGGAGGATGTGTGGGGAAGACCAACCTGATTGAGAAAGGCCTCAATGTCCCTTGTCTTTGTGGTGTTGAGCTGAGGGCGATCTGGGTTTCTGGAATTGTGACAGCCTGAATGGGTCCAGTCTTTGGAGGGTTAAATTCAATGCTAGTTTATCTGGTTTGGCCTGGTAAATAGCCAGGTTTTTAGTTACTTTTGTGAAGATAAGGTTTTCTTCCAATGTGCGTATTCAGTGGGCAGGGTTTTCCATAGTTGGTTTCCCGGAATGGTAATGTTTATTTGTAAAGCGCCTATACACAGGGCAAGTGTTTCAAAGCACTCAAGGAGAGAGGGAACAAGGGGAACACAACAAGTCATTTGAACGATACAAGTCTGCACGGCAGAGTAAGTGCATATAATACAATTCACAGTGTAGACAACAACAAATAGGTCTGATGACGATTCTGCAGTTTTTCCAAGTGCATTGAGGCGCCAGCATGCAAGGAGGGAAGATAGATAAACGATCTTCAAGGCATGGTACGTTCAGATCGTGCAAGTGCACAGACGGTACAGGAGAGGGATGGGGTAGGACAATTGCAGGGGAGGGGGGTAAGTAGGATCCTCCTGGATATACCTTCTTTAATCCTGGGACTTTTACTAAGACTGCGTTGCTTGATCGGAGTGTTCTGCACAGCGTGTATCTGCAAGACCTCTCCTTCCTGAGCCTCTGACGTGCAAGGAGCGGTCCCAAATGGTGACCAAATAGCAGATGGGCTCAGTCATCTCTTCCATAGTCGGAACCACCACAACTTCATTCTCGCTGTAAGTTTCTGAGCTGTGCTGGCTGTGCGAGGGAGACACAGCAAATGTGGGCGTTCTTTATGTTTGGCAAGTTCTGCCCTGGGTTTGACCTATGTCTCTTTGAAAAGGCATGTGACAAATTAGTAACCTGGCCTCATCAAAAGGGGATGGGAACCCCTCTCAGACAGGGGTGGGAGGCCTATTAGAAATAAATCCACTAAGGTGGATGGTGGCAGTTGGGAGGGCACCAATGTCTGCCCCCTCTTCTACCCACATGTTTCTGTGCAGATCAGTATTTGCTCGTGCCATGCCTCAAACAGTTGCTCACCAGTTTCTTTGTGTGTCAGAAAACCACTGACCGAGAAATTGGTTCAAAATAGAGAGACGAGGTCTGGAAGTTATGGCAACTACGAGGATGACTGGCCGTAGAGACTAACGAAAATAAAATAATTCCAAAATCCTGAGAAGCAGTGATGTGGTGAGAGAGATCCCACTTCTCAACGCGGTGACGCCACAGACCTCGCCACCCTTTGGAAAACAGAAGACGAGCTTGTGCAACAACCCAAAGGCCCTCCAGACCACCAGGGACTAAAAGAGGAGAAAGACCTACCCTCACCCAAGAGACTTACCAGGAACCTGCGGAACGGAGTCCTGGAACATGAACATTGGCCTGCCTAAGCAGCCAGATTTAGTATGCTGCGCGCCCACAAGGAGAAAGTGGCTGGCGCTTAGCCCATGATTTTGACTTTTTGCTACAAACACACACACTCCACGGGTCAGTAAGACAGGGCCAGATTGGCCAGGGAGAGCAGTCCAATCCTGGGAGAGAACGTTGGATAGAAGTAAGCAACAAGATGCAGGAGATGTGGGTGATTTGGGGTGGGGTCAGGGGTGATGCGAGAGGATGACCAAGAGCCCAGCAGGAGGAATGAAGGAGGGTCAGAGTGTGGAGGTAAATTATGAAACAGGTGAGGCATTGGCTGAAGAATGAAAGTGGGTCGGCAGTGTGAGAGTGCATGGTTGTGTCCCATATGCATAGACAAGGTTGAGTAAGGAGTGATTGTTGAAGTCGTTGTTACTGAGTGAAAATAGTGGGTTTGAATAGTGAAGGAAGGGGTGGTTTGGAGGGAGGCAGAGTTTTTTGGAGAGAGGAGTAATGGTTTTGATGGAGGATTAGTGGTTTGGAGGAAAGAGTAGTGGTTTGGAAGGAGGAGTAGTAATTTAATGGGAGGACCAATAGTTTGGAGTGTGGTATAGGGATTTGGAGGAAGGGGTAGTGTTTTGGACGTAGGAGTAGGGGTTTGGAAGGGGGAGGAGTAGCTTGTAGGGATGTTTAGTAGTTTGGAGGGAGGAGTAGTGGTTTGTAGGGAGGAGTCGTGGTTTGGAGGGAGGAGTAGTAGTTCAGAAAGAGGAGTGGTTGTGAGGGGGAGGGAGTAGAGTGGAGAAGGAGGTAGCAACAGTAGTGGAAGAAAGACTAACATTGAAGGGTGGAGGCATAAACGGGAACATTTGAAGGGACAAATGTGGTGGGAGGAGCACAGCAGAGTTGTCCACAAAGAATAGGAGAGTGAGAAGAGAGAGAGAGCCTGTTTGGAAGAAGCTTGAATCAAACAGCACGTTTTAAGGCATGATTCTGTATCCCATTAGATGACTAGCCGCTGGATAGACTTGGGACAATTATGAAATTAGTGAGGGTGTTTAGATATCAGGCACTTAGGTCATCATCTCTACCACACGCTAGATGTTAGGAAGTAGGGGTCATCATTCGGTAGCATTAACTGGGGGTTACGGAGGCAGATCATAACAAGACGAGAGAGAGGGGCGGCCTTAGGTTCCACAAATACACAAACCCATGAAATGTCTCTGTGACACGTGGAGTCCTGGTGGGATCTCCTCGACCACGACATGTCATTCACCCAATGCTATCCAGAATGTTGGGAGCTGTGTGAATAGCAAACACAGCTCAGCTGGCATCCAAGTCACAGAGGGAGCCACAAGCTATGACATACATGGAGAAGAAGTCACCATCCCTACTAGTGGCTGAAGCTGGAGATATCAGAGGGAACCTATGGAAGAGTGGCCCCAAAATCAGGGTTCGCCGACAAACATTTCCTGTAGGTGGGCGCCAGAGTCATTGACCGAGACGGCTTCATTCTCCATTCATATTGAAGCAGGCGCAACCTATTGCCCAGCTTGCTCTGAAGACCCTTCATTTCAATGAGATGGGGGAGTCCTCTATCATGTCAGCGTTAAACCCAAGGATGATGGCATCAACTCTCTCAAGTTGCTTCCCAAACCTTTTAGGAAGGCTGTATGAGAACTGGCACACTCTAATCTAGCAGCCAGAAAATGCAGAAGGCACTACTCAGCCAGCTCTACTGGGTCAGGGTGTATTCCAAGACCAAACAATTGTGTACCTGGGACTAGGGAAGTTAGCCCACTAAACTCTACACCATCTAAGGGACAGGGGTAGTGGGATCCCACTGGGGCTGACTCCCCCTTGGTGAACATGGAGTCCCCAGAAAGGGATTGTATTAATCTTTCCTCAGGCGAGACATCCCATGTGTGTGTTGGCTGTATGGGGCATAGTTTCTCACCTTTGTGCCCCTCGCCCATTACGAGAACCACGACACCAACGGAACAATCCATTTCATTGCCGCTTGAGTTACAAAAGCAACAAAGGAAGGAGATAAGAGAGAGAGGAACTTGTAGCAGAGGTCTCGCGGAGCAAACCTCGAGGAGGAACATCTTCCTGGGTGACAGAGATTACACATTAGACTGATGCGGAAGACGTTGGGTGTGGAGCAGGAAAGGAGCCAGCACAAAGCTGATGCTTGCAGGTCGGTCTGGAGCCAATTCTCTCGATAGAACAGATGGCAAAGCATCACCCAACTGAGGAGAGAGGAACCAGCACCCACAGTACAAGGCACTGATGAGCCTGAGGACTTACGGCCAATCAGGAGGCTGACATGATGCAGGCAGCAGGCAGAGAGATCAGTCTCAATTCCTGCAACAGTCAAAGTGACTGCCTTCTCCTGGCCGCCACAAGATCGAAGGTGCATGGCCATTCCTGGGAGGAGTGCCGGAAGTTCCGGCACTACTGCATGGCAGGGTGAGAATCCTGAAAACCCTTTGCAGGGTAAATGCCAAAAGACCCCAAGCAAACATTAGAGATACAATACCCCATGGTGGGGTGAGAGTCCGGAAAAACAATGACAACCAGTCAACCACAAGAAGGGATGAGAGACACAATATCCCACGTCACTGTGTGAATCTTGAGAGCCCTTGGCAAGGTAACCACCAAATGACGCCAAGAAGAGGTAAGAGACACAATACCCCAGGATGGGGAGAGAGACCTGACAGCCCTTAGCAAGGTAACCACATAATGACGACAAGAAGGGATGAGAGACGCAATGTCCCTGTGAATCTAGAGAGCCCTTGGCAAGGTAACAACCAAATGACTCCAAGAAGAGTTAAGAGACACAATACCCCGGGTTGGGGAGAGAAACCTGAGCGATCTTTGTTAGGAGAATTCTCCAGAATGGCTAATTTCCATTACCTACTGAGTCCCTCAGCAGCTTTGCTGGATTTCTAGGATTTATTTTTTCACCTGGTAAGAGTGTGAGCCCTTTTTTTCCCACTCTTACATGTGTTTTGCTGTGTGTGTTTAACATTTGGGTGTTGATAGGCTGTGGAGCTTCACCTACTCCTTAGGCATCATCTTTTTACTGTGTATTACACAGCACCTTCAGTGCAGTGAAACAAGGTTGTCTTTTTCAGACTTCCCAACTCCGACTCCATTTTCTGGGGCTGACTACTGTCTCCCAGAACATGTAAAGTTGACATTGACTTTATTAGTCTTTTTAAACTCACAGACCCAGTACAAATTATCTTACATAGGGTCCTGGAAAGGGTTAATAGTTATCCCTTTTTGTCTGTCTCTCATGGAACATTATTTTGTTCCCCTTTCTTTAAGATTTGGCTGATGGCAGTGGTAACTACCCTATTTTTTCTACCACAGTTTTAAATAGCCTTGGTATTGTTTTAGGCTATCTTAGTAGCCTCGAACTTAAACCCGCTGGACCATATTTACTTTTATACGGTTCTGGCTGGGTTTATTCGTCATTTCTTTTTGTAAAAGTCTTTCTCGTGTTTTACTCTACGCGCCAAACCAGGTTTGGTTCCTTTGTTCGCCGTCCTTTGGCGGGCTTCTGCACAGAAGCCCTCCTTCGGCGCCTGAATGTCTGAGGGGGACAGGATGTGAGGGAGGGGTTTGAGACTCCCCGCACAGGGTCCCTTTGGAGACCCATGTCTCACTCTGGTATGATTGGCTGTGGTAACGGTCCCGGCGGAACAGCCACCCTGCTGTGTGATTGACAGTCAGGCTGTGTAAATTGGGGAAAAACTGCATAAAAAGCAGGTCTCTGGGGGTGGAAAGGCAGAGTCGCGACTGGATCGAGAGAATCGAAGAGAAGCTGACAGAAGAGGACCTCTACCACGACTGAACCTCCCGGTGAAGTCCTGCTGCAGGTCCGAATCTCCAAACTTCGATGACAGGGAAGATCTTCAAGGAATCTTCTCCCCATGAGCTGGTGGGAGCAATCAGTTTGCCAAACTGCAAGCCAGGCCTCCCTCCTCTGGTCGAATTTGCTCTGCACAGCTATAGTGAACCGGATAGCCAGGAGGAACGGATGCTACGTGGGTTTTAAGGAATGCACATTTTATTCGTCACTTTGCTCCGCTGCTGGTTTCTTCCCTGGGCAGTGCAGGACCCTCCAGTCTTCCTCCTTCTTGTCAGTCTTACAGTCGCTTCAGGAACCCTGAGCCTGCAGGAACTGCCAGGAATGCCTGCCTCAGCTACAGCATTCTTTTGCTCTAAAGGTACTGTGCTAACCCGGTTGTTCGTTTCGTCCAACCGTGGTGAAAGTGTGTGAAATCTTTTGCCAATCCGAGGGCTTGTCCTTCTCTATTCTTTAAAGTAACTTTTCATCCGACCAACGTCGTTCTGAACTCTTGGCAAAGACTTAACCGCGAACTACCCTGAACTGTGTGATCCTTTGCAAAAACATTGGTCCATTGACTTTGGCCCTGGCCTCTTGATTTGATTTCCTCACTGTAGTTCCTTTTTCTAGATTGCCCTGTTTACTTACTTGTTGGTGCTGCTCAGCTTTTGTCTAACCTGGTCTTTCCCTCCCTTTTAAATTACTGGAGTGCCATTTTGCTCACACTTCATTTTGAGCCTAACTTGTCCCTATTGGGTGTGGTGTAGTGTATTAGAATTGTGATTTTTCATCGGCTTGATAACAGTGAAATGTTTAGTAACTGATGTGTAAATAAATGTATATTCTTTTACTCAGAAACCTTGAGTCAGTGTTTGTTTGAATCATAGTAAGTGCTGTCCTTTGTGTAAGAAGGGGTAAGAGACACAAT
Source organism: Ambystoma mexicanum (assembly GCF_040938575.1). Lineage (NCBI taxonomy): Eukaryota > Metazoa > Chordata > Amphibia > Caudata > Ambystomatidae > Ambystoma > Ambystoma mexicanum. The sequence goes on from NC_090922.1 coordinate 1,537,055,241, forward strand.
ACCCCAGGTTGGGGAGAGAAACCTGAGAGCCCTTGGCAAGGTAACTACATAATGACCCCAAGAAGGGGTAAGAGACACAATTCCCCAGGTTAGGGAGAGAATCCTGAGTGCCCTTGGCAAGGTAACTACATAATGACCCCAGGAAGGGGTAGCAGAATACCCCAGGTTGGGGAGAGAAACCTGAGCGCCCATGGCTGGGTAAAAGCCAGCTGACCCCGGGAGTGTTGAGCGAAACAAAGCTGCACAGCAGGGTGAGAAACCAAAGAATGCTTGGCTAGTTAGAGCCAAACTGTGACAAGACCCGGTAAGAAATAAACAAACGCGCTTGGGTGAAAGAATCCACACTACAGAGTCAAGGACGCACCATCCAAGTATTGAAGACAAAGATTTCTATCCTCGAAAACCAGAGAGTCAGAAACTTAGAATTATCCTGCCTGGCAGAAGGCCTGGAAGACTTTTATTGAACGATGGGGTTGGGGTCAGAAGCCCCTACCACTTCAGCCATTGAATGAACCACACTATAGAAGACCTGTTCTGGTCAACTTTATGTTATCCTTCTTGTATTCGTGGTAGGGTAAGTACTAAGATTAGATTAGGGTCTTGGGACAGAGGACAGTATTCTTTTTGTAGGACGTGCACCAGTTAGTCTTCTTTCTTTTTAGATGGGGCCAAGATCTAGATTAGCACTAAGGTTAGACTGGGCCTTCTTCTTAAGGTCCATTCATCTTAAGATCAATTAATTACCATGACCTCTTGTCCGCCTCGCGAGTCTGCCTTACTACACAGGGGATATCCCGTTAGAGCTGCTGTGGCCAGAGGAGAGGAGTTACCCATCCTCCAGAAGAATAAAAGAAAGCCGCATCCTGGCTACTGCGTCACTCGGAGAAGTGCAGACAGTCAGGATGCCATGAATAGAGATTGCCCTCACATAGCTGGAATGGGCTTGCAGAGCTGAAACTTGTATGATATCAGATTATTGTTATTTTAATAATTTCATGCTCTTGCGAGTCACCATACCATAATCATGAGATTGTCATCCGACCAGAGAGATAAGACAACAATTGTGATATTTTGAATCAGAGGTGCAGAAGTTAAAATGTCGCTTCTGGATTTAGTGACTTTGGATCACAACAGCTGTCAAGGATGCACGGTACCACTCAAGGGCAGGTGCTACAGTAGTCAGGGGACTTATGCAGCAGGACACATGTATGCACTGTGCTTTTGGAATGGTTATTTGTGAAAAAGGGTCTGAATAGCAGACCCCCTTTTATGTAAAACAGAATTACCCACATCCTGTTATATTATAAAAATCTAAAAGCTGCACCCATGACAGGTGGCACTGTCTCACAAAATGTCTGTTGTATGAATTGTACTTGAAATACATGTTATTGGCGACTGATTACTCTTTTGATGCTGATGTTTCCTATTTTTAGCATACCTACATTGTAAGAAATAGAAGTTTCTCATGGACAAGAAAAGCTGCCTTAGGAGACTCGTCACCTTCCAGTGTTTCCCTGCGCCTGGTTTGTGGGAGCCAAAGATCCAGTTATTAAAAGGACAAGCACAAAAACACAGAAGAGGATTCACAAATACTGGTTGTAGACTCCCAGAATCCCTGCGCTGGTTTCGGAGGAATGTCCTGGTTGCGCCCTGAAGCTTTTTCTGCAGGTCTCGTGGCAGGGGTTTGGGATGGGAAGCGGACAGGTCCAGAGAGGGCCCATAATTCATGAAACCTCCAAGTGAGCCTGTGTTGCTCCTCTTCTTACCAGCGCACTGAGAGGGCTGATCCTCCTTACCTGGGCTTCACACCTGCACAGCTTCCGCACCACTGTAAACCCAAGGCCCCCAAAAGGCAAATAAATGAGACCAGGGTGGGGGGCAATATCTTTATTCATCAATGAGAGCGGGGGATCATCGGGTTTCACCGTCATTCATTAGGGGGTCCGACTACATCTAAATGCCAGGGAAAGAAAAGCTCCGTGCATCCGTGTTTGCCAAACACAGGGTCTTCATTGGGTGGTGCCCAGGGGCCACAGGGGGGCGAAGGCAGCCTGGAACTCCCGCTCTCCGGCTAGAGAGAAAGAAGAAAGGCGGGTGAGTTCCATCAAATCGGTACAATTCTGAAAACATATAGATCCGTGTCAGAAGGTCAAGAAGAGACCGCATTACAACTTCTTTAAGAAGCCCCAATGTGACATCCCTCCTATCTGAAGATCCGATAATTCCCATATAACAAGAGGGCACGGAAAGCGTGTCTGCAGACAGGCACCCAGTGCCCCTGTCGGATTTCCATCAAATCTCGGCTGTTTTAAGTCCTGCTCCTGAAGTGCACTGGTTCGTGCATTTCTGATGTCCCGTGGGCGGATGGATGGATGTATTTATTTATTTATCGGTGATTAGTAATGCGCACTATAAAGCATCAAGACAAAGGTGGGGGGACAGGGATGAGTTACAGGTATAACACAACAATAAACACGTTCTAAAAAGGTCTTGAAACATTTGGAACATGTAGGTGCTAAAACATTCAGGGGAGAGGGGGGCACGGGAAGTGCAGGAGGGGGACCAGTGTTATGGTCACTCTCCTAGGTGAGGCACCACCCATATCCCCGTAGGACACCGGGGACCAGTGTCATGGTCGCTCTCCTAGGTGAGGCACCACCCATATCCCCATTGGGTACCGTGGACCAGTGTCATGGTCAATCTCCTAGGGCGGGCACCACTCATATCCCCATAGGGCACTTTGGACCAGTGTCATGGTCGCTCTCCTAGATGAGGCATCACCCATATCCCCAGAGGGCACTGTAGACCAGTGTCATTGTCGCTCATCAACAAGAGGCACTACTCATATCCCCATAGGGTACCGTGGACCAGTGTCATGGTCAATCTCCTAGGGCGGGCACCACTCATAACCCCATAGGGCACCGGGGACCAGTGTGATGGTCGCTCTCCTAGGTGAGGTGACACCCATATCCCCATAGGGCACCGTAGACCAGTGTGATGGTCACTCTCCTAGGTGAGGCGACACCCATATCCCCATTGGGTACCGTGAACCAGTGTCATGGTCGCTCTCCTAGGTGAGGCACCGCCCATATCCCCATAGGGCACCGCTTACCAGTGTCATGGTCGCTCTCCTAGGTGAGGCACCACCCATATCCCCATAGGGCACCGTGGACCAGTGTCATGGTCGCTCTCCTAGGTGAGGCACCGCCCATATCCCCATAGGACACCGTGGACCAGTGTCATTGTCACTCTCCAAAGCACCTCCCATATCCCCATAGGGCACCATGGACCCGTGTCATGGTCGCTCTCCTAGGTGAGGCACCACCCATATCCCCATAGGACACCGGGGACCAGTATCATGGTCGCTCTCCTAGGTGAGGCACCACCCATATCCCCATAGGGCACCGTGGACCAGTGTCATGGTCAGCCTCCTAGGTGAGCCACCACCCATATCCCCATAGGTCACCTGGGACCAGTGTCATGGTCGCTCTCCTAGGTGAGGCACCACCCATATCCCCATAGGCCACTGTGGACCAGTTTCATGGTCACTCTCCTAAGTGAGGCACCACCCATATCCCCATAGGGCACCGTGGACCAGTGTCATGGTCACTCTCCTAGGTGAAGCGCCACCCATATCCCCATAGGGCACCGTGGACCAGTGTCATGGTCACTCTCTTATGGCGGGCACCACTCATATCCCCATAGGGCACCGTGGACCAGTGTCATGGTCACTCTCCTAGGTGAGGCATCACTCATATCCCCATTGGGTACCGTGGACCAGTGTCATGGTCGCTCTCCTAGGTGAGGCACCACCCATATCCCCAGAGGGCACTTTAGACCAGTGTCATTGTCGCTCACCAACAAGAGGCACCACCCATATCCCCATAGGGCACCGGGGAGCAGTGTGATGGTCGCTCTCCTAGGTGAGTATGTTCTTATATGTTATGCTATATCAGCAAAGTTTGTATAGCGCACTTTCACCCAAGGGTATCTTGGTGCTAGGAAGGCACACCTGTAACCTTAGCAACGGCACTAAAACAACAAGGTCTTTAAGGACTGTCTGAACTCAAGGTGGTGCGGAACACTTCTCAGTGGCAGTGGCAAAGCATTCCAAAGTTTAGCCTCTGCCACTGAGACAGCCCGATTCCCAACCCTGGCTAGCAGGGCGGTAGGAACAGATATCAAGGAAGCATATTGCTAGGCAGAATCACATGCAGTACCCTTTGGGAACACCACACACAATTAAGACTACAAGTGACAGTACAAATTCACCTTTGGTACAAGCCTGTACCACACAGTAAAGTGGTAGTGATGGCTGAGCAGCCAGACTTATCTCAAGAGCAAAGTGAGCAGTATCAATAGTTACACAAAGGACAGCAATTACTATGGTTCAAACAAACACTGAGTCAAGGTTTCTAAGTAAAAGAATATACATTTATTTACACATCAGTTACTAAACATTTCACTGTTACAAAGCAGTTGAAAAATCACACTCTTAATACACTACACCACACCCAATAGATTCTAGACAAGTTAAGCTCAAAATGAAGTGTGAGCAAAATGGCACTCCAGTAATTTAAAAGGGAGGGAAAGACAAAGTTAGACAAAAGTTGAGCAGCACCAACAAGCAATTAAGCAGGGCAATCTAGAAAAAGTAACTACAGTGAGGAAATCAAATCAAGAGGTCAGGGCCAAAGTCAATGGACCAAAGCCTTTGCAGAGGATCACACAGTTCAGAATAGTTCGCGGTTAAGTCTTTGCCAAGAGTTCAGAACGATGTTGGTCGGACAAAAAGTTACTTTAAAGAATATAGAAGGACACGCCCTCGGATTGGAGAAAGATTTCAAGCACTTTTACCGCAGTCAAACGGAACGAATGACTGGATTTGAACGGTACCTTAAATGAAGAAGAAGGCTGTAGCTGAGGCGGACATTCCTCGCAGGTCCTGCAGGCTCACGGTTCCTGAAGCGACTGTCGGACTGACAAGAAGGAGGAAGACTGGAGGGTCCTGTGCTGCCCAGGGAAGAAGCCAGCAGCAGAGCAAAGCAACAAATAAAAGGTGCGCTCCTTAAAACCCAAGCAGGGTCGATCCTCCTGGCTATCCGGTTCACTGTAGCTGTGCACAGCAAATTCGACCAGAGGAGGGAGGCCTGGCTTGCAGTTTGGTGAACTGGTTGATCCCACCAGCTCAAGGGGAGAAGATTCCTTGCAGATCTTCCCTGTCGTCGAAGTTTGGAGATTCTGACCTGCAGCAGAGCTTCACCGGGAGGTTCAGTCGTGGTAGAGGTCCTCTTCTTTTAGCTTCTCTTCTTTTCTCTCAATCCTGTGGCGACTCTGCCTTCTCAGTCCCAGAGACCTGCTTTTTATGCAGTTTTCCCCCAGTCACACAGCCTGGCTGTCAATCACACAAAAGAATGGCTGTCCCGGCGGGGCAGTCACCACAGCCAATCACACAGAGTGTGACATGGGTCTCCAAGGAGACCCTGTGCAGGGAGCCTCAAACCCCTCCCTCACATTCTGTCCCCCTCAGACACTCAGGCGCCTAAGGAGGGCTTCTGTGCAGAATCCCGCCAAAGGTCGGCGAACAAAGGAACCAAACCTGGTTTGGCACGCAGAGTAAAACACTAGAAAGACCTTTACAAAAAGAAATGGCGAATAAACCCAGCCGGAACTGAAATAAAGTAATTGTGGTCCAGCGGCTTTAAGTTTGAGGCTACTAAGATAGCCTAAAAGAATACCAAGGCTATTAACAATAACCGCGGTAGGAAAAATAGGGTAGATACCACTGCCACCAGCCAAATCTTAATGAAAAGAGAACGAAATAATGTTCCATGAGAAACAGACAAAAAGGGATTAACTATTAACCCTTTCCAGAACTCTATGTAAGATAGTTTGTACTGGGTCTGTGGATTTAAAAAGACTAATAAAGTCAATGGCAACTTTACATGTTATGGGAGACAGTAGTCAGTCCCAGAAAATGGAGTTTAAAATGGGAAGTCTGAAAAAGACAACCTTGTGTCACTGCACTAATGGTGCTGTGTGATACACAGTAAAAAGATGATGCCTAAGGTGTAGGTGAAGCTCCTATTAACACAAAAATGTTAAACACACACAGCAAAACACATGTAAGAATGGGAAGAAAGGCTCACACTCTTACCAGGTGAAAAAAATAAATCCTAGAAATCCAGCAAAGCTGCTGAGGGACTCAGTCGGTAAGGGAAATCAGGCATTCTGGAGAATTCTCCCTATGCCTTTCCCCCACCCCAGACTAAGGGACAGGAGGATCTAATCCCCACCAGGATGGATCTCCTGTTCCAAGATGGTTAAATGGCCTGCTGAGTACACCAGAAACCTTTCGAACCGTTGCTAGGAATTTCTTTTACAATGGTTTTCATTTGTAGACTATATAACCTACAAACCTGTTGTCATACATCTCTCTTTTTTAATCTACAGGGGGTCTGATCTAACAGTCCCTCAGAAGTTGTAATAACCTCTGAACCTACAATAAGCATTTTCAAGGGGTCCTTGAAAGGAATCCCTTAGATCTAGAGGGGCCTCTATGGTTCCTCACCACCTCTCTCTCAAGAGCAGGTTGGGTCTCAGGTATCTTGGTTGGAGGGGCTGTGGTCAAGCAAGGTACATGCTTCCACTTCCTCTGAGATCTGACCTTACCTATTTTAGAAGTTTCCCTCCTAATACTAAGATTCTCAGTGGAGTCTTCAGTAGAAATTCCAACAGTCTTAAGGTTTATAGCCTTAGACCTGTTTTTCCTGGTTTTCCACCAGCTTTGAGAATTACAAGTTCTCACAGGCCCAGAGAGGGGTCCAATTTGTCTATCCACCTCTTCCTCAGAAGCTGGGGGAATGAAATACTTTGTAATTGGATGGGCAATGATGGAGCTTGGTTGTGACTCCCATTTCCCTAGTATATTAGCCTGGGTCAGAGGTCAACTTACTAACACCAGGGCTTGTAGTGGGTTTCTCTGTAGAGGTTCCCACAGGCTCGGAGTGGTCTCTTAAGGTTGCCTCTCAAGCCAATTTAGTTTGGTTCTGTTTTCTCTCACTGAGAGGCCTGGGGGTACTGGATACTACTCCTAGAGCTGTTAAATCATTCCCCATCAGGACTCTCCCAGGCACCTCATTATGGACACAGACAGGGATCCTCACTGTCATGTTATTACACTGAATGAGAGCTAGCAGAATTGGAACCAGTGGACAGGGCCTCCAGAACATGTAGTGGGACCTTTGGGTGCCTTTGCAACATCCTCAGGCTTGTAAAAGCTTTCATCCACCACTGTTCTGCTGGCCCCAGTGTCTCTCCTGGCAGGGCTATCCTGGCCATTGACAAGAACACAGTCCTAGAATACCCTTTAGAGTTTTCTGGAATGGAGTCATACACATCCATATTCTGTTTCTTACCCAAACCCATGGAGTCTAAGGATATAGTTGCCTGAATACCCAAGGGTTCTTCAGCAAAGAGTTGAAAGTGTGCACTAGCCATTTCTACTTCTTCCTCTGGGGAGAAGGCTAAGGAGGCAGTGCCGATCCCTGCAGGTGTACCCTTGCATCTGGGATCTCCTTTGACATGGTATTTGACCCACAAACATAGGATTTACCAAATGCTTTCTGGAATGGGGGCGTCTGCTGACCTCCCTCTGGTTGGGCACCAGAGGATTCACTAGCCCTATTTGGTTTCCCATGGGGCTTACCCTGGTTATGTTTGGGGCCCTCTTCTGGATTGGCTGCTTTCCCTCATCCTTTTTCTGAGTAGCCCCAGAATCCTTGTGAGTGGCCCTGTTGGCAACCCACAAGTCAACAGCCGTAGCTAACTTCTTTGGATCTATCTCCTTAGAATCAGCCAAGTGCTGTCTGAGCTCAGGAGAGCAGGCATCATAAATTGACTCCAACATTACAAGATTCCTCATTCCTTCATAAGTGTTCACTCTGTAACCCTTAACCCAACCATCTAAGTTTTTCAAACATTCACATACACACGTAGCCCAAGGGGTACCATCATGCTTTTTCCAGGGTCCTAAACCTCTTAAGGTACTTGGAAGGGGTCTTCCCAAATCTAGCAATTAAAGCTAGCTTCACACACTCATAATCCATCCTATCCACCTCCCCCAACTCCATCACAACATCAGATGCAACAGTGGGTAGCCTAGAGAAGAACCAAGGAGGCAGCTGATTCCCTGTAATGTCTTGAATCCCATGGTTATATTCAAACATTGCCAACCAATCCAAAATATCAAGCTTAGCCTGATACATACACACAATTGTTTTAGGTATACGGGGTCTCTTAGGAATGGAAGACCTAGAAGACTCTGGGAGGGAAGAATTTTTAATAGACAACTTTTTCATTTCTAAGGCATGGTTCATCTCCATTTCTCTGAGTTTAAGTTCTTGATGCGTTTGTTCAGTTTTAGCATTGAAACGTTTAAATTCCAATTCAAGCCTCATCTTTTCTAGAGCAATGAATTCAGGACTGAGTGTAGGACCTGTAGGGGTCCCAGTGGACAAAGGTAGAGGTTGCTGAGCAGGCAGATGAGCAGTGAGGCCTACATTGTGGGACACACCTGCCTCATCTAACTCATCAATAATAGACACATTATCATCCTCATCACTTTCCACATTTGCTGAGGGGTTAGGTCAGGGGTGCACAACTGATATTGACAGAGGGCCGAAAGTACCTCACATGATGGCTAAAGTGAGCCTAAAAGTAAATGTGGGTGGGGCGGTAGGCGTGGCGGGGCATGGCATGGCATGAGGCTTTTTCAACCCCCAATTTTTATTAAACACATGGAAAAAGAATTGGTTTTTGAGGTGTAACGATTTTTATTTGTATTTCAAACTTACATTTTGTACTACACATTTTCCATTGTTATCATTTATTTCTATTTAGTTATTGCATATCGTCTGTATAATTATATATTTTATTGACCGTTGATTGGATATTCCGTTCTTTTGGACTGTTATACTTTGCTGTTTGGGTTGCCCAAGAGGAGTATGGCCTTTGTTGAGTCAGGTTTCCACAAAAAGCAAAGGATGTACATCTCCTAACTGTGCCTGCTTTACGATTGGGTTCTCGCTTGGGGTCCGACACTATGCCCCATGGCCCCCACTCCTCAAGCAAACACTATGCCCCATGGCCCCCACCCCTCAAGCAAACACTATGCCCCATGGCTCCTACCCCCAACTAAACACTATGCCTCATGGCCCCCACTCCTCAAGCAAACACTATGCCCCATGGCCCCCACCCCTCAAGCAAACACTATGCCCCATGACTCCCACCCCCAACCAAACACTATGCCCCATGGCTCCCACCCCCAACTAAACACTATGCCCCATGGCACCCACCCTTCAACCAAACACTATGCCCCATGGCCCCCAACCAAACACTATGCCCCATGGCCCCCACTCCTCAAGCAAACACTATGCCCATGGCCCCCACCCCTCAAGCAAACACTATGCCCCATGGCTCCCACCCCCAACTAAACACTATGCCCCATGGCCCCACCCCTCAAGCAAACATTATGCCCCATGGCCCCCACCCCTGAACCAAACACTGTGCCCCATGGCCCCCAACCAAACACTATGCCCCAAGGCCCCCACTCCTCAACCAAACACTATGCACCAAGGCCCCCACTCCTCAACCAAACACTATGCCTCATAGCCCCCACCCCTCAACCAAACATTATGCCCCATGACACCCACTCCTCAACCAAACACTATGCCCCATGGCTCCCAGCCCAAGCAAACACTATGCCCCATGGCACCCACCCCTCAACCAAACACTATGCCCATGGCCCCCACTCCCCAACTAAACACTATGCCCCATGACCCCCAACCAAACACTATGCCCATTGCCCCCACCCCCAACCAAACACTATGGCCCATGACCCCCAACCAAACACTATGCCCCATGGCCCCCACTCCCCAACCAAACACTATCCCCATGGCCCTCACTCACCAACCAAACACTATGCCCCATGGCCCCCACTCCCCAACCAAACACTATCCCCAGGGCCCCCACTCACCAACCAAACACTATGCCCCATGGCCCCCTCCCCCAACCAAACACTATGCCCCATGGCCCCCAACCCCAACCAAACACTATCCCCCATGGCCCCCACTCACCAAACAAACACTATGCCCCAAGGCCCCCACCCCCAACCAAACACTATGCCCCATGGCCCCCACTCATCAACCAAACACTATGCCCCTTGACACCCACCCCTCAAGCAAACACTATGCCCCATGGCTCCCACCCCATGCACCCATACAGACCCAAACCCCCATCCCCCAACTCAGCACACAAACTCACAGGCATACACCAATACACTATGCACCCATACCGACCCGTACCCCCCCAGCCCCCAACTCAGCACACAAACTCACAAGCATACACCAATACACTATGCACCCACACCGACCCGAACCCCCCACTCCCCAACTCAGCACACAAACTCACAAGCATACACCAATACACTATGCACCCATACCGACCCGAACCCCCCCAGCCCCCAACTCAGCACACAAACTCACAAGCATACACCAATACACTATGCACCCATACTGACCCAAACCCCCATCCCCCAACTCAGCACACAAACTCACAAGCATACACCAATACACTATGCACCCATACCGACATGAACCCCCCCAGCCCCCAACTCAGCACACAAACTTGCAAGCATACACCAATACACTATGCACCCAAAACGACCCAAACCCCCCACCCCCAACATAGTTCACAAATTCACAAGCATACACCAATACATTATGCACCCATACCATACCCAACACACCCCCCAGCCCTGCATCTCAACATACACTGCGCAGACATATAAATACAAACACCCATACAGACCCGACACACCCCCCCAACCCCGCATCTCAACATATACTGCTCAGACATACAAATACAAACACCCACAGACCCGACACCCCCAACCCCTGCATCTCAACATACACTGCGTAGACATACAAATACAAACACCAATACAGACCGACACACCCCCCACATCCCCCACTCCCCCATCTCAACATGCACTGCAGACATACAAATACAAACAACCATACAGACCCGACACACCCCCAACCCTGCATCTCAACATGCACTGCAGACATACAAATACAAACACCCGTACAGCCCCGACACACCCCCACCCCCGCATCTCAACATACACTGCACAGACATACAAATACAAACACCCATACAGACCCGACACCCCACTACCCCCGCATCTCAACATACAATGCAGACATACAAATACAAACACCCATACAGACCCGACACACCCCCAACCCCGCATCTCAACATACACTGCGCAGACATACAAATACAAACACCCATACACACCCGACACATACCCCACCCCCGCATCTCAACATATATACAAAAACAAAAAACACAGTCAGGACGGACCCGAGACACACACACACACGCACATACAGCCCCCCCCCACCATGTACTTACCAGACGTGCTGGAACGCTGGCGAGGCTTCTGGCACTACGGCTGGCGTGGGCGTGACAAGGCTGAAATGCCTTCCGGCATCAAGCCTTACTGGCCACGCCAGCCGTAGTGATGGCACTCCATTGGTGCAGCACACACACACTACGTGGCTCGTAGGAGCTGCGTGGTTCGTGTGCACTGAACCAATGAAGGCCATTGTTTTGCCGGCCCGGAAGACAACAAAGACTTTCCTAATGGAGTGCGGCCGATGCTGCTAGCGGGCCGCCCTCCATTAAGAAAGTCTTTGTTCCTCGCGGGCCGGACAAAATGGCATTGGGGGCGCAACTGGCCCGCGGGCCGTAAGTTGTGCACCCGTGGGTTAGGTATTTAAGACCCACCCTCCAGACTTTGTTTCTCTAACAACCTTTCAATCAATTCAGACTTTTTGCCTTTAACAAACAGATTCCTATCATTACACAGATTGTTCAGATAATAAACAGTGTAACTAAGGAGGGTCTCCTGACTGTAGCGTTCCATATCAGACATGATCAATATTGCTTTTTAGTGATGTTTAGCCTTGTGGTTAGTTCATCCAAGGTAATAGCAGCACTCTAAGTGTTATCACTACACTTGATCCTCACCGCTGTACACCAGTGTTAGGCAGAATCATATGCAGTACCCTTTGGGAACACCACACACAATTAAGACCACAAGAGACAGTACAAATTCACCTTTGGTACAAGCCTGTACTACACAGTAAAGTGATAGCGATGGCTGAGCAGACAGAATTATCTCAAGATGTTAGGCAGAAACCTGTGCAGTTCCCTTAGGGACCACTGCAAAAGGCTTAGGACTACAGGTGTTGGCAGTAAACCCAATTGGTAGCAGTCTGTACCACCCAGATTTACCTGGTAGCTGTGGCCGAGCAGCCAGACTTCACTCAAGAAGAGTTAGAAAGTATATAGAGTATACAAGATAGGTACCAAAATACAGTAGCACACGCAAACACTAACCAGAGCTTTGGTATCACAGTATATAATTATTTATTTAAAGACACACTTATAGAAACACTCCAGCACTATTATTGTAAGCAAGTTCAAAACACAGTCACTATTAATATATATGCATCCCATATTCCTTATTAGACAAGTCTTAGTTAACACCACTTATTTTCAGACAGAGGTGAGCACTAAACTAAAGATGGCACTCTAATAAGTTATCAAAAAAGGGAGGGAAAAGGCAGAAATTAGAAAGGCACACAACACAAATACTTTAGAAGCACCCAGCAAGGCAGGAAAGTCAAAGTCTACTTGTGAGCAAAAAGTTCAGAGGCCAGGCTCCCTCTTAGAGAGAGTAGAACACCAATGCGCCTAAGATCACACAGTTTAAGAGGCTTGAAAAGTCTTGCAGAGAGTTCAGAAAGGAATTAGTTCAGCTCAGAAAAGTTCAGTTAGCCAGCCTAGTGCCAACCCAAGTGGTAAATTGAGGATTTAAGAGACACCCCACACAGACCGTTGCGAGGGAGGCCAGGCGGACACAGTACCTTGAAGGTGGAGAGGATCCTCCAGCGGGGGCAGTTGTTCCTGGCAGCGGGTGCAAGTCATGGCGTCATCCAGAGGAAGAGAAGATCTCAACATGGAGGAAAGCTGAAGGTCGTTGCACTGCCAGGGAAGAAACCAGCCGCGGAGTTCTCCGGTTAAAAGGTACTACCCTTTTATTCACGGTAGTGGTAAAACGTGATATCCCGGTTGCCGGGGTGCTTGGCACAGGCAAGGCGGCCACGAGAGGATCCGGGAAGGCGAAAAGGCGGGCAAACTGGCTATCCCCACCAGTCAAAGGAAGGAGAATCTTCGGGATGAAGATCTCCTCTGTCGTTGGAAGAAGTGGTGAGGCAGTTCAGCAGGGCTCCACCGGTGGTGTCCTCATTGCAGGTTGGCTCAGCTTCTCCCTCTTCGGATTGTTTGTTCCTGTGGCGACTTCTGCAGTTCCAGTCCCGAAAGCCCTGCTTTTATGCAGAAAACCCCCATTCATCAGTCCTAGCTGTCACTCAAACATGCTAAGTGGTGAGCCGGGCGGCTCACCACTGGGCCAATCACACAAGACTGCGACTTGAGTTGCAGAGGCAACTCAGTCCAGGGTGCCTAAACCCCCTCCCACACATCCTGGAGACCCAGACAGAGTGGCACCACTTGTGGAGGCTTCTGTGGAGAAGCCTGCCAAAAAGTGGAACAAAGGGCTCGAACACAAACGCCATTTTAAAACCGAGTCCTGGCAAAAAGACCCAACCGGGGAATAAATATTAAATAAATAACCCAGCGGTATCTTTAACATTGCACCAAAAATTGGTGCGTTTAAAATGAATGGGAAAATCCCATCGAAAATATTCCGGTGGTATATTTCGCGTGGTTAAACGCTGCCACCAGCCAGAAACTCGACGAGGGGGACTGCACAGTGCCCCCTCAAAACACAGACCCAGGGGCAATCTAATTACCCCTACCAGTATTTCCACAATATGATGGTTTGTACTGGTTCTGTTCCCAATTTAAGACTAGTAAAGTCAATGGTGACTTTACATGCCCTGGGAGACAGTAGTCAGTCCCAGGGTATGGAGTCTATGTTTGGGGGTCACTATGACATCCCTGTGTTACTGTACTGAGGGTGCTGTGCAACACACTTACCAAAGACCACATGAAACCCTATTGAGTAAAAGATCCCATAGCCCATAAAACACATTACAAAGTCAAAGGATATCTCAAATCATGTCTAAGAGTGGGAGAAAAAGAGTCTCACTCTTAGCAGGAGAAACAAATAAACCCCAAAAAGTCCAGCAAAGCTGCTGGGGGACTCACTAGGTTTGGGAAATTAGCCTTAACAGAGAATTCTCCCTAACACAAGAGTAAAGAGAGCAGTAGCAATAGTTACACAAAAGACAGCAATTACTATGGTTCAAACAAACACTGACTCAAGGTTTCTGAGCAGAAGAAGATACATTTGTTTACACATCAGTTATAAAACATTTCACTATTATCAAGCAGTTGAAAAATCACAATCTTAATACACTACACCACACCCAATAGATTCTGGACAAGTTAATCTCAAAATTAATAATAATAATAATAATAATAATACTTTTGCATTTATATAGAGCTACGAACCCTCAGGTATCTGAGTGCTGCTTATTATTACCCATGGTGCGTGGTGCTCATTTATCGACCTCGGAAGGATGAAAGGCTGAGTTTGGCCCTGCTGGGATTCGAACCTGCATTGGCAGGCTCGGCAGGGATGTGAAAGCGAGCACTCTACTCGCTGTGCCAAAGTGTGAATAAAATGGCACTCCAATAATTTAAAAGGGAGAGAAAGACAAATTTAGACCAAAGTTGAGCAGCACCAACAAGTAAGTAAGGAGGGCAATCTAGAAGAAGTAACTACAGTGAGGAAATCAAATCAAGAGGCCAGGGCCAAAGTCAATGGACCAAAGTATTTGCAGAGGATCACACAGTTCAGAGTAGTTTGCGGTTAAGTCTTTGCCAAGAGTTCAGAACGAAGTTGGTCGGATGAAAAGTCACTTTAAAGAATAGAGAAGAACAAGCCCTCGGATTGGCAAAAGATTTCAAGCACTTTTATCGCAGTCAGATGGAACAAACAACTAGATTTGAACGGTACCTTAAATGGGTAAGAAGGCTGTAACTGAGGCGGACGTTCCTGGCAGGTCCTGCAGGCTCACGGTTCCTGAAGCGATTGTCGGACTGGCACGAAGTAAGAAGACTGGAGGGTCCTGCACTGCCCAGGGAAGAAACCAGCAGCAGAGCAAAGCAACAAATAAAAGGTGCGCTCCTTAAAACCCAAGCAGGGCCCGATCCTCCTGGCTATCTAGTTCACTGTAGCTGTTCACTGCAAATTCGACCAGAGGAGGGAGGCCTGGCTTGCAGTTTGGTGAACTGGTTGTTCCCACCAGCTCAAGGGGGGAAGATTCCTTGCAGATCTTCCCTGTCGTCGAAGTTTGGAGATTCGGACCCACAGCAGGGCTTCACCGGGAGGTTCAGTCATGGTAGAGGTCCTCTTCTGGTAGAGGTCCTCTTCTTTCAGCTTCTCTTCAGTTCTCTCGATCCAGTGGCAACCCTACCTTCTCAGTCCAGAGACCTGCTTTTTATGCAGTTTTCCCCCATTCACCCAGCCTGGCTGTCAATCACACAGCAGGGTGGCTGTCCATAGCCACAGCCAATCACATAGAGTGCGACATGTGTCTACAAGGAGACCCTGTGCAGGGAGTCTTAATCCCCTCCCTCACACCCTGTCCCCCTAAGACATACAGGCGCCTAAGGAGGGCTTCTGTGCTGAAGCCCGACAAAGGTCAGCGAACAAAGGAACCAAACTTGGTTTGGCGCACAGAGTAAAACAAAAAGAAATGGTGAATAAACCCAGCCGGAACCAAATAAAAGTAAATGTGGTCAAGCGGATTTAAATTCGAGGCTACTAAGTACCAAGGCTATTTAAATAGACCATGGTAGGAAAATTAGGGTAGATACCACTGACACCAGACAATTCTTAATGAGAAGGGAACGAAATAATGTTCCAGGAGAAACAGACAAAAAAGGATAACTATTAACCCTTTTCAGAACTCTGTGTAAGATAGTTTGTACTGGGTCTGTGGATTTAAAAAGACTAATAAAGTCAATGGCAACCCTATGTCACTACACTAAGGGTGCTATGTAACGCACAGTAAAAAAAGATAATGCCTATGGAGTAGGTGAGGCTCCACAGTCTATGAATACAAACATGTTAAACACACACAGCAAAACACATCTAAGAGTGGGAAAAAAGGCTCACACTCTTACCAGGTGGAAAAAAAAATCCTAGAAATCCAGCAAAGCTGCTGAGGGACTCAGTAGGTAAGGGAAATTAGTCATTCTTGAGAATTCTCCCTAACCATATTTGGAACAGAATTCACGACCATGGCAGTAACACACAAATCTGTCCTGCAGGTAACTAGCGCCCTGCCCGTAAAAGGCAGGATGGACCTCACAGAGGGACCTAAAGTCGATGTGTTTGGCCACAGGGAGCCAGTGAAGAGTGCAAAGGACAGGAGTAATGTGGGCCCCGTAGGGAACATTCATAGCAACGCAAGCTACATGGTTCTACAGAAGCTGCAGTCCATGTATTGGCCTTTTGGGCTGGGCCAGGTATAATGCATTACAGAAGTCAATCCGACTGAGAATTTATGCGGCCACAACCGGAGAGCGAAAATGAGATGGGAGCAGCGGAATTACCTTTCACAGAATCCTCAGGTGGAAATATCCTGCTTTACAATCGCAGCAACCGAGGCGGCCATGCAAAGTGTGGAGGAAAATACCACTCCAAGATTTTTTACCACCGTCACAGGAGTAGGAAGAAACCCCAATGTGGATAGCGAAAAAAAAGAGACCCATTTTGAAGGAATAGGAGGAGCACCTACCACCAGAACCTCATACATGCCAACATTCTGTGACCAAAAATCTGTAGGAATCTTAACGTTTCATAAATAGTAATTAGCATAATGATGACACATCAATTTGACCCAATGAAAAAATGACGGCATGACGTTCACAGGAAATTATGTAATGTGAACTTTGACCTTATGACTTCACAGGAATTGACCTCAAATGGCATAATGGCTTGAAGAGATCACAGGAAAGTTCAACATAATGGTTGGGTACTGCCCTGCATAGAGTGGAAAACAGTCAGAGGCATCTGTGAGGTGTATACATTGCAAGGGAGACAAAGGGCCTCATTACACGGAAGGCGGTAATGGTTAACGGCCACCGTTAATGGTAACGGTGACCGTTAACCATTACCGCCTTACTACGAGGTCCCTTAGCGGGTTGGTGCTTTAACGCCTGCTTTTTGCAGGCGTTAAAAATCAACCCGCTAAGGGACCTCGGAGCTAATTACGGCACCGCAAAATTCCGGTGCCGTAATTAGCGCCTTCCCCATTCCCATAGAGCCCTATGGGGCAGAAATGGGAATGGGGAAGGGCAATGGCGGAAGGGGGATTTACCGCCCCTCCAACCTTGGAATGGGGCGGTAAATCCCCTTTCCGCCAAGGCGATGCCGGTATTTTACCGGCATGAGCCATGGCGCTAATAGCGCCATGGCTCACCGCCTAGATCTGGGGGTTAATAGCTGACGATTATCACGAGACGGGCAGCTAGCAGGGAGCTGAAACAAGAAATACCCACTGAAAAGCTATAAATTCTATGTTAGCAAGTGCCTGCTGTGAAGGAACCGGTGCGATAACACTTCTGTATATCCCAAGGGAAGTGACGGCCGCAAGGGCTCCCACAAATGCAGCTAGTAAAGCAGGCCCCAGAACAAACACAGTGATATAGAGAGAAATACATGTGTGTTATAACTGCTGACTGGAAACATGGGGCAGCTGCTAGAGGTCTCCCTCATGTTCATGACCCTTTTCAAATGACAAGGTCGAAAGGTCCTGATGCTGTCCCTGCCCGTGGCACATCAATTATTTAAAATAGTAACAAGTGTACCTGCCTCAGAGAACATATATTTGCCGCTGTGTTTTCAGCACAGCCGCTGGGAAGTTCATTATTCTGCAGTGAGAGACAGAGCACCGGGGGAGCTCTGAACAAACACAGCAAATGATTCTACATCCAAAGAGGAAAAAGAAAAAAAGAGAAAAAAAAGTTATTATTATAAATGATAAATGTCCTCATCTTTTGGCTCATGTATAAGTAAATGAATAATATCTACCTCATTAAAAGGTAACTCGTTCACGGAGATTGAATTGACGGTGATGAGTCCAACATCCAAAACAGTAAACACCTGTTAACTCTGATGTAAAACAGGTATTTGGCAACATCATAACATCAAACATAGGTGTGAAGGAAAAGAGAATTGACGCTGTAGTGAGTGTCTAAATGTCGTCAGCTGTACTAGTGACCTAACTGGATATACTGTGATCACAAATGCCCGTCTAGCACGTATCAACGCCTACTCCACCACTGGTGATCCCAACACTCCCAGTGTCAAAATGGGCTATTTGTACCATGCATGCCCAAACATACCTCTAAAAAACACGGTGGCAAAAAACATTGGAGGATAAAACGTCATGAGGCAAGACCCTAAGTGCGGATAAACAGTGTTATATCTCACATAACTAAGAGACACAGCGTCTCTAATAAACACTCAGAGAAGCAAACTCACCACTTGCATAAATAACGTCACCCGCGCTACGTTTCCTGGATGTTTGCAGTCCCATATAAGGGGGCCCGTGTTATGACATCAAAAATGGGTGTGACGTCAGGGGATGATTCAAATTCACCATTCATTGCGCTGATAACCTATGGCCTGTCGCGTACTACGGCACAGATGCCACAGCTTAGGGCACACGTGTGTGTGTGGGAAAGAAGTTAAAAAGTGCATGTGTTTAAAAATTGGAAACCAACGTACTCTTGGTACATGTTTACATATTCACGTCATTATGTCCGCCTTGAAGCTTGTGATAGACAAGGAAGGACCTGCTTGCCTGTGAGCAGAAGGAGGTATGCAAAAGTTAAAATGCTGACTACTCCAGTAAACGCTTCTCGCCAATACATAGGGCCTCATTCCGAGTTGGGCGCAAAGGGATACCGGGCACCAGTAAGGACACCGTGCCGGTAATCCCTTTGTGCCATATTCCCTTGGCAGGTCCCTTCCTTAAGGACGGGACCCGTTAAGGGACTTTAGAGCTAATAAAGGTACTGCAATTTGCGGTACCGTTATTAGTGCCTTCCCCCTTCCCATTGAGCCCTACGGGGGCTCAAATGGGAATGGGGAATGGCTTTTTCAATAGGGGCTTACCGGTCCCGCAAAGGTCGGAATAGACCGGTAAGTCCCCATTGAACAAGGGCGGACTCGGTAGCGGTATTGGAGGTCGTCATGCAGACACGCCAACATTCTGAAGCCCCTTAGAGGGAGATTTCAGCACCGAAATCGGGAGAATGCATTTTCCCCATAGGAATGCATGGGGGATATTGTTATTTTAGGCGGAAAACAGTAACAAACAGTACTGATTTTAATGAGAAAATCAGGAGTCTACCACCTAAATCGGGAGGGTTGGCATGTATGGGTCATGGTGCTAATAGCGCCATGATTACCTCCAAACTCAGAATGAGGCCCACAGTATGTTATTGCCAGTCAACACTGTCCCCTTCTGTGGACGAGAGGCTTATGCATCTCACAAGTAAAAAACTACAAATATACTTGAACCTAAGGCATGTTCATTAACACTGCCGTTTTCAAACACTAAGAACTGACTACATAGAAAATGGTGAGGTGCCTAAATGACTGCATTAAAATACAATGGATAATCGGTGCTCTGTTCGCACATGGCGCTGTCGCGTGGATGCTTTGACACTGAACCCAGGGAGGCAGGGCAGAGAGTGTCTGTTTTCGGTTGTAAACCCCCCACAACCCCCCACAACCCCCCGCCCAATGGCAAACCCCCAAAACCCATATATATATATATATATATATATATATATATATATATATATTTATATATATTTTGAAGAAAAAGAAGTTATCGCACTTCTCCCAAAGTGAGACGGCACTCGCCAAGTTACAGCCATTTGCCAATTCGTACAATTCCTTCAAGTCAGCCCATCACACAACAACGTATGTATTTCTTATATCCAGTTTTATTTAGGCATCGGTAAAAACAGATTTGCCACGGTACAACGCGTTTCGCAACGCTCATATTGCTTGATCACGTACAAAAGAACAGACATACATCCAACCATTAAATACAGGTACACATGCAAAAAACTCTATGGTTCTACTGAGTTTCTTTGTCCGTTTTCTCTTTCTTCCATAATTAAATTCTATGTTTTCCATTGTAAGAAGCATTCGGCCATTTTGTAATGACTTTTGTATTCACTACACCATTAGTTTAAAACAGCATTAGTGTGCATTTTGTGATAATGTAGTCGTTTGTGTATTCCATATGTTTTCAGGAATGAATATATCGGAGAAACTATTTTACTATATGTAGTAGTTTCCCGGGGAAGAAAATCCTTATTATAATTTTCCTTTATAAATTTACAAACATATTTGCTCACAAACAACTTTTATGCACTCCCATGATTGAATAAAAAGGTTAAACCAATAAGAACCTTAATGTTGTCAATGTGTATAGAAGCTAAAGTGCATAGTGCATTATTTCTTAAAATATATAGCTGCCACATTATTAATGCTTCGTTCACACATTAATGGCCAAAGCTTAAGAAGGGGAAAATATTTAAGATAGTACATTTCATCATATTTAGATCTAGGACTTTACATGGACACTCTATACTTTTGGTGGATAAAAAATCACATATAATCTAATAAAACAAGTAAAAAGACTTTCTTAGGATTTTTTCAATTATTCCCTTATTTCTTGGAACCCAGCATCCAAGTCATTCCAATTTTTCCAACAATTAGCAAAATATTTCCCAAATGTATAAAATGTACAGTATTTAAACACTCTATGTGCCGAGGAAAGTATACAACTCTTCATCTAAGTTATGTCCCTTAGGCTCTCTGGTTGCTAGATCTAATATAAACCTGGTTTCCATCTGACGGAGTTCTAGTTCTCGATTGCCCCCTCGTGGATTCTCTTTCACTTGATGTATTCCGAAAAACTTGAAGCAATCCAGTTTACTTTGATGGGCATCTCTAAAGTGGACTGCTATTGGATAGGAGGCATCAATGTTCTTTATGGCTCGCATATGTTGCAGAATTCTTAATTTCAGTTTGCCTATGGTACTTCGCACGTACCAAAGGGCACATGAACAAGACAGTACATATACAACAAACTCTGTGTTGCATGTGATCATTGATTTTACTTCTACATTGTTGCCCAATACAGGATGCACAAAATTGTTCTTGTTTGAAGCATGTTGGCACGCTTTACACTTAGTGCATTTATGGAAACCTGTATTCTTGTTCCCTATCCATGAAGAGATACCAAGCTTTTCTATTTTGGGGGGCAAACAACTACTCACAAGAAGATCTTTGATGGAGGTTGATTTTCTGAAGGTTATATTTGCACGTTCCGCAAGGTATGGTTGTAGAGCCTCATCGGATTTTAAAACATGCCAATGTTTGCGCAGTATATTTCTTATTGTCTTGGCTTTAGTACCGTACGTGAGAATAAGCCTTATCTCATCTGTTTTTGTTACTTCTTCAGATGTTCGATTAGTTAGTAATAGGGCAGTTCGGTCTAGATTGCGTGTTTTGGAGTAAGCTCTTTCAATAATTGCTTTCGGATATCTCTGATTAGCAAAATTGTTGGCCGTGATTTTGCACTCTCTATCAAAGCACTCAAGTTCACTACAATTACGCCTAATTCTAACAAATTCTCCATACGGTATGCTCCATTTTAATGCAGTAGGATGGTTGCTGCTAGCAAATAGAGGCATTTCAGAGCTAGTGGGTTTCCGATGAAGCTCTGAACTGATTTCTTTCTGGTTTGTTTTTACCGATACATCAAGGAAAATTAGTGACTCATGGCTGTGTGTCTCTGTGAATTTTAAATTTAGGTTGTTGGTATTCAGAATTTCTACAAAGTCGAGCCACTCCTTTTCCTTGCCATTCCAGAGAATAAACAGATCATCTATGAACCGTAGCCAAAGAACTACTTGATTGGTGTACTGGCTATTAGCCTCTGTCCATACAGTAAACTTCTCCCACCAACCCATTGTTAAATTTGCATATGACGGAGCAAAGCTCGTGTCCATCGCGGTGCTTCTCAACTGGTTATAATAGACATTATCGAATAGAAAAATGTTGTTACATAGACATAGATCAATCATTTCCATAATCATTTCACCGTGTGTACGGTAGTTTAAAGATCTACTGTCTAAAAAATGTTTGCATGCTCTCTTCCCATCCTGGTGTTCAATGGAGGTATAAAGAGATACCACATCTAGTGTTGCAAACATAAAGTCTTTTTCCCAAGCTACTCCTTCAATCCTACTCAAAAAATCTTTTGTGTCCCGTAAATAGGATGGTAAAGTAAAGACTAAAGGTAGCAGTGCTTGGTCCACATATTTCAACATGTTTTCAAGGGAGGCTCCATTCAGGGTAACAATGGGTCTACCTGGGGGACTAGATGGATGTTTATGGATCTTCGGTAAAAATTAAAATTGTCGGTATGGTGGGGAACTTATTGTACAGGTATTTACAATCGTCATCATTCAGGACGTCAAGATCTGTCCATTTTTTCAAGAAGTCTTCCTCTTTCTTCTTTACTGCCTCCATCAGATTCTCATTCAACTTTTCATAACAAGTGACATCAGACAATTGCCTTTCTGCTTCTTTTATGTAGTCCTTTCTGTTTTGGATGACTATATTGCTGCCTTTATCAGATGCTTTTATGACAACATCATTTAACTCTTGCAGATCTTTAAGAGTTTTCCTTTCTTTTATTGAAAAATTAGTTTTGATTTTTTGATTCTGAAATCTGGCTTTCTTTAGGTAGTGTGTGACGAGATCCTGAAAGGCTTCAATTTTCCCTCCTGGTTGGAACGTTGGGTTGAACCTAGATTTCGCCTTCAATTTGCTTTTTATAGGACAATCAGTGTCTATGTTTAACATTTCAGGAGTGACAGTGACGGACCCTTCAGCTTGTTCCCATATTAGTTCCAGTTCAGCTAAGTCTATTAGCGTGTCTAGATCTTCTATTGCTACCATAGTTCGACCCGAGAAGCCAGTGCTTTGTTTTTCTTTTGGTGGATTCAAAATAAATACAGGTACACATGCAAAAAACTCTATGGTATTACTGAGTTTCTTTGTCCGTTTTCTCTTGCTTCCATAATTAAATTCTATGTTTTCCATTGTAAGAAGCATTTGGCCATTTTGTAACGACTTTTGTATTCACTACACCATTAGTTTAAAACATCATTAGTGTGCATTTTCTGATAATGTAGTCGTTTGTGTATTCCATATGTTTTCAGGAATGAATATATCGGAGAAACTACTTTACTAATTTTAAAAAAATATGTAAAGTGCATAGTGCATGGAAAAAATATGTAGTAGTTTCCTGGGGAAGAAAATCCTTATTATAATTTTACTTTATAAATTTACAAAAATATTTGCTCACAAACAACCCTTATGCACTCCCATGATTGAATAAAAAGGTGGAGAATAAGGTTAAACCAATAAGAACCTTAATGTTGTCAATGTTGTCAATGTGTATAGAAGCTTAAGTGCATAGTGCATTATTTCTTAAAATATATAGCTGCCACATTATTAATGCTTCTTTCACACATTAATGGCCAAAGCTTAAGAAGGGGAAAATATTTAAGATAGTAAATTTCATCATATTTACAGCTAGGACTTTACATGGAGACTCTATACTTTTGGCGGATAAAAAATCACATATAAACTAATAAACTATATATATATATAAAACCAACCCAATAAATATATATATATATATATATATATATATATATATATATATATATATATATATATATATATATATATAGTCAAATTGTGACCCTTTAAATTCGGTCAATTGTTCATTCGAACAATTGTAAACGAACAATTTGGGTAATACCTCTGTTTCACTCCAGCAGCAAGTGTGTCATCATCAATCAAAATGAATCGGCCCATTACTCCCAGCTTCAAAGCACTGATCTGAGGATACTGCTCTGGGCTTGGCAGCCAGGCCTAGTGGAGCCCTCATTAATCAGTAGGTTTTGACATGAAAATCGGGTAGGCAGTAGGGCTGCTTAAAAAGTGGTATCCTACCTGCTAAATCTGTAGGGTTCATAAGTATGGAACCTCAGCCTTGTCATCGTTAAGTTTCAGACAGTTGTGGGTCTTCCACCCCGCCCTACAGCTGCCAGGCATTGACAGAGATGCACCAACACCTTAGCATGGTCAAGATCTAACCGAACCAGGATCTGGGTGTCGTCGGCATATGAATAGCACCAAAGGCTGAAGGAGCAGACAAGACACACAAGAGGCTGAACGTAGATGTTAAATAACGTTGGTGACAAGGCAGAGCCATGGGTAGCACCACAAGAAAGTGAACAAGGGAATGAGGAGAATGGAGAAAAACAAAGTGTTTGGCTCCTGTCCGCCAAGAAAGAGGTAAACCAGTCCAAGACAGACCCAGCAAAACCAGCCTTGGCCAGGCGTGACACCAGGATGGGATGGTCAATGGTGTGAAATGCAGCTGAAAGATCTAACATAATCAGGGCACATCCCCCCTCTGTCCACCAGCCTGGTCATCTCGTCAATGACCAACACCAAGACAATCACGGTGACCCGTCCCAGACGAAATCCAGATTGGAAGGGATCAATTAGTCCAGTGGTTTCTAGAAAAGAGAAAAGAAGAGGAGAACCCAGTGCTTCTAGCAGCCTCATAAAAAAGGGCAGCAGAGAGATTGGTCGGAAATTAGCTGGAAGTGAGGGGTCCAAAGAAGTCTTCATTAGTAAACAAATACCAGTGGCATGTTTCAGCTCTTCCGGGATGTGGCTGGACTGGCAGGACAGATTGATGGCCTGAGTGAACGAAGACAACACATCTGGCCGAATATTCTTCAAAACCTAGAGTGGAATGGGGTAAGAAGGTGCCGCAGATTTAAGGTGACTAATTGTATTGACAACAGCCTCCATTGTGAACAGGAGAAAAGTAGACCACTTGGACAGAGTCCCATCATCAATAGGCATGGAAACGGGAACTCATAGCTTGAGTGGCCAATCTAATGTATGACCGAATAGTCTCAATCTTTATCACAAAATGCCAAGACAAAGACTCACAAGCTCTTTGGACGGAATAGCTGACAATGAGATGTTAGAAACAGATGAAATTGGTCTAACTACAGAAAATAATGCCCCTGGTTGGTTAAGGGCTTTGTCAATTTTCTGGGTGAAAAACTTCAGTTTGGCCTCTTTAATTGATGCAAAATATTGACTTGCAAATTGTCTATAGGGTATTTTTTTGACAGGTCCATAAGATCGGTGCCACTTACGCTCAGTCTGTCTGAGCTGGAGGCGAGCAGTCTTAAGCTTGCAGGGCTGACTCTGCATTTTAGCAAGTTTAAGAAGGGCCAAGAGTAAGAAGCTGATATCGTAAACCTCGCCAGTTGCGCTTTCATTATGACCATGTGAGTAAGTGGAATCATTGTTACGCAGAAGGCAGATTTAAAAATCATTGCCACACCCCCACTAGTGTGTGACAAATTTCAGTTAAGGTGAATTATTTAATAGCCAGTAGGCAAAGCCTGGATGAGTGCGGGCATGGAAGACTCTTGGAGCCAGGTCTCAGTCAGGCAAAGCACATCAGGCATATGATTTGACAGGAGATCATATATCGAAGCAGCATGTGCCAGAAAAGATCTTGTATTAAGTAGAAGAACTAAAAAGTTGGGCGTACTCACTGCCAGACACTGGCCCTCATTACGACCCTGGCGGAAAGTGACTGACCAGACCGCCACAGCGTAAATAGCGTTTCCGCCATTGCACGAAGGAGCAAAGTGCGGCCCATTCCGACCCATCGGGCACGAGCACCACGGCATGGCGGAAGTGCAAAGTCCGCGATGGCGGAAATGACCCCAAAACGGCCCACACCGCCGCCGTACGGCGCCCTAGGTGCAATACCGCCACCCATCACAGCGGACACCGCAGTGTGCGCCTACCGGAAAGTACGGTGACCGGAAATATACGGAAACGGAAGTAAAAACATGGGCCCGGAACGGGAAACATCCCGCCGTACACCTATAAAACCACAAAAACCACACAACCACCAAAAACACTACCCTGAGACACACCCCAACCCGTCATCCACCCTAGCGAAACCAAGAAAAATGGGAAAAGTAGCGAAGAAAGCGTGCGACCGCAAGCGGCAGGTCCACTTCTCCCGTGAGGAACTCACCGTGCTAACAGAGACCCTCCAGGAGAATGCAGCCGTCGTCTTCTCCACGCAAATGACCAGGACGGCACTTGCGAACAAGAAGGCCATATGGGCTCTGGTGGCACAGCGGGTAAGTGCGGTGGGGACCGCACCCCGCAACCCACAGCAATGCAGAAAGCGATGGGACGACCTGCGGATACGCGTCCGCAGCATACTCTCTGCCAACCGCAACATTGCCACAGCCACCGGGGGAGGTCCTGAATCACCCATCAAGTTGACCCCCTGGGAAGAAATCTGTGCCTCCACCATCGGAATGGAGAGCATAGAGGGAGTCGGAGGGATGGAGAAAGGAGTGCAGACATCCGAAGATTCAGGTAGGTGGGCCAGATAAAACAATGCTAAATCCACAATGTCCAATCATGCGAAGTACCATGTGTCCACATAGTGCAACAGAAACACATGTCCAGGAGAACGTCCACACACATCGGCCTGATAGCGCACGTTAAAACCCACAATAAATACATAATTAATTAAAAACCCCTAAAACACGCACTACACGTGCAGCAGGCACACCCTAACTGCAGGCTGCCAAACAACTGCACCCTCACTCCACACACAAATGAAAGCACCTCCAAGGCCCCGACCCAAATCACCCTCAGGTACCACCCCAATGCATGTGATACAATGCCATTCCAATTCCCACAGACCCATTAATAACCCTCGCCCTCCTTTACTCCACCACAGGGTCCGATCCAAACGACGAGCATCAGGACACCCCTACCAGCACACCTGCAAAGAGGGCCAAGACCAACGGCCAAAGACCCTCCACCTCAGCTGCACGCATCAAGACA
The DNA here is from genome assembly GCF_040938575.1 of Ambystoma mexicanum. NCBI lineage: Eukaryota > Metazoa > Chordata > Amphibia > Caudata > Ambystomatidae > Ambystoma > Ambystoma mexicanum. The sequence goes on from NC_090922.1 coordinate 1,537,082,434, forward strand.
CGGCAGCAGCACAAATCAGGTGGCAGCACAGAGGAGGGAACATCAACAGGCACCCCAGCAACCAGCATGCCCACACCACCACCACCACAGGTCCCCCCAACGGATGCCACAGAAGGCACTGCCTCTGGTGGCAGCAGCACCATAGGTGACACCCCATTGATGGCAGCATGCTCCGACACAGAAGACGGGGATGTCGAAGTCAGATCCATCCATGACCTGTCCCAATCCCCCTGTCTGTCCCATCCCGTACAACATGAGGATACCACGCAGGGGCACCCACAAGACGACGACTGGCCACCCCCCACAAGCCCTGTGGCAAGGCAACATGAGGTCAACAGCCCCTCTGTGACACCCCCGCAAATGGCCATGGCCCAGCAGAGGCAACAGTCCCTCGACCAGTTAATCGTGGAACAGCAGCAACTGGCCACGCTCCTCAAGGACCATGCCGATGAATGTGGGGGAACTAAGGCAGACATAGAAACATCAACTGAGACACTTAGGGCAGAAATGGAGAGAGGTACAGAGACACTAAGGGCACAAATGGAGAGTAGCACCGAGAGCCTGAGAGTCCAAATGGAGAGTAGCACCGAGAGCCTGAGAGTCCAAATGGAGAGTAGCACCGAGAGCCTGAGAGTCCAAATGGAGAGAAGCACCGAGAGCCTGAGGGGGGAACTGCATGCGAAGACCAAAGACGTATGTGCCGAACTTGCCGCAGTGCGCCGTGTGCTCACTGAGCTCTCGCAAACCCTTAGGGACATGCATGGACGTGAGCAGGCAGAGACATCATCCGTTGCAAGTTCCGTCCAGGGCAGCCCCCAACGTAGATCTGGGAGGAACCTGCGCTCCACAGGCAGGGGTGCCCCTGATACCCGCAGAGGGGGCTTGCAATAGCGACAGCCCACTGACAATGAGCATCTTTGGACACTGGTGTTCGGGGGGGAGGTAGGAGGGTGGAGGGGGTGTGTTGGGCTCACTTGGGTGGCGGGTCGATAGGGTGTTCAACATGATATCACATATGCCATAAACAGTGCACGATCAACCAATGAGATGTGTGGACATTGATCTTTGTGTACTAGGCCATCATAGGCGTACAGTCCATATTGTGCATGTCCCAGACACACACAGTGCCACGAGTCCCGTGTCCATGTATCAGCCACCAGGCGTGAGTGCTAGAAGCATGCATCAATGAGATGCTGACGAATGTCACGGCCCTCCGGTGCCTCGCAGACTCCTTGAGGTGCTGCCACATCCCCACCCTCATCATGACCATCATCAGGTGCTTGCAGTTCTGCGTCAGGGGGCATGGGCACATTTCTACGTACGCACATGTTGTGGAGCATGACACATGCCATGACCATCTTTGCAACCTTCTCATGGCGGTACAGGAGTGCCCCGCCAGACCTGCTGAGGCAGCGGAAACGAGCCTTCAGTAGGCCGAATGCCTGTTCAATGACTACACGGGTACGTGAGTGGGCATGGTTGTAGTCCTCCTCATGCTGGTCCCGTGGGTTCCGGACTGGTGTGAGGAGCCATCTCTTCAGTGGATATCCAGCATCACCTGTATGTGGACGATAAACGAATTATGTGGAATGCCATTGCTACGTACGCACCCCCCCCCCTTCCTGCCAGGTCATTGCCGCATCACATACCCCACATCATCATGCATGAAATGAGACTCACCGAGTAGCCAGGATCTGTTCCCTGCGTGTCGCTCCATGTAGCGTGGTATAGTAGAGTTCCTCAAGACCATAGAATCATGGGTTGATCCAGGGAATCTGGCACAACAATGTGTAATGATCCTGTTGGAGTCACACACCATTTGTACATTCAGGGAATGAAATTGTTTTCGGTTGCGGTACTGGGCCTCCATGGCATGTGGGACGACCAATTCCACATGGGTGCAGTCGATGGCACCAATGCAACCCGGTATGCCGGCAAGTGCATGGAATCCCACTTTTGTGTTGGTAATTTCCTGCTCCGAGCGTGGTAGAGAGATGTAGTCGTCTGCGTGCTGCAGGAGGGCATCGAGCACTTGCAATAGTGTCCGTGCGAACAGTGGCTGAGAAATGCCATGCAACTGTCCGACTGTGTGCTGGTAGGTGCCTGTGGCCAGGAAGTGGAGTACAGACACCACCTTCAGTAGGGGTGGGATGGCGGTTGGGCTATCTATCATGCTGACAAGGTCAGCCTGTGTCATGTCCACAATGGCGGCTATGGTGTCCCGGTCCAGACGGTAGAGGGTGTGGATCTGCTCATCAGTGAGGTTGAACGGATGTGCTCGGAGGCGTGGGATTGCGGGCTGCCTGCGTGGTGGTAGTGGCTGTGCTGGCGGCCCTTGCTGGCCCTGCCTTGCCCTCCTCCTCCTCCTGCGTCTCCTCCGTGCGGCCGGTTGTAGTTGGTGTTCGTCTTCTTCTTGGAGTTGGAGTACTTGCAGTGCTATCAGGTCCCCCAGGGCCAGCATCGCGAGTCCTGCCGGTAGCATTTCGGAGTGGGTGTGGTTGTGGGAGGAGACTGGGTGTGCAATTTATGTGTTTTCAGGCTGTATGGCCTCCACCTGTGGTGATTCATTCCACCTGTGCAAACTGCTCTCCCCTTTGGCCGAGCACGTCCCGCACACAACGCTGCAATTCGAGGAATGGCATCTTGCTATTGCAATCATGTATTTGTACCCGATGGCCGTGTAACATTGGTTGATATGTTCATTCTGCTGTGGTCCCATTGTTTCACATACTATCTGTGCAGTCGCGAACAGACTTGTGAAGGGTCAGTGGAACGTAGTACTCGAGTAACGGTGGGCCCTCATGCATCACTGTACCGAGTTGCAACGACGGGCGGGGCGTCCCATTTGTGGGTGAAGGCAGTTGCCATTTTCACACACAGCCGCACTAGATGGATTAATTAGTGATTTCAAACGGCCACAGATGCCTCTTCGACGTGATGTTGCAAATGAGGAATTCGAAGGGCGGCGCTTTCGGTTTTCAGCTAGCGGCGAGGAGATGCCCACAGGTCTGACTGCAAATATAACGTTCTATTGTTCAATGTCCTTGAGACAGGGGCCATGGCGAGGATGCAATGATTGATATGAATGGTTTGGGATGCGCAATAGCGACGTCGGCGATGAGGCCGGACGTTCCCAAATACATGTTACTTCACTACACTGGAATTACGGGCTGGGGCACTGTGGATTTTGCAGGCTGCATAACGCACAGACTCAATGGATATTTCTAATGTTATGTGAGTAAATATTCAGGCGTTTTCATACCGGGATGAGGGAATGATGAATGGATGCATGGGCAGGTGATTTGATACAGAGTTTGCCATGTACAGGGCTTCTTGGAATCTATCCGCCTCCCCTGCGCTATGTGATGCAGGGCTGCCATAGTGGGACCATCGTCTATCTGGCCTTGTTGAGCCCTCCCTGTCTCGACGCGCCCTCAGACACTTGTGTCCATGCACGTTACCAATCCCATCTGATGGATTCTGTTTTGACAGACGCATGCACAGGTACACTCGTTTGTGATGGTGTTTACACCTCGATATAGATGGTTATGAGTCGCAAGTGGTTTTGGGGTGGTGATGATCCTTTGGAGTGGGCTAGCATGCATATGGCTGTGGATTTAGTGTGATCATTGAAGTGAGTTGTTCGGATGTAGTTCTGATTGCCATTCTGTTCTTTTTCTTTTCTTTTGGTTGACAGGTATCTCCTCCCCTTTTGCCACTGCCATCTGTATGCCACTCCTGCAGATGGCTTTTACTCCCGACACCTGCTGCTTCGTGTTAATCAGTGGAGCAGCATTACGATCTTATGGGACGATCGCCAATGGGCCACATGCCCTTACGCAGTACTGGTGGCTCGGAGCAACATTTCGGCCTTTCAGCTGGACTAGTGCCTCCCCATTGGGACGGCCCTGCGGTTCTGTGCGCTTCCATGTTGCCTTTTCATACGTGAATGTGGCTCTGTGTACCATGATGGAACAGGGCGTCACACAAGTAGTGGCTGGTCATTTCTTGCGGATGCAGCCCACAATGGTGAAATGTGTTTTGGAGTTCATGGCCTAATGGCTGTATGGGCTTGGTGATTTTGTTGTGCATTAAATTTCTATTCTGATTTGGCCCGTGTAGCGTTCTTCTTTGCAAGTGATGTGGCATATTCCTATTTGGGGAGCGATGTATTGGGAGGAGATCTGCATTGGGTTCCAGCTTCGGAGTTTAGTTGTGTGGTACTGTACTGGGCGCGTTTGCCTACGAAGCCCAGTGAGGTCAGGGATGGGGGCTGCCAATATGACTGTTTGAATGTTGTCATGCTCAGGGGCGGGGGATTGGGTTTTGTGTAACAGATGCCGGTCAGCCAGGTGGACTGGTGGAATGATGTGATTTTCGGAATATTGCTGGTCACAGGTGCCTGTGTTTGCGTGCGTTTCGGGGGGGGGACTGTGGTCATGTCCATTGGATTGGCTTCTGTATTCGTGCCATCTGTGCCCTGCAGCTCCCATTGGCCCCTCTTGTGATTCTTTTGTTCGTTGGCATGCATGGGTGACTTGTACATTTCACTGGTTGCATTGTGACTTCATTGCACCTACGGGGATTTGTACTTTGTGGGCAGGGAGCGGTGTACAGGCACTCATTGGGGCCGTTTACAGTTGATTCGCGATGCCGTACTTCTCACCATGGCGGAATGGTACATTCCGCCATGCTTGATGGTGTTAGGTACATGTCCGCTAGGGTCGGAATTGGCGTACCCTTGCGCCATGGTGGTATTTACGGTTTGGCATGGCGCGCGCGCGTGCTTGGTGCAGTTAGCGTTGGCGTTCACTACGGTGTCGCTAATGGCTTCGTACTTTGCGGTGACGGGTCATAGTCGCACCGAGCGCTATTCGATGGCGGTATTGCATTTCCGCCATCGTTTTCCGATTTCCGCCAGGGTCGTAATGAGGGCCACTGAGGGCAAGAAGCCTGCGATGAATCCAAGACAGCCATACATTTTATCGAGGGTGGCGCAGGGTCAAGTATAGCCTGACGTGACATCATCATGGACTGCAGTTGTCTGGGACTATCCTTAGCCCGGAAGGGCCTAGACGGGCTTATCTTATGCGCAACTTCGGCGCAACGAGCCCTCTCTCACTGCACATGTCAGCTGTGCTCTCTAAAGACTGGTTTCTGAAATATGCACATGGTATAACCATAGCCAATCCCCTTACACTTCCAGACGGCAGAGACAAAGCATTGCCTCCCCGAGTGAATGGAGGTTAGAAATGAAAAGAGGACTGCTGATACCAAGCTTGAGCCTCTGGGTCCCTAATGAGGCCAGGAACCCTCAGATACCGGCACAAATGCCAGAGTGCAAAGAAATCAATTATAATGTGAAAATAAGTGACATTGTTAGGAAAGATTTCCCTTAAGTGCAATTTTCCCTCAATTTTTGAACACCCCTCACCCCCTAAACGTTTTGCTTTTGTTTGGCTTACCTAACCTAACTTTTTCCAGTGTATCACAGCGTTCCACTGCGCTCCTCTATGCTTTTGCTCATCTGTTATGGGGATACTGACGTGTCCTTCAGGCTCTCAGTACTGAGAAACTATATTTCCCTTAGTCTTCGCCTATGTTGCCATTTCTAGGTAACTTTTTATCTACGTGGCAAGTACCTTACAGTACTGCGCATAGGGGTACTTTTGATTTATGGCCCTCCCAACCCTCTAAGGATTTGCTGGTGTTTGTAAAAGTGTGCCTACGAGGAACCTGTTGCAGCAGTTTACTTTTAAAATATTTCTACTTAATTTTTATGGACCATACCGTGTTTACCCTGTTTGGCCCACGAATGTGTTACGTGCTGAAAATGGCTGTGCCACAAAGTCTTTTGTTCTGTCCTATGGCCATTTTGTCCCGTTGCCTTTCCCCAGGTCAAAAGACCCGTCTATTCCATATTTGGTCATGCAGCCTCCCATGAAAACCACATCTTTTGCGGGCTCTTGCATGTCATGTGTGCTAATGCCAAGGAAGTGTTTTGGGACTGTCTAGCCCCAATCCACACTACTGGTGCCAGTATGTCTGGTAGGCCGGAATGATTGGGACCAGCATGGGCCACGATTGGCCCACGTCTGGTGTGCATGCAAGAGAGCAAATCTTCCATTGGTTATCCTAGATTTGGACGTGCAATGCATCTTGGATAAGAGAAGGGGCTCTGCATCCATTCCAGGTCAATCGCCCAAAGTTCACACTGAATTACCACAGGAGCCAAGTGTCCCAACCAAAAGAGCAGACTTGTCGAACCGCCAGAGACATGCTGGAAGGTTTGGGACCCTGAACCTGCTGTGGTGCCTTTGGACCCCTCCTTCTGCATCATACCAAGGAGGCCTGCAAGGGCACTTTGACCCTTTGGAGTAGTGGGACAAACTACTCTCAGGACCCCCTACTTACCTTCGCAAAGAGCCTCTTCGGAAGTGTTCCTTGACCATCCAGTGAATTGACGAGATCAAACCCGGGGTATTGTACAGGAGTGCCACCGCCCCGAGCTGAGAATTGAGACTGTGGACATTGCTTACTTGTGTTTCTGGGCCCTCTCCTTCCAAAACTCATTGCCCTAGCTCCTCTGGTTCGCGATTTATGAGAGTGCACCACGCAGCAAGTGTTTGAGGTCCCTATGTCACCCTGCTATGGTGACTGTCACTGTAGGTGCCTGCAGACCTGCCAACCCTTTCCCCGTGTCCTGAGATGTGATGCACTGGATCTATCCTTCTCCTTTCTCCGAGAGATGAGTAAAGTCTACTGTCCCACCTCAGACAATCTTCTTGTTGTGCAGCCACTGAGAGCCAGAGCATCCTGTAACTGCAGGGGTGAAACCTACTAGCAAAGTGGACTAGGCTGGCAAAGTTTGGTCTGGACTGTGTCGGGGGTCAGCGAGAACTTATTACCTCCATGGCCCCTTAACGGGTCCCGCTAATGGCAGCTGGTTGGACCAGCCGTTCCTGTTGGGACCCGCTAAGGGACCTCGGAATGTGGCGGTAGGCGGTTAACAGCACCGGCATCCTCACCGGTGCCCTTTATCCCCCACCGCCATACTCGGAATGACCCCCTTAGTCTTGATCGCGTGCCAAGCAACCATAAATTGGTCTGGTTTTTCCAGAAGGTTCCACTGTTCCACTAAACTACGGTGGCCTTCTAAACTTCTGCCCACCAGCTGAGATTTTAGAAATCCATCTTAACAAAAATAAGTAGAATGAAAATAATAATAGCGCTAAGCAAATTAGCTGGTATGGAAGGTCCATGGCATCCAGTCACCTGTCGTGGGCCGGGTCAGAGCCCGTACCTAAAAGGAACCCAGTAACAATGCAAATGAAAAGAAACAAAAAGAAAACCACTGGGGCTAATGCCTATCGTATGCACCCACCGGCGATCTAATGGACTGGAGTTTAAAAGCTCTGAGGCTGGAAATCCCCTTACACCGCCAGAAGGCAGAGAAAAAGGACTGCCTCCCCGAGTGAATAGAGGTTAGAAATGAAGAGAGGACTCCCGGTTCAGGCCCTCTCGCTATGCTCGGTCGCAATCACATATGTGTGGCTAATATTTACACCCTCCAAAAAAACAACTGGCTGGTATATTTTGAGAGCAGGCACTGCCTCCTTCTTTCTACGCTAGGTGAAACATGTAAGCTTCGATTGAAAAACACTTCAGTAGTGAATGCCCCTGCAGCAGGCAGAATCATCATAGACATAAGGCACACATGGTGGTCCGGCCCGGGGGGTGGCGTGACCTGTGCTTTGTTAAGGAGTTTGGCGGGGGGTTCTCTCATGGCTCACAGGATGGACATGTAATTTGGTGCTATGCCATTGATTGGGCTCAACTCACTTTGAACACATTCAAGTGTGATGTGAATGTTTGAGAGGGGCCGGAAACTCAACCAGGACCCTGCTCTGGTGCAACACACAGTTTAAGAAAATAAGCATAGGACACAGTCATAGAAGTGAGATTGCCCTGGAGTGACCCACCTCTGCCTACTGAAACTCCTTCTTGGAAAGGGCTTTGTGGAAGCTTCATTCACGGGCCGATCCTGGGGTTTGGGGGTCATTCAATAACACAGCTTGCACGTAGAGCTCTGAAAATTCCAGATACAAATAAACGCACTCTTCAGGGAAGTGCGGACCCGCCTCCCCACACCTAACCCTGTTAAAAAAGACTGAAGACGAGTCATGTATCCAAGCCTAGGACATTGGGCCTCATTACGAGTCCGGCGGTAACAGCCTCTGTGATTCCCGGAATTACCAGGGCATTACAACCCCAGTTTTCCGGGAATCACGGAGGCGGAATGGTGTTAATCCCCATTCCCATTGAGTCCTATGGGACTCGATGGGAATGGGGAAGTGGAAACACTGGCACCAACTCGTAATGCTGCCGGTGTTTCCTCGTCCGCCTGCAGGCGGGCGGTGTTAAAGCCGCCAGGTCAAACCTGGCGGGACCATCAACTCCCGCCTGCAGGAGTCGGGATCAGGCGGTCCGGAAAGCAGACGGATAGTGTGTTATATTTTTTCTCTTTTATTTGTGCATCTACCATTACAGTGCTGATAATATGGGGAGAGGTTTAGCCAGTGCAATTGTCATTTTTAAGGTAGCTAAAAATAAGACTTAGCAGTAGCTGTGTGCATGATTCCATTTAGTATATACGTGTGTGTTTTCTGAACGGAACATAATAATAACATAATGAAATAGACTCCTGCTGGAGATACATGAGTCAGCAGAAAGAGAGGCCCTGGACATATAGTTCACGATGTAGATAAGTTGGTGATGAATACCACATGTTAGCTCGCTGCCCATAGATAAGTCAGTGAGAACAGCCCATGGTGGCACTCCAAATGAAAATGTGCTGTTCCTGAAATGTAAGCCTGAGGTCTCTCTAGTGATCACACGAACAAACTAAACAAAAATAAGGGGTTCTGGATATTGGGGCCACATATAAAACAAAGGAATTATGCTCACCAGAAATACCACCAATAACGCATACCAACATAATGTATACCACTAAATGTATCAGTGTACTGAAATAATGTATGTATACTGTAGTACTATATACCAAATCTAATCTGAATGCAAAGAGTGATTATTACTAAATTATTTTCATTTTGGCGGTAAGAAAATACCGCTAGGCCCCAAATCTATACAAAATACCCAACAGGCCTCATGTGTTTTTGGTATGTGTGTTACACAGCACCTTCAGTGCAATAACACAGGGGTGTCATAGTGATCCCCAAACATAGACTCCTTACCCTGGGACTGACTACTGTCTCCCAGGGCATGTAAAGTCACCATTGGCTTTACTAGTCTCAAATTGTGAACAGAACCAGTACAAACCATCATATTGTGAACGTACTGGTAGGGGTAATTAGATTGCCCCTGGGTCTGTTTCCAAGGGAGCACTGTCTAGTCTCCCCTCGTCGAGTTTCTGGCTGGTGGCAGTGGATACCACGCAAAATATTCCACCGGAATATTTCCTGTGGGATTTTCCCATTCATTTTAAACGCACCACTTATTGGTGCAATGTTAAAGATACTGCCGGGTTATTTATTTAATATTTATTCCCTGGTTGTTTTTTTTTGCCAGGACTCGGTTTTAAAATGGCATTTTTGTTCGCCTCTGAAACTCTAACCCAAGTCGAGCCCTTTGTTCCACTTTTTGGCGGGCTTCTCCACAGAAGCCCTCCAAATGGTGCCACCCTGTCTGGGGTCAACAGGATGTGTGGGAGGGGGATTAGGCACCCTGCACTGAGTTGCCTTGGCAACTCAAGTCACATTCTTGTGTGATCGGCCCAGTGTTGAGCCGCCCGGCTCACCACTTAGAATGTTTGAGGGATAGCTAGGCTGTTGAATGGGGGTTTTCTGAATAAAAGCAGGGCTTTGGGGACTGGAACTTTAGAAGTCGCCACAGGACCTAAAGAATCCGAAGAGGGGAGAAGCTGAGCCATCTACAACGATGACACCACCGGTGGAGCCCTGCTGTACGAAACTCACCACTTTCCCGACGACAGAGGAGATCTTCTTCCAGGAGAGTCTTCTTCCCTTTAAGCTGGTGGGACCAACCAGTTTGCCTTTTTTGCCTTCCTGGATCGTCTCGTGGTCGAATCACTCGTGCCAAGCACCCCGGCGGCCGGATAGCCACGCTTCACCACTACCGGGAATAAAAGGGTCGTACCTTTTAACTGGGAAACTCTGCGGCTGGTTTCTTCCCTGGCAGTGCAACGACCTCCAGCTTTCCTCCACGTCGAGATCATCTCTTCCCCTGGAAGAAGCTCCAACTTGCACCCACTGCCAGGAACAACTGCCCCCGCTGGAGCTTTCTCACCATTTCAGGTACTGTGTCCCGTCTGGTCTCCCTTGCAACAGACTGTCCAAGGTGTCCCGTAAATCCTTGACTCTCTATCCTGGGGTGACTTCGGACCTGCTAACATTACCTTTCTGACTTGATCCAACCTCTTTTGACTTTTCTGCAAAGACTTTGAGTGCATTTCCACTGTGTGATCTTGGCACATTCCACCTTGCTCTCTCCAAGAGTGGGCTTGGCCTATGAACTTTTTTCTCCACAGTAGACCCTGCCTTTCTTGACTAGCTGTGGTTTCTTAAAAGTGTTGGTACTGTGTGTTTTTCCTATTCTGCCTTTTCTCTCCCTTTTTAAACAAATTATTGGAGTGCCATCTACGGTTACACGCTCACCTCTGTTTTGCTAAATAAGTGGTGTCTTAACCTAGACTTGTCGAATAATTAACTAGGGAGTTGAATATACTTATAGAGACTGTGTTTGAGCTTGCTTGACATATTAGTGCCAGTGTATGTTTACAAGTGTGTTTTTAAATAAATAATTAGATACTTTTATACCAAAGCTCTGGTCAGTGTTTGCTTGTGCTACTGTATTTTTAGCCCTATTTTGTATACTCTATATACTGCCTAACTCTTATTGAGAGAAGTCTGACTGCTCAGCCACAGCTACCAGGTAAATCTGGGTGGTGCAGACTGCTACCAAATGGGTTTACTGCTTTCTCCTGTAGTCTTAATCTTTTTGCAGTAGTCCCTAAGGGAACTGCACAGGTTTCTGCCTAACAGGATGCACACAGAGACAGATGGCCTCAGCTTACACCCGCACACTAGGTTTCTTCTATCGTAGTGGTAGCTGACTCATAGATTCATTTGTAACCAGGGAATTTTGCTTCTGCTAAATCCTGCTCAATTATTGTATTTTCAGGCCTTGCTCATGCAGCATTTTGCTCCTGGGTAAACAGACAGCACATGCCTCCCAGGTCAGTGCTTTTTTGGCGTGTTTAACACATCAATGCCACAGATAACGAGTACTTCTGTGTCCATTGATCTATAGATCTTTCATGCACTACTTGTAGCCTGCATTAGAGATTTTGGTTATTCTGTTCCAAGTACTGCAATTATCTATGTTTGACATACATGCTCCATGTCGAATCTGTAAAATAACATTCCCCTAATGTGTGATCGTGGACAAATCTTGCTTCCCTCTGTGCCTCGGTTCTTATATTGAAATGAGATTTCCTGAAAAACACAGGTGTTATATGCATCTGAGGGTCATGTGCCAAAACACTTCTTTTGATGTCACTTGGGCCGGGGTCGAATGCCATCACTTCCTATGATGTCATTGGAGATCAAGGGCTGTGTGATTTCACTTTTGCTACCTCTTGCATTTTGGTGAAATTACGTCACCTGGCTTTCTTCTCTCTGGCTGCCCCTTCCACCTCAGAGACCTGGCCTTCTTCTCTCTCGCTGCCCCTACTGCCTCACAGATCGGGCCTTCTTCTCTCTCACTGCCCCTACCACATCCCACACCTGGCCTTCTTCTCTTTCGCTGCCACTACCGCCTCCCAGACCTGGCCTTCTTCTATCTCGCTGCCCCTAGTACCTCACACACCTGTCCTTCTTCTCACTTGCTGCCCCATCCACCTCAGAGAGCTGACCTTCTTCTCTCTCACTGCCCCTACCACCTCACAGGCTTGGCTTCCTTCGTTCTAGCTGCCCCTACCACCTCACATACCTGGCCTTCTCTCACGCAGCCCCTACCACTTCACAGACCTGGCCTTCTCTCTCGATGCCCCTACTGCCTCACAGACATGGCCTTTCTCTCTCTCGGTGCCCCTCCCGCCTCACAGACCTGTCCTTCTTCTCTCTCGCTGCCACTACCTCCTCACATCCGTCTTCTGACTCGTTACCCAACCCGCCTCACAGATCTGGCCTTCTTCTCTTTCACTGCCCCTAATGCCTCACAGACCTGGCCTTCTTCTCTTTAGCTGCCCCTACCACCTCACAAACCTGGACTTCTTCTCTCTCGCTGCCCCTACTGCCTCACAGATCGGGCCTTCTTTTCTCTTGCTGCCTGTACCGCCTCACAGACCTGGCCTTAATCTCTCTCGCTGCTACTACCGCTTCACAGAACTGTCCGTCTTCTCTCTCACTTCCCCTACTGCCTCACAGACCTGGCCGTCTTCTCTCTTGCTTCTCCTACTGCCTGACTGACCTGGCTTTCTTCTCTTTCGCTGCCCCTGCCGCCTGCCTCACAGACCTGTCCTCCTTCTCTCTCACTGCCCCTACCACATCACAGACCTGGCTTTCTTCTCTTTCGCTGCCCCTACCGCCTCACAGACCTGTCCTTCTTGTCTCTCGCTACCCCTTCCACCTCAGAGACCTGGCCTTCTTCTCTCTTGCAGCCCCAACCAACTCACAGACCTGGCCTTCTTCTCTCTAGATGCCCCTACTGTCTCACAGACCTGGCCGTCTTCTCTCTCACTGCCACTACCACATCCCACACCTGGCCTTCTTCTCTTTCGCTGCCACTACCGCCTCCCAGACCTGGCCTTCTTCTATCTCGCTGCCCCTAGCACCTCACAGACCTGTCCTTCTTCTCACTTGCTGCCCACCCACCTCGGAGAGCTGACCTTCTTCTCTCTCACTGCCCCTCCCACCTCACAGACCTGGCTTCCTTCCCTCTAGCTGCCCCTACCACCCCACATACCTGGCCTTCTCTCTCGCAGCCCCTACCACTTCACAGACCTGGCCTTCTTCTCTCTAGATGCCCCTACTGCCTCACAGACCTGGCCGTATTCTCTCTCACTGCCCCTACCACATCCCACACCTGGCTTTCTTCTGTTTCGCTGCCACTACCGCCTCCCAGACCTGGCCTTCTTCTATCTCGCTGCCCCTAGCACCTCACAGACCTGTCCTTTTTCTCACTTGCTGCCGACCCACCTCGGAGAGCTGACTTTCTTCTCTCTCACTGCCCCTCCCACCTCACAGACCTGGCTTCCTTCCCTCTAGCTGCCCCTACCACCTCACATACCTGGCCTTCTCTCTCGCAGCCCCTACCACTTCACAGACCTGGCCTTCTCTCTCGATGCCCCTACTGCCTCACAGACCTGGCCTTTCTCTCTCTCTGTGCCCCTACTGCCTCACAGACCTGTCCTTCTTCTCTCTCACTGCCACTACCTCCTCACATTCTTCTTCTGACTCGTTGCCCCACCCGCCTCACAGACCTGGCCTTCTTCTCTCGCGCTGCTCCTACCACCCCACAAACCTGGCCTTCTTCTCTCTCGCTGCCCCTACTGCCTCACAGATCGGGCCTTCTTCTCTCTTGCTGCCTGTACCGCCTCACAGACCTGGCCTTCATCTCTCTCGCTGCTACTACCACTTCACAAAACTGGCCGTCTTCTCTCTCACTTCCCCTACTGCCTCACAGACCTGGCCGTCTTCTCTCTTGCTTCTCCTACTGCCTGACAGACCTGGCCTTCTTCTCTCTCGCTGCCCCTACCACCTCACAGACATGCCCTTCCTCTCTCTCGCTGCCCCTACAGCCTCCCAGACCTGTCCTTCTTCTCTCCTGCCCCTACCACCTCACAGACCTGGCCTTCTTCTCTCTCGCTGCCCCTACTGCCTCACAGACCTGGCCTTCTCACTAGCTGACCCTACCACCTCACAGACCTGGCCTTCTTCTCTCTTGCTACCCCTACTGCCTCACAGATGTGGCCTTCTTCTCTCTCGCTGCCCCTATTGCCTCACAGACCTGGCCCTCTTCTCTCTCTCTGCCCCTACTGCCTCACAGACCTGGCCTTCTTCTCTCTCACTGCCTCTGCGGCCACATAGACCCGGCCTTCCTCTCACTCGCTGCACCTACTGCCTCACAGACCTGGCTGTCTTCTCTCTCGCTTCCCCTACTGCCTCACAGGCCTGGCCTTCTTCTTGCTTGCTGCCCCTGCCAACTCATAGACCTGGCCTTCTTCTCTGTCACTGCGCCTACTGCCACAGAGAGGTGGCCTTATTCTCTCTGGCTGCCCCTACCACCTCACAGACCTGTCCTTCTTCTCTCTTGCTGCCCCTACCACCTCACAGACTTGGCCTTCTTCTTGCTCGCTGCCCCTGCCAACTCATAGACCTGGCCTTCTTCTCTCTCACTGCCCCTACTGCCACACAGATGTGGCCTTCTTCTCTCTCGCTGCCCCAACGGCATCACAGACCTGGTCTTTTTATCTCTCGCTGCCCCTACCACCTCACAGACCTGTCCTTCTTCTCTCTCCTTGCCCCTGCCGCCTCACAGCCTGGCCTTCTTCTCTCTCCCTTCCCTTACCGCCACACACACCTGTCCTTCTTCTCTTTCGCTGCCCCTACTTCCTCTCAGACCTGGCCTACTTCTCTCTTGCTGCCCCTGCTGTCTCATAGACCTGGCCTTCTTCTCTCTCGCTGGCCCAACTGCCTCACGGTCCTGGCCTTCTCCTCTCTTGCTGCCCCTACTGCCTCACAGATGTGTCCTTCTTCTCTCTCGCTGCTCCTACTGCCTCACAGACCTGGCCTTCTTCTCTCTCGCTGACCCTACTGCCTCACAGACCTGGTCTTTTTCTCTCTTGCTGCCCCTACGACCTCAAAGACCTGCCCTTCTTCTCTCTCGCTGCCCCTAACGCCCCAAAGATCTGGCCTTCTTCTCGCTCGCTGCCCCTACTGCCTCACAGACCTGGCCTTCTTCTCTCTCGCTGCCCCTACGGCCTCACAGACCTGGCCTTCTTCTCTCTCGATGCCCCTCCTGCCTCACCGATGTGGCGTTCATCTCCCTCGCTGCCCCTACCACTTCACAGACCTGGCCTTCTCTCTCGATGCCCCTACTGCCTCACAGACATGGCCTTTCTCCCTCTCGGTGCCCCTCCCGCCTCACAGACCTGTCCTTCTTCTCTCTCGCTGCCACTACCTCCTCACATCCTTCTTCTGACTCGTTGCCCCACCCGCCTCACAGACCTGGCCTTCTTCTCTCTCGCTGCCCCTACCACCCCACAAACCTGGCCTTCTTCTCTCTCACTGCCCCTACGGCCTCACAGACCTGGCCTTCTTCTCTCCCGATGCCCCTACTGCCTCACCGATGTGGCGTTCATCTCCCTCGCTGCCCCTACCACCTCACAGACCTGGCCGTCTTCTCTCTCGCTGCCCCTAAAGCTACGGATGTGGCCTTCTTCTCTCTCGCTGCCCCTACTGCCTCACAGACCTGCCCTTCTTCTGTCTTGCTGCCCCTAGTACCTCACAGACCTGGCCTTCATCTCTCTTGCTGCCCCTAGTGCCTCACAGACCTGGCCTTCATCTCTCTCGCTGCCCCTACTGCCTCACAGACCTGGCCTTCTTCTCTCTCACTGCCCCTACCGCTTCACAGACCTGGCCTTCTTCTCTCTTGCTGCTCCTACCGCCGCACAGACCTGGCCTTTTTCTCTCTCACTGCCCCTACCGCTTCACAGATCTGGCCTTCTTCTCTCTCGCTGCTCCTACCGCTTCACAGACCTGGCCTTCTTCTCTCTCGCTGCTCCTACCGCTTCACAGACCTGGCCTTCATCTCTCTCGCTGCCCCTACTGTCTCACAGACCTGGCTTTCTTCTCTCTCACTGCCCCTACCGCTTCACAGACCTGGCCTTCTTCTCTCTCGCTGCTCCTACCGCTTCACAGACCTGGCCTTCTTCTCTCTTGCTGCTCCTACCGCCGCACAGACCTGGCCTTTTTCTCTCTCACTGCCCCTACCGCTTCACAGACCTGGCCTTCTTCTCTCTCACTGCCCTTACCGCTTCACAGACCTGGCCTTCTTCTCTCTCGCTGCCCCTACTGCCTCACAGACCTGGCTTTCTTCTCTCTCACTGCCCCTACCGCTTCACAGACCTGGCCTTCTTCTCTCTCGCTGCTCCTACCGCTTCACAGACCTGGCCTTCTTCTCTCTTGCTGCTCCTACCGCCGCACAGACCTGGCCTTTTTCTCTCTCACTGCCCCTACCGCTTCACAGACCTGGCCTTCTTCTCTCTCACTGCCCTTACCGCTTCACAGACCTGGCCTTCTTCTCTCTCGCTGCTCCTAACGCCGCACAGACCTGGCCTTCTTCTCGCTCACTGCCCCTAGCACCTTATATCGGCATACACCTGTCCATCCCGTCCAGTCTCACCCTAATAGATTTATACACCTTGGAATCATAGGGCATGCCCCCACAAAACTGAGAATTCAAACTCAACACATGGAAACATATGCACCATGGCAACCAACTCTAGCGATCACTGTCCAATGAGAAAGTCCCAGCACTGTCTCCTTACCTCTCAAGCCCACGAGGTACATGGACGCCATTTTGATGCTAGGGCTGTTTCTTCACGGATTTGTTGCAGAGATTACTTTTGCAGCAGTTGATCACCAGATCAGCTTTTTTCAGTGGTTTGCATTTGGATGAACACTTTTTGGTGAACCAAGTGGTTCCTGGAAAGAAAAAAAAAAAGAAAATGTATTCTTGCAGTACTTACACACGTCATTTTATAAGGCTGTATACTGAACACAAAGAAACTTTGATGCGATGCCTCATTCTCCCATGCAGAGTACTCCCAGGGAGTCTATGACAAGAGTAACGCCATCATTCAGTAGGCAATATTCACACTGGGTCCCAGGTTTTGTGCCTCTCAATCAGAGGGTGATGAATACACAACCACACTCCATATGCCTTCCCATTCCCATGTTATTTCCCATCCCGCCCCCATTATCCCTCCCCTCACATAATGAGGTTGACGGGTTGCTTTGTTTCAGGATAGTACATTCTCCCCCTCAATTGGCTATCAGCTAACCCAACTCCTCAATTCACCGTGCCAAGCGGTTGCCAATTCTTGGAGGGCACTTGACTCTTTCTCTTGACTTCTGACGTCCTCATCTCCAGTGCATCCGGTTCCTCCGGCTCATCCCTGTGTTGTGCTTCCGCATCGGCGGTGCCGTAACCCGTCGACGACCTTGTGTGTGTACAGTATGAGCTGTTTCTCATGATTTTCTTGTCTGAGCATTCTGTAGTGACCATCAACTCTTTCTTTTCTACCACCGTCATTGGTTGTGGACCAAAAGGTGATGGGCCTTTGTGCTGGATTGGCTGTCGTACCAGCACTCTGACCCCTATTTGGATGCCTGATGTAGGCACCCCTCCGCGGTCTCCTGCACATGCTTTCATTTGTTCTTTTGCTTCTGCGTCGTTCTTCGTCGCTGCTTGTTCTGTGTGTGTTCTTCTTCGTTTCTGCGCTTCCTGCGGAAGCCTCGTGCGTACCTCTCAGCCAAACGTCAGTTCTGCGGGACACCTATATGAGGTGCTATGTGGTGTATTTCTATAGTCTCATAGGAACTGGCATATTGTCTGCTCTAAAGGTTTCCGTCTGATGATGGATATCCTTCACCCTCTCTTGAGATTTGGCAAAAAGTGCTCCACTACCCCATTGGCTTGGTGCCATAGAGCTGGGATCGTCCTGTGGTGGAAATCCATGTAGTTGGCAAACTCCTTAAAGTTATGACCTGTGATAGGGGGCCCATTGTCAGATTTGACAATTTCAGGTAGGCTACAGCTGGAGGGGTGTGTGAAATGCTCATCCAAGGTGACCAGTATGTACAGGCCTGACTGTAGAGGTCCGAGAAAGTCAACCGCTAATTCTTCCCAGACACCCGGTGACAGTGGTGTCATGCAGAGTGGTTCATAGACTCACACAGATATTGTATGCCTTCAAGGTGGACTCTAACATGAGGTCCATCCTGGGGAACCAAACTATTTGGCGTAATGGATGCTTTGTCGATACGTTCCCTCTGTGGCCTTCATAAACCAGATCAATGACTCATCTCTGTATCGCTGCAGCCATCACAATCCTATTCCCCTTCAAGAATTACTGTCAGGATGAGACAGAGAGTTCATCTTTTATGCATGTGAGGACCTGTATGGTGTGGAGGTCCACGGCTGCATTTGATGTGGCCAGGCGTTGCACATGTCACCAACTTGAGACAGGCAAAGACTACATGGAGAGATGGATCTTCAGGCGTGTGTAGTGCCAACTCTTCTATCGACAGACTGCTAGGCATGAATGGTGCAGCATGCTGCACCACATAGTAGATGTATTGGTCTCCTATGTTTGCTGAGGACGTGTGCGACAGCAAAGGGTGACGTGAAATGAAGTCTGCTGGGTTCCCATCTGTACCCGGTTTAAGCGCTATGTCAGATTTATAGTCTTGTAAGTACAGACACCAGCATGTGATGCAGGCCAGCATCTGTGCCATGAATGGTGACCAGGGCCTGGTGGTCTGTAATGATGGTAAATACTTTTCCAAATTAAAACAAATGAAAATGTTCACATGCCCACATGACCGCTAAGATTTTCTTCTCGGCCTGCAAGTAGGCCTGCAAGTAGGCCTGCAGGTAGGCCTGAAAGTAGGCCTGTTCTGTGTCAGAGAGACTCCTGCTTGCACATGATACATGATACAATTCGGCTACATCCCTTGAGCACTACACCAGCACAGCACGTTACCCTACAGGGCTGGCATCGACCAGTGTGACCAGTGTGCAGTGTGCAGGTTAGGGTCCAAGTACGACATGCAGACATCTGAGGTAATGCCACATCTGATTTTGTTCCAAATTGAAACTGTGTTCCTTCTTGCTGAGCACCCACAAGGGGGCGCTTATGGAAGCAAAGACCAGTAGATAACGCATCAAGTAGCTTGCACGACCCAGAAAGTACCTCACCTATGCGATGTTGCGAGGGCAGGGCGCTTCCATGAAGGCTTCGATCTTACCCGGTCCGGTTCAATGCCCTGTGAGGAAAAGATGGGGATGAAGAACTTTATTGTAGATTTATTGAAAGCACACGTGTCACGATTTAGCATGAGGTTAGCCTCCTCTAACGCCTTGTAGACTTGGAACAATGTGGCGTCATGTGTTTCTTGCCTCTTTCCGAAGACAAGTATGTCTTCACTGTAATTCAGTCAATTTAGGATGTGACAAATGGCTTTACCGATCTCCTCCTGAAATATTGCTGCTACTGAAAGCATGCCCAAGTTGAGGCATTGGTATCAGAAAAGGCTGAGGTATCTTGTGAAAGTCGTGATAAATCTTCTGTCTTCACTGATTATAAGCTGGTAATATCCTTTATTCAGATCAAGTCTTGAAAAAAAATGGTAGCCCCATTTAGAAGAAGCATCCTGTCAGTGATCCATGCTGCCTGATGGTTTTCTCGCAGAACTGCTTGATTTGGTGCTGTCATGGTAATACAAAAATGGATTTAGTGCTCGGGTCCCTTTTTTGGTATTGGGAAAACAGGTGCGGCCCATGGAGTGGGTCCTGTTGCTGGCTCGATTATGTCTGCATTTATCTGGGAGTGGAGCTCTTTCCTAACCTGACCCTGGATATTGAGAGGAATTCCCCTGTAATGCTGCACCACTGGTTTTATCCTGGGGTCTATGTAGAGTCTGATCTGGCACGTTTTCAATTTGATGATGTCCTTAACAACAATGGGAATGTGGCTTCCATCTTTGCAGTTGTCGTTAGGTATTTTTTTTAAACAACAATAACACATGTCGTTACCCCAAGGCTTAGAGTTGCACTCACAACATCTAGAAACATACAAAGCCACAATCAAAGCTTGGGTATGGATTCTGTGATGAACACAAACCACCATCCCAATAGAAACAAACGGTGCTGCCAGCACCAGAAAACTAGTGCCACAAATACAACAAGACAAGAATGATATTGCTTCAATATACAAAAAACAGAAATGTTCCCAAGACCCTATGTGGGTGATACGCCTAAGGCTGCAGTTGCATATCAGCCCAACTTCACGTCTTCTTGCTGTGTGCTAAAATAATTCCTAACAGGGCAGGTTTTAGAAGGAAGTCACCAGAAAAATTAGGACCAATCAACACCTACTCGGGTTTCGGCTTAGCACAACCCAAGACAATTCAAGGGCCAAGCCTTCTTCAGGGCGTATAGGTTCAAGGGGAGATTGCCAATGTATTGCAAATCACAGTCTGTTAATGAACTATATTGAAACAATTACTCACACAGGCAAACTCCGGAAGTATTGGATCAATAAGTGTATCTTGCGGTGAGTTCTCCTTTGCAGAGGAGAGGGAGTTTTGACTCATATGCATATATTTCTACTTGTGCTTAATTTAGTTTTGGGACATGATGTAGATTAAGGTATTCTGCCTCTGATTTCACATTGGCCCACACACCAGAGTCAATGAGAAGGTATACATCTGCTAATGTACCTGTATTGGCCGAGTGGGGCTGTGGGCGACGGCGGTCGTATTTCTTATTGCATATATGCAGACTTTCTGTCTCTCTCATCTCGCAGCTGACTCAGAGTCGCTCATAGAAGGTGTTGTCCTTCTTAAGTGATGTATTATTCTTCTGGATTTTTGTCATTTTTCGGGTGACTCTGGACATCTCGCTGGTGTGTCTCTGTGTTCAAGGGTTGCATCCCCTCCAGCCATCGTCTTCATCATGTGTTTTGGAGATGGTTGCGTTGCTGCTGAAGGTGGAGGCACCTTCTGTATACTAACGGCGTGTTTGTGGTGTTTGACATTCCACTCTGAAGTGATTTTCTCCTCGGCATTCCAAACATTCCTGTCCCTTTGACGGGAAGGCCCCTTGGTGTGGGAATTTGTAACTGCATCTGTAGCAGGCGCATTTGCTGTGCTTATCCGGCACGTGTTGGGCGGGTTGAGATGTGATATTTTGAAGGGATGCATTTTGGTTAGATGGACTTGCTGTCATACCATGTAGTACCTGGCGTTTGTGGAGCCGATGGCGACGCAGACTCTAGTTTCGTTCCGTTCAGCCTCCGCTTAGCCACGCCCCCTTTTACTGTGTTTTCTCTCTTCTGCCCTGATTCCATCGGTTGTGACGCTCCCCGACTCGGACTCTTTACCAGCTCCTTCCGGGTCGGGGATGCGTCGCAACGCTTCCGGGTTTTCGTACCTACAGAGCCTTGCTTGCTGTTCCCGTTCGCCTCCCTTTTTTCCGTGACTCCAGCTCTTTCCCCAGAGAAGTAAACCGCGCCTTTTCCTGCCGCCTCTCCTCCCGTTCTGGTTCCCCACTGTATCTTTTCTTGTACCCACCTTCTCCTTCTCCTTCCAGCCTCTTACCTCCCTTCCTCCCTTCTTCGTTCTACACTTCCCTTTCTTCCCTTTCCTGTTTCCTTGTTTTCTCATACTCTTCTTTTCGGGGTTCTTCTCCCGCCATACTCTCCAGTTTTCTGTGTACTTCTGCCCTTGCCCTACAGTGTACCGGATCTTAGCCTGTTCTCTGGACTGCCTCTTCTTGCCGTCTTGGATACCTGGCTATTTGCTTACAGTGTACCGGATCCTTGCCTGTTCTCTGGACTGCCTCTTCTTGCCGTCTTGGATACCTGGCTATTTGCTTACTGTGTACCGGATTCCTGCCTGCCTTTTTGGACTGCCTTTGCTTACCGTTTGGGAAACCTTGAACTACTGCCTTTCCTGGGTACCTTTCCACGGAGTACTCCAGATCTCCTGCTCTACACACCTTTCCGGAGATTCTCAGTTGTACCACAACCAACGAACATTGTAGAATTCAGGGGTTTTTTGTGCCTCGTAGGCTTTTTCCCCTCCTGGGCGATTCCGGAGGGGAGCCCCCTGGTCTTCCTTATTGGAGACACGGTGGCTTCCTTTCGGGGTCGTCCCTATCTCCATAAAAAAAAGGAACCTTCAAGGAGAAGAGAAAAGAAGGGTACCTGGAAAGAAGAAGAAGGTGAGGAGTTAGGGGAGGGGGTAACTTCAGAGTCTGATTCCTCTGACAAAGAGATCACCGATTCCGTTGACAGTTTGCGACGCCAACAGAAAGTAATGGCCACCCCGCAGCAGGTACAAGAGCTAGTAGCTGCTGTACAAAGCTTAAATCTGGAAATGCAGAACCTAAAGGCCGCTAATGCCACCCTGCAACAGCGGCTGACGGACCGAGAAAGACTCTCACCTGACTTACCTCCGCTTCCCCTTGTGTCAGGAAAGTTTGACGGCTCCCCAAAAAAGGTCAAGGAGTTTCTGGATGCATGCAATTTACATTTCTCTTTTCGCACACAGACCTTTGCCTCTGACCACGCAAAGGTAGGATTTATGATTACGCATATGACCGGGAACGCCCTAGCCTGGGCTAACCCATTTGTTAACCTACCGGACCCTGTACTGCAAGATTTCAATGCCTTTAAAAATCTGCTACAACAAACCTTTCTACGAACTGAATGCACCTTCCTAGCCTCAGAGGACCTGCTTGATATTAGACAGGGTAGCTCAGACCTCCTAACCTACATCACCACCTTTAAACAAGTGGCCGCTGAGGCAGGTTGGCAGGAGCAGGCCCAGTATGCCATATTCAGGCGGGGTTTAAGGGAAGACCTCAAGGACGAACTGGCACGGATAGAAAGGCCTGGGTCTTTTGCGGAGCTCCTAACCGCTACCCTGCGCATCGATTTCAGGATGTCGGAAAGACGTCAAGAGAAAAAAAGAATTAAGTCAAGCGCACCCCCCCTTCTGGGATTCTTCATCTTCATCGGTACCCTTCCAACGGTCCGCTAAAGAAGAACCCATGCAGATAGGAACGGCTCGAGCACCACTTACCCCAGAGGAGCGAAAAAGGCGAAGGGAGAACACCCTGTGTATGTACTGTGGGTCTGCTTCCCACTTGCTCAGAGATTGTCCGGATGTACCACTCAGAAAGTCGGGAAACGTGCGCCCTCGGTAAATGTTGGGACACATAACCGAGGGGCCGTTCACAGTCCCTATGCTCCTCTTTCGGTATCCTCTGCAGAGGTCTCTGAGGATTCCCGGTTGATGGTGCTCACAGTCACACTCAGAATCGACTCTAAGGAAGTCACCACTTTTGCCCTACTTGATTGTGGGGCTGCAGGAAATTTCATGGACATCCACTGGGCAGACAGACAAGGAATTAAAAGAATTGCTAAACAAGAAAACCAGAAAGTCGAAGGGGTGGATGGCAAGCCCCAGAGTTCGGGCATGATTACTCACACCACCATAGCCCTCACTTTGTCTATCCAACAACACGTTGAAAGTATCGCATTTGACATCATCAGAGCGGCCCACTTCCCCATTATTTTGGGTATCTGCTGGTTACGCAGACACAATCCCAGAATCGACTGGTCTAGTAATATGTTGGATTTTCAATCCTCGTATTGCAAGACAGAATGCTTACCCAAACCCAAGTTCGAGATGGTAAAGACCTCCAACAGCTGTGAAGTCCGAACAGTACACTGTCTACCACACTACCTTGAGGAATTCAACGAGGTAGTAACAGAAAAGACACCCATCGAACTCCCACCACATCGACCTGAAGATTGCTGCATAGATATAGCCCCAGGAGCATTGGTGCCTTTTGGGAGAATGTTTCCCCTTACATTGGAAGAGAAACAATACCTCCGCGAATATCTGGATCGCAATGTGGAAAACGGACTCATAAGACCATCGAAATCACCCGCTGGAGCTTCACTGTTATTCATCTCCAAGAAGGGATCTAAGGAACTGAGGCCGTGTATTGATTATCGCGGTCTCAACAAAGTCACCATAAAAGATAGGTACCCCATGCCTTTGATCACCGAAATCTTACAAGCAATTCACGGAGCCAAGATCTTCACTAAACTTGACCTAAGAAACGCTTACCACCTCCTCCGGGTTCAAGACGGGGACGAATGGAAAACACCATTCTGGACTCCATTTGGCCTTTTTGAGTATAGAGTAATGCCTTTTGGGTTAGTTAATGCTCCATCGATATTTCAACGATTCATGGACTGGCTATTTTCTGATCTACTGTGCCAAACCACGTTGGTGTACCTAGACGACATTCTTATCTTCTCCAAAACTCCTGAAGACCATAAAAAACATGTCAAGGAAGTTTTTCGCAGGCTTCAAACCAACCATTTGTCCGTCAAGCTTGCCAAGTGCGTGTTCGCAGCCTCCTCCATCCCTTATCTCGGGTTCATACTCTCGGACCACGGAATCGCCATGGATCCTTACATCCTGGACTGGCCTTCTCCGACTTCAGTCAAAGAGGTCCAACGGTTTTTGGGTCTGGCAAACTTCTATAGGAGGTTTATCCCCAATTTTTCTCAAATAATTCTGCCTATCACTTCTCTCCTAAAGAAGACAACAACATCATTCAAATGGTCAATTGAGGCCGAAGACAGTTTCAAGATCCTCAAGAAAGCTTTCTGCTCAGCTCCCATACTACAACAACCTAACCAACACCGACCATTCATTCTGGAGACAGACGCTTCCTCAGCAGCTATAGGAGCTGTTCTGCTTCAAGAAATACGGAATGTTGAACATCCGGTGGCTTACTTCTCCAAGACCTTAACCCCTAGTCAAAGGAATTACTCAGTCATAGAAAGGGAGTTATTAGCTATGAAAGCGGCTTGTTTGGAGTGGCGTCACCTCCTCCAGGGAGGTGAGTTTCCATTCACCATTCGGACGGACCATAAAAACTTACAAGTCCTAAGACAATTCGAGTGCTACAACACCCGACAGGCACGATGGGCCCACTTCTTCGCACAATTTGATTTTCATATCACATACATCCCAGGCAAACTGAACCTAGTAGCAGACTCACTGTCCCGCCGAAGCGACTACCTGCCAGAGACAGAGACATCTTCCGAATTCATGTTCCCCAAGACAAGAACCATCGGAGTGGTTTCAACATTCCTCAGACAAGTACAGGAGGACTCCGGAGGTTGTTTCGAGTTAGAAAAACACCCCAAAGACTTGTCTTATGAAGTCAGAGACGGTCTTTATTTAGTCAAGGGACGCCTGTACCTACCCACACAATCTTTCCGCAAAATGGCACTGAACTGGTGCCATGACTCCAAACTAGCGGGACATCGAGGCGGAACCAACACTCTCGAGTATCTTCAACGACACTTTTACTGGCCAAAGATGAGAGAGGATGTGAATCGTTATGTTCAGTCCTGCATCGTTTGTCTTCGGAGTAAGTCTTCACGCCAACGACCAATCGGTCTCCTCGAACCATGTGAAGTGCCCAAGAGTCCTTGGAGCACCATCTCTACTGACTTTATTGTGGACTTACCCCCATCTCAAGGGTGCACATGTATCATGGTAGTGGTGGACGCGTTCACCAAGCTGGCTCACTTTTCTCCATTACCAGGGGTTCCCACAGCGGATAAGATGGCGGGCGTATTTCTCCAGGACATCTTTCGATTGCATGGTATGCCAAACAAGATAATATCAGACCGCGGTAGCCAGTACACCTCCCGGTTCTGGAAGGCATTATGTGTCAGACTGGGGATTGAAAGAGCTCTCACTTCTGGATTTCACCCGCAATCCAACGGACAAACTGAACGTTTGAACGGGACTTTAGAGCAGTACCTACGGTGCTTTATCAATTCCAAACAGGATAACTGGTACACATTACTCCCACTCGCAGAATTCTCCTATAATAATTCTGTACATTCTGCTATTGGGTGTAGTCCTTTTTTTTGTACTTATGGATACCATCCTCGTTCTATTCTTCCTGTCTCTGATCTTCCTTCTGATTTGCCAGCTGTCGATTCATCCCTCTCTCTTCTCAAGGAAACTCACAAGAAGGCACAGGAGGGCCTTCGATCGGCTCAAGCACGCTATTGCGTTCAAGCCAATAAACATCGTCGGCCGGTTCCGGGGTGGGAGGTAGGAACCAGAGTCATGCTTTCCACTCGATACCTACCACGTTGGGTCCATCCCTCCAAGCTGTCTCCCAAGTTCTTAGGGCCATATGAGATAATACAAAAGATCAACCCAGTGGCCTTTAATTTGCGATTACCCACAAATTTAAAGATGGTCCACCCTGTATTCCATGCCTCCCAACTCAAGTCCTTCCAGGTTGACCCCTGGGCACGTCAGGCTAATCAATA
Source organism: Ambystoma mexicanum (assembly GCF_040938575.1). Classification (NCBI taxonomy): domain Eukaryota; kingdom Metazoa; phylum Chordata; class Amphibia; order Caudata; family Ambystomatidae; genus Ambystoma; species Ambystoma mexicanum. The sequence goes on from NC_090922.1 coordinate 1,537,108,649, forward strand.
CCCGATTCCTCGGGGTCCCTCACAGACGGAGTTTGAAGTTGCCCAACTCTGTGACTCAAGATACCGTAAGGGTAGATTAGAGTATTTGGTCAAGTGGAAAGGCTATCCCTCCTCGGAAAATTCCTGGGAACCCATCACTCACATTAATGCACCTTCCTTGCTTCGTAAGTACCACTTTTTTCACCCGGGGAAACCGGGGGGTGGGGCCTATCGGAGGGGGCATACTGTCATACCATGTAGTACCTGGCGTTTGTGGAGCCGATGGCGACGCGGACTCTAGTTTCGTTCCGTTCAGCCTCTGCTTAGCCACGCCCCCTTTTCCTGTGTTTTCTCTCTTCTGCCCTGATTCCATTGGTTGTGACGCTCCCCGACTCGGAGTCTTTACCAGCTCCTTCCGGGTCGGGGATGTGTCGCAACGCTTCCGGGTTTTCGTACCTACAGAGCCTTGCTTGCTGTTCCCGTTCGCCTCCCTTTTTTCCGTGACTCCAGCTCTTTCCCCTGAGAAGTAAACCGCGCCTTTTGCTGGCGCCTCTCCTCCCGTTCTGGTTCCCCACTGTATCTTTTCTTGTACCCACCTTCTCCTTCTCCTTCCAGCCTCTTACCTCCCTTCCTCCCTTCTTCGTTCTACACTTCCCTTTCTTCCCTTTCCTGTTTCCTTGTTTTCTCATACTCTTCTTTTCGGGGTTCTTCTCCCGCCATACTCTCCAGTTTTCTGTGTACTTTTGCCCTTGCCCTACAGTGTACCGGATCTTAGCCTGTTCTCTGGACTGCCTCTTCTTGCCGTCTTGGATACCTGGCTATTTGCTTACAGTGTACCGGATCCTTGCCTGTTCTCTGGACTGCCTCTTCTTGCCGTCTTGGATACCTGGCTATTTGCTTACTGTGTACCGGATTCCTGCCTGCCTTTTTGGACTGCCTTTGCTTACCGTTTGGGAAACCTTGAACTAGTGCCTTTCCTGGGTACCTTTCCACGGAGTACTCCAGATCTCCTGCTCTACACACCTTTCCGGAGATTCTCAGTTGTACCACAACCAACAAACATTGTAGAATTCAGGGGTTTTTTGTGCCTCGTAGGCTTTTTCCCCTCCTGGGCGATTCCGGAGGGGAGCCCCCTGGTCTTCCTTATTGGAGACACGGTGGCTTCCTTTCGGGGTCGTCCCTATCTCCATAAAAAAAAGGAACCTTCAAGGAGAAGAGAAAAGAAGGGTACCTGGAAAGAAGAAGAAGGTGAGGAGTTAGGGGAGGGGGTAACTTCAGAGTCTGATTCCTCTGACAAAGAGATCACCGATTCCGTTGACAGTTTGCGACGCCAACAGAAAGTAATGGCCACCCCGCAGCAGGTACAAGAGCTAGTAGCTGCTGTACAAAGCTTAAATCTGGAAATGCAGAACCTAAAGGCCGCTAATGCCACCCTGCAACAGCGGCTGACGGACCGAGAAAGACTCTCACCTGACTTACCTCAGCTTCCCTTTGTGTCAGGAAAGTTTGACGGCTCCCCAAAAAAGGTCAAGGAGTTTCTGGATGCATGCAATTTACATTTCTCTTTTCGCACACAGACCTTTGCCTCTGACCACGCAAAGGTAGGATTTATGATTACGCATATGACCGGGAACGCCCTAGCCTGGGCTAACCCATTTGTTAACCTACCGGACCCTGTACTGCAAGATTTCAATGCCTTTAAAAATCTGCTACAACAAACCTTTCTACGAACTGAATGCACCTTCCTAGCCTCAGAGGACCTGCTTGATATTAGACAGGGTAGCTCAGACCTCCTAACCTACATCACCACCTTTAAACAAGTGGCCGCTGAGGCAGGTTGGCAGGAGCAGGCCCAGTATGCCATATTCAGGCGGGGTTTAAGGGAAGACCTCAAGGACGAACTGGCACGGATAGAAAGGCCTGGGTCTTTTGCGGAGCTCCTAACCGCTACCCTGCGCATCGATTTCAGGATGTCGGAAAGACGTCAAGAGAAAAAAAGAATTAAGTCAAGCGCACCCCCCCATCTGGGATTCTTCATCTTCATCGGTACCCTTCCAACGGTCCGCTAAAGAAGAACCCATGCAGATAGGAACGGCTCGAGCACCACTTACCACAGAGGAGCGAAAAAGGCGAAGGGAGAACTCCCTGTGTATGTACTGTGGGTCTGCTTCCCACTTGCTCAGAGATTGTCCGGATGTACCACTCAGAAAGTCGGGAAACGTGCGCCCTCGGTAAATGTTGGGACACATAACCGAGGGGCCGTTCACAGTCCCTATGCTCCTCTTTCGGTATCCTCTGCAGAGGTCTCTGAGGATTCCCGGTTGATGGTGCTCACAGTCACACTCAGAATCGACTCTAAGGAAGTCACCACTTTTGCCCTACTTGATTGTGGGGCTGCAGGAAATTTCATGGACATCCACTGGGCAGACAGACAAGGAATTAAAAGAATCGCTAAACAAGAAAACCAGAAAGTCGAAGGGGTGGATGGCAAGCCCCTGAGTTCGGGCATGATTACTCACACCACCATAGCCCTCACTTTGTCTATCCAACAACACGTTGAAAGTATCGCGTTTGACATCATCAGAGCGGCCCACTTCCCCATTATTTTGGGTATCTGCTGGTTACGCAGACACAATCCCAGAATAGACTGGTCTAGTAATATGTTGGATTTTCAATCCTCGTATTGCAAGACAGAATGCTTACCCGAACCCAAGTTCGAGATGGTAAAGACCTCCAACAGCTGTGAAGTCCGAACAGTACACTGTCTACCACACTACCTTGAGGAATTCAACGAGGTAGTAACAGAAAAGACACCCATCAAACTCCCACCACATCGACCTGAAGATTGCTGCATAGATATAGCCCCAGGAGCATTGGTGCCTTTTGGGAGAATGTTTCCCCTTACATTGGAAGAGAAACAATACCTCCGCGAATATCTGGATCGCAATATGGAAAACGGACTCATAAGACCATCGAAATCACCCGCTGGAGCTTCACTGTTATTCATCTCCAAGAAGGGATCTAAGGAACTGAGGCCGTGTATTGATTATCGCGGTCTCAACAAAGTCACCATAAAAGATAGGTACCCCATGCCTTTGATCACCGAAATCTTACAAGCAGTTCACGGAGCCAAGATCTTCACTAAACTTGACCTAAGAAACGCTTACCACCTCCTCCGGGTTCAAGACGGGGACGAATGGAAAACACAATTCTGGACTCCATTTGGCCTTTTTGAGTATAGAGTAATGCCTTTTGGGTTAGTTAATGCTCCATCGATATTTCAACGATTCATGGACTGGCTATTTTCTGATCTACTGTGCCAAACCACGTTGGTGTACCTAGACGACATTCTTATCTTCTCCAAAACTCCTGAAGACCATAAAAAATATGTCAAGGAAGTTTTTCGCAGGCTTCAAACCAACCATTTGTCCGTCAAGCTTGCCAAGTGCGTGTTCGCAGCCTCCTCCATCCCTTATCTCGGGTTCATACTCTCGGACCACGGAATCGCCATGGATCCTTACATCCTGGACTGGCCTTCTCCGACTTCAGTCAAAGAGGTCCAACGGTTTTTGGGTCTGGCGAACTTCTATAGGAGGTTTATCCCCAATTTTTCTCAAAAAATTCTGCCTATCACTTCTCTCCTAAAGAAGACAACAACATCATTCAAATGGTCAATTGAGGCCGAAGACAGTTTCAAGATCCTCAAGAAAGCTTTCTGCTCAGCTCCCATACTACAACAACCTAACCAACACCGACCATTCATTCTGGAGACAGACGCTTCCTCAGCAGCTATAGGAGCTGTTCTGCTTCAAGAAATACGGAATGTTGAACATCCGGTGGCTTACTTCTCCAAGACCTTAACCCCCAGTCAAAGGAATTACTCAGTCATAGAAAGGGAGTTATTAGCTATGAAAGCGGCTTGTTTGGAATGGCGTCACCTCCTCCAGGGAGGTGAGTTTCCATTCACCATCCGGACGGACCATAAAAACTTACAAGTCCTAAGACAATTCGAGTGCTACAACACCCGACAGGCACGATGGGCCCACTTCTTCGCACAATTTGATTTTCATATCACATACATCCCAGGCAAACTGAACCTAGTAGCAGACTCACTGTCCCGCCGAAGCGACTACCTGCCAGAGACAGAGACATCTTCCGAATTCATGTTCCCCAAGACAAGAACCATCGGAGTGGTTTCAACATTCCTCAGACAAGTACAGGAGGACTCCGGAGGTTGTTTCGAGTTGGAAAAACACCCCAAAGACTTGTCTTATGAAGTCAGAGACGGTCTTTATTTAGTCAAGGGACGCCTGTACCTACCCACACAATCTTTCCGCAAAATGGCACTGAACTGGTGCCATGACTCCAAACTAGCGGGACATCGAGGCGGAACCAACACTCTCGAGTATCTTCAACAACACTTTTACTGGCCAAAGATGAGAGAGGATGTGGATCGTTATGTTCAGTCCTGCATCGTTTGTCTTCGGAGTAAGTCTTCACGCCAACGACCAATCGGTCTCCTCGAACCATGTGAAGTGCCCAAGAGTCCTTGGAGCACCATCTCTACTGACTTTATTGTGGACTTACCCCCATCTCAAGGGTGCACATGTATCATGGTAGTGGTGGACGCGTTCACCAAGCTGGCTCACTTTTCTCCATTACCAGGGGTTCCCACAGCGGATAAGATGGCGGGCGGATTTCTCCAGGACATCTTTCGATTGCATGGTATGCCAAACAAGATAATATCAGACCGCGGTAGCCAGTACACCTCCCGGTTCTTGAAGGCATTATGTGTCAGACTGGGGATTGAAAGAGCTCTCACTTCTGGATTTCACCCGCAATCCAACGGACAAACTGAACGTTTGAACGGGACTTTAGAGCAGTACCTACGGTGCTTTATCAATTCCAAACAGGATAACTGGTACACATTACTCCCACTCGCAGAATTCTCCTATAATAATTCTGTACATTCTGCTATTGGGTGTAGTCCTTTTTTTTGTACTTATGGATACCATCCTCGTATTATTCTTCCTGTCTCTGATCTTCCTTCTGATTTGCCAGCTGTCGATTCATCCCTCTCTCTTCTCAAGGAAACTCACAAGAAGGCACAGGAGGGCCTTCGATCGGCTCAAGCACGCTATTGCGTTCAAGCCAATAAACATCGTCGGCCGGTTCCGGGGTGGGAGGTAGGAACCAGAGTCATGCTTTCCACTCGATACCTACCACGTTGGGTCCATCCCTCCAAGCTGTCTCCCAAGTTCTTAGGGCCATATGAGATAATACAAAAGATCAACCCAGTGGCCTTTCATTTGCGATTACCCACAAATTTAAAGATGGTCCACCCTGTATTCCATGCCTCCCAACTCAAGTCCTTCCAGGTTGACCCCTGGGCACGTCAGGCTAATCAAAACCCGATTCCTCGGGGTCCCTCACAGACGGAGTTTGAAGTTGCCCAACTCTGTGACTCAAGATAACGTAAGGGTAGATTAGAGTATTTGGTCAAGTGGAAAGGCTATCCCTCCTCGGAAAATTCCTGGGAACCCATCACTCACATTAATGCACCTTCCTTGCTTCGTAAGTACCACTTTTTTCACCCGGGGAAACCGGGGGGTGGGGCCTATCGGAGGGGGCATACTGTCATACCATGTAGTACCTGGCGTTTGTGGAGCCGATGGCGACGCGGACTCTAGTTTCGTTCCGTTCAGCCTCTGCTTAGCCACGCCCCCTTTTCCTGTGTTTTCTCTCTTCTGCCCTGATTCCATTGGTTGTGACGCTCCCCGACTCGGAGTCTTTACCAGCTCCTTCCGGGTCGGGGATGTGTCGCAACGCTTCCGGGTTTTCGTACCTACAGAGCCTTGCTTGCTGTTCCCGTTCGCCTCCCTTTTTTCCGTGACTCCAGCTCTTTCCCCTGAGAAGTAAACCGCGCCTTTTGCTGGCGCCTCTCCTCCCGTTCTGGTTCCCCACTGTATCTTTTCTTGTACCCACCTTCTCCTTCTCCTTCCAGCCTCTTACCTCCCTTCCTCCCTTCTTCGTTCTACACTTCCCTTTCTTCCCTTTCCTGTTTCCTTGTTTTCTCATACTCTTCTTTTCGGGGTTCTTCTCCCGCCATACTCTCCAGTTTTCTGTGTACTTTTTCCCTTGCCCTACAGTGTACCGGATCTTAGCCTGTTCTCTGGACTGCCTCTTCTTGCCGTCTTGGATACCTGGCTATTTGCTTACAGTGTACCGGATCCTTGCCTGTTCTCTGGACTGCCTCTTCTTGCCGTCTTGGATACCTGGCTATTTGCTTACTGTGTACCGGATTCCTGCCTGCCTTTTTGGACTGCCTTTGCTTACCGTTTGGGAAACCTTGAACTACTGCCTTTCCTGGGTACCTTTCCACGGAGTACTCCAGATCTCCTGCTCTACACACCTTTCCGGAGATTCTCAGTTGTACCACAACCAACAAACATTGTAGAATTCAGGGGTTTTTTGTGCCTCGTAGGCTTTTTCCCCTCCTGGGCGATTCCGGAGGGGAGCCCCCTGGTCTTCCTTATTGGAGACACGGTGGCTTCCTTTCGGGGTCGTCCCTATCTCCATAAAAAAAAGGAACCTTCAAGGAGAAGAGAAAAGAAGGGTACCTGGAAACAAGAAGAAGGTGAGGAGTTAGGGGAGGGGGTAACTTCAGAGTCTGATTCCTCTGACAAAGAGATCACCGATTCCGTTGACACTTGCACTTATTTTGAGTTTTCCGTTTGTAGAGACTTGCAGATCAATGTGAGTATCTAGGCAGTATGAGTAGCTTTTGTGCAAGCTTTTTAGGGCATGTGCGCAGCTCACAGCCGGCTATCACCGTGTGATAGCCTCTTCGCGATAATATAGGAGAAAGTAATTTTTTTTTTACTTTTGCTTGCAGCCGCTTAACAAAATTATCCATTGTCTAACTTTGAGACTGCATTGTTGTGTGGAACACATGGCGCTCGTAATCTAAATTTTTATGAATTGTGAAATGTTAATTTAGGCACTGTTTTAATTCTGGGTATGTGGAATTTTATATATGATGTCCCATACCCCTGCTCCTGCTGTCAGCGTAAGGAGATCTTTGAAGCACTTCTTGAGGGCATAGTGCATTTATGTAAACCTTGAAACAGTGCATCCATTTCGTGTGGTCCATCATGTCGAACTGGAGTGGGGTCTGAATTGGAAAAGTATCCATTGTTGTGTGGTGTTAAATAGCCCATTGGATGCCCCATCAAGAGGCCAGAGTCATTGGTGTGCATGCCCCGAAATAAAAGGCCAGCACTGAAATAATGTCCAACATAAGGCCTATGGAACACAAGTAAAAAGGAAAGAAAGCGGGCCTAAAAACATCAAGATGCTAACATGTGCGAAATACTTATCATAAAGGAAAGAAAGCGGGCCTAAAAACATCAAGATGCTAAAATGTGCGAAATACTTATCATAAAGGAAAGAAAGCGGGCCTAAAAACATCAAGATGCTAACATGTGCGAAATACTTATCATAAAGGAAAGAAAGCGGGCCTAAAAACATCAAGATGCTAACATGTGTGAAATACTTATCATAAAGGAAAGACACGTGGACATATTTGACAAATCCATGGAGAGCTGCACTGATATTTCCATGAAAGAACAGTGCACAGAACCCTCAATGGGATGCCAGAACTGTGCTCAGCGGCTGCAGTGAAACAGAGTTCATTACATGTGTAAAATAATTAGAATCGTATCTAACTGCTGTATGGAAGGGACAGCTTAATAGTGACACTTACATATATGCTGAAACTGTGTGCCTTCAAAGAGCTTATTTAAAAGTAAAATGTGAGTTTAAAAAGGCAATTTGCAGCTGGGTGCATGAAAGTTCAGTTCGCAAAAAATGAAACTGACCCCAGCATTCTTTCCCTTGCTGCCCCATTAATCAGAACCATTTCTTAAAAATACAAGCCTAAATACAAGAAATAATATACTTTTAGATGGGAAATGCAGTGAAAACAAGATACGGTTGGGTCTGTTCTGCAGCCCTTATGACCTGCAGGTCACATGACCGATAAAAATAGCATTAGCTTAACCATTAGCCCTTGAAGGGGGAGGCAAAATTTAAAATCCGATCCCTCTTCTGACGTCATGTGCTCATGCTGGGTGGGGGCCCAGCAGATGAGGAGTGAAGCTGCCCACTGCTTTTAAACAGGAGGAATATATTGTATTGCATAACATAGACAATGTACATCCTACAACAGTCATTCTAAGATTGTATTAAAGGTGAAAGTTAACCCCTTCTACCCATGTTAAAACGATTTTGGTGGGATAAACACAACTAAGGTTATTCATGAAAAGGTGATTTGGGCATCCTCGTGATTTTCAGAGATATGAAAAGTGGATAAGAATATGCCCATCATAATTAAGATGACGCCCGTAAAAGCGGCATATTTTTCACTGATATGGTTCCTGAGTAAATGAGGAAAAACTGTATCTCTGCACAGGAAGGACATGCAGACTACCGACTAGTCTCATTTCATGTGCTTTAAAATTTAGTGCTAAAAAATGTATTCATAAATGTCAAGATGTGAACATTAAGGGTACTTGCCATGTGGTGAGATTTTCAAGTCGTGATGCAGACCGAGCCCATCTGTCAAAGTGGGATGACAAAGTTCTCTCCTCCCCTAGCTGTCCCAAAGCACTCCTCTATCCCTTTGTCTTATCAGAACACAGGTGGTAGTGGGGTAGTAAAACACACTAAATGGACTAAACAAACAGGGAGTATTCCTGTGAAATTCCCAATACACTTATCACATACTAGTCATAGGTCAGTAATCAATTCTTAGAGTTATTCATACACTTCTGCAAGTATGAAACCTATAACTAAAGTTTCCCTCCAACACTTCTTCTAAGCCCTTGTGATTTTGCTATCCCTATGATGCGCTGCAAGCCGCTTATCTAGGGTTAGGGGATAGGGAGAGAGGCTGACCCTATCTTGCACTATTCACAAAGAAATCGAACAGGATTCACATAAAAAATGTGCATAGCCAAAACATTGCTAATGAATTGTATAGCTTTATTCTCATTCTCAGCTTAGTATGGGTGCACTTAAAATAAAAAGTAAAAACATTTTTGAATTTTTTCTGTGTTAAGAACCCCAATGTGGGTAAAGAAAGAAGCAGAGCAGGACAAGTACTGAGTGTCGTCCTTTCTGCTTAGACAGCTATTTTCTAGTGTAGCTGTACTATTACCCAATATGGGTGCTTATTCAGGCAAAGGGGCCCCTTCCTCTCTTCCAGAATGCTAGATAACAAGAGAAAGGTGGTAACATCTTCTTAAAACAACTCGAACAAAGGTTTCTTTGCCTGAATAAGCACCCATACTGGGTAATATGATTATCTCCTCGTCCAATTACAAAGAGGCGATACTCGCAGCAAAAAAAGACACCTACAATAAGCTTATCCTGCAAGCTGAATCTAACACCAAAGAGCTCTTCAAGATTATCAAAGAACTTGAATCTCCCATAGTCCCTATTGTCAATCACAACACCGATACCACATGGTGTACCAACATCCAAAAAGCGCTCCGTGATACAATCGCCACTTTGGAAAACTAAGATTAACGCCAAAAAATGCAGCCTTACCTTAGACCCACTACATAACTTCTTATCTAACAACAATCAGTTTCCAACATACTCCTTCAAACCATTTAGCTTCTCACCACTTTCCATCACAGAAGTGGAAAACATTGTTAAAAAACGTAGACCTAAACGTCAGGGTGACTCGTGCCAAGCCCATGTCATCAAAGAGGCTGCCCACGACCTAGCCCCCTTTATCACCACCTTTATTAATGCCTCCTTTAAGAATGGCACCGTCCCCGATAATCTGAAGGATGTGTGGGTCAAACCTCTAATAAAAAAAAAATGACTCTGGATGCAAGTAACTCCTCGAACTACAGACCCATCACCACGGTTCCCTTTCTACTGAAAACTCTGGACCGTGCCGCTTATTTACAAATACAGGACTATCTAGAATCCAACAAACTTATTGGTCTCTGACAATCGGGCTTCCATCCTAGGCACGGGACAGAAACTGCCCTCATTGACTTAAAAATGCAAATCGCAGACCTAAATGACAAAGGCAAACTGGCACTATTACTGCTGCTTGACCTTTCGGCAGCATTTGATTTGGTCAACCACCAAACTCTCTGCCGCCACTTCAAAATTTCTGCCCATTTCTCTGATGAAGCCACCTCCTGGATCAGTTCCTTTTTAGCAAACAGAACCATTAGGGTTTTCTCGCCTTCGCCTTCTGCTGAACCGTCGCCAGTCACGTGCAGGGTCCCACAGGGGTCCTGTGTCTCTCGGACACGCTATAATGTGTTCACAAAGCCACTCTTTGATATTCTTGACTATCTGGGTATCACGTACACCAATTATGCGGACGATACCCAGATACTCATCCCTATCACTGGTGACTATGTGACCGGCTCGAAAGCCCTCAACGACATCTACACAGTCATTTAGGACTGGATGGCGCATCACGGGCTCTGTTTAAATGATGAAAAGACTGAATTACTCATTCTTGGATCCACCCTCAGATTTAATAAACTGGATTCTGCCTTCAAATCATTTGTCATTGACGGTAGCAACGTCAAGGTATCTAATGACACAAAAACATTAGGTATATATCTCGAATCCACCTTATCCTTTACGGGATAAACCAATGTGGTGGTCATCAGCCTATACATGCAAACCTATTACAGCATGCAGACCTTTCCTCTCTAAGGAGAACTGTATCATCCTTGCTAGAACACTCATTATGGCTAAAATGTATTACCGTAATGCCCTGTACTTAGGGACTAGTCAAAGGAATATTAACAAGCTCCAGGTAACTCAAAATAATTCCATAAGGGCTGCTCTTAATATTCCCAGGAAAATACATATATCTGACACCAGATACAGTCTGAACTGGCTACCGGTAGCTTACCGAATATCACTCAAAACCCTTGCACTTACGCACAAGGGTCGGGCTAACATCGCCCCTAATTATCTAGCCAAACGATTCACTGCACATACCTCGTCCCGCCCCACAAGATCTGGCCAAGCCCATCCTCTGTCCATGCCTAGATTTAAGCTGCAGAAAGCAGGGGGATCTGGATTCCCAGTCCTTGCAGCTAAACTCTGGAACACACTCCCCAACTCACTCAGAGCTGATCCTTCTTATCACTTATTCAAGAGTAAAACCAAAATCTGTCTCCACAAGCAGGATTAAGCCGCCGTCAGACTATGATAAACAATGTCAAGGTGGCAGTGGCCCAAACCCGGGCACATCCGATAACCTGTTTCTTCTTGTAAATCTACTGCATTATCTGTTGTTGTCATATGTAATCTTTGAACACTTTACAGCTGCTTGTAATCTTACGCTGATTGTTTCGCTTATCACCTTTGTCATATATGGTGATGCGTGTGCGTATTATTTGCTACTACTATGTTTTGCACTATGTAAATGTTCTTTATCTGTAACCTATGAACACTCAAGAAATGTGCCCAAATGCCCCAGGGCCAGGTGTGCAATACAAGTAAACAAAATACAAATACAAATACAAATAAAGCACTTGGTTTTCTACATCATATTCCTGTGATAAAACTGCCCCTAACTCTCCTTTAGATGTATCCGTGCAGAGTAAGAACTCCTTATTAAAGTTAGGGACTTTTAAAACAGGCTTGTTGCATAGGATGGATTTCAGGTGTCGAAACAGGCTTGATCTTCCTTTTGCCATCGCATCCTCTAAGGTTCAGCGCTCTTTAACTTAACGGTTAAGCAGGCAATGATGGTGGATTAATTAGGGATGAACCTCCTGTAATAACCAGTAAGTTCCAAGAAGGTCCTCAGGTCTTGTTTTGTTTATGGGAATTGGGGTTTCTTGGATGGTCCGTACTTTCTCTGGGGTTGTACTAATCCATTTCCTTCAAACAAGCCCAAGTATTTAACCACAGATTGTGCCAAGTGGCACTTTCTGGGGTTAGCGGTTAGGCCAGCTCATCATAGGGCTCGGGTAATTTCATAGAGTTGGTATTAGTGTTCTTTCCAGGTTTTACTATGGATGACAATGTCATCCAGATAGGCACTGAAAAAACTAGAATAAGGCCGCCAAACCTGGTCCATTAATCTCTGGAAGGTGGTGGGCGCACCATGAAGCTCAGAGGGTAGGACTTTAAAGTGAAATCGCCCACTAGGGGTGAAGAAAGCTGTCTTCTAGGTTTAATGGCACTTGCCAATAGCCCTTGGTAAGAACGATCGTGGAGGGATAGCCGATCCACAAGATCATCAATCCTGAGGCATTGGATAATTATTGAACTGGGACAAAACATTGAGTTTTTGAAAATCTATACAAAACCTCCATGATTGATCAAGTTTTGCCACAAGGACTATTGGCGAGCACCACAGGCTTTGCAATGGCTGGATAATATCTGCCTTTAGCTTATTCTCTGCCTTCTGGAGGACTATTTATTTCCGGACCTCTGGGATGCGATAGGGTTTGAGATTAATGACTTTCCCAGGGAGAGTGCGTATATGACAGAAAATTCACTTCACTCGCCTAGGTTCAGAAAGAGTCTAAAAGGGCTAAAATGTCTTGTTGTTGGGAAGGCGAGAGGTCTGCAGGTAGCATCGGTCTGTTCGGATAGGAGGCTGGCCATTACCATGGAGGAGGATTCTGCTGGGTTCTCTTTCCATTCTTTAAAGAGGTTCATGTGTTATATTTGGGTTTCAATCTTCTATCTGGTTGGGAAATACGATAATTGTCAGATCCAGTCTGCTCTAACACTTCACTTGTTCCATGCCAATGAAACAACATGCTATGTTCTGATGTTGGTAGGAGTACTGGGATGTTCTGTCCAATGGCAAAAGTATGAGTGACAGATTATTTATCATAGTGGGTCTTCTGATGTTCCTGGGCTTTGCCTAAGTGAGTATGGGCTATCACCCGGACCACAGTCACATGGTCTTTGATGCTATGTGCTGTTTGGGATAATGGTAGAATAACCTCCGCCCTCTCTTCCCATGTCTCCCTTAACACGTCTAGGACATTTCTGGGATCCTATCAATGTAATAGCTCGAGGGGGAGAACGCATGGGAAGCTTGGAGAGCCTTCCTGATAGCAAACAAAGCCCAAGGGATCATCAAATCCCATTTACTTCCATCCGCCTCTACTAGTTTTTAAGAACGCTCTTGAGTGTTTTATTAAAGCATTCATCCAGACCATCTGTCTGGGGATGGTACAAGAATAGCTCAGGGGCAAGCCGTCTGTATTGGAAGCAAGACAACACAGTGCAACACAGGTTAGAATCCTGATCTCGCACTTAGAAACCATTCACTGGCATTAAACAAGTTATAAAAGAACAATTATATTATAGTATAATACACTGAGGTCCTTAACATTTTAATCTGAAGAATTTGCTTCGCGCATCATTTTGCCGATAAAGGTTGTTCTCTGATAGGTCAGTATTTCTTTTCGGGAAGCCAAGCCATGACAAAAAGGGAATACGATGTTTTAGAATTTGCTGCAAGGTGTTACTTCGAATTGGAAAGGACTTAGGGTAACGAGTAGCATAATCTAGTGCCACTAGGATATTCTTGTTTCCGAGATTTGAAGGTGGTAGGGGACCTATGACATCCATCCCAAGACAGCAGAAGGGGATGTCTATGATATGTAAGCGTTTTAAGGGGGCCGGTTGTCTTTTGGCATTAAGAGCAAGTCATATCAACATTTTTGATGTCAGAATATATTCCCAGACATTAAAATTGACTCACAATTTATCCTTGGGTTTTAGCCATTCCCAAATGCCCTGCTGTGAGGCGAGCATGACTCTTGAGTACCTCTATTTGGGAACAAGGGGTTACCTTACTGTTGGTGTCTCCCTTACACAATAAACCCTGTCTCAAGAAAAAGAAGGGACAATCTTTCTTTCTGCCCTCCTCTTCAGGGATAACACTAAGGAAGGCTTTTGCCAATACAGGGTTGTAGCATTTGGCAAATGCCAACTCAGGATTTATCTCAGTATCCCTGTCCTCCATACTGGACGTGGGTACCTCCAGGTCTGCTTCTGGGTCTTTGTCAACTTCTCTGAAGCCTTTTTCCCATCTTTCTGTGGACTCCAATTCTGGTACCTCAAAGAGTCTGAGAACTAGGGCTTTCTTGAGAATCCCTTGAGCGATCTTCTCTTTGGTTTTAACATGATACACATGTTTCCCATTATTCTGGAGTAAGATTTTAACATTTCCTCTGTAGCCTGGGTCTATTACCCCAGCCATAACATCCAACCCATACTTCCATGCAAGTGCTGATTTGGAGACGAGTCAGATGTAATTACCTTTGGCAGTGGCCAAGACTAGGTGAAGGCTGAATTTATCTGGGCTCCATACTTAGGTCATGACTACTGGAAAGGTCGAAACCTATGTATTCTGTAGTGAAAAGGTATGGGTTAGAGGCTCAGTCACTTAGTTAAGTGAATCTTAGGGTTTCTAGGTTTCTATCAGGTAGGTCAAATCCCACCTCTGACACCAAGAATGTGGAAGGAGGAAACTGACAACCAGGTGGCATGATTGTTATTAAAGACGTTTATTTTAACAAAATAGAGGAAAACCCAATCTGACCCTATTACTAAGAGGGGTTCCCTGCCTCAATTCAATACTAAGGATGTGTCAGAAAGTCTGTTACTCAGTAGTTCACCGTACTGTGTGGAAACCTATTTCTTTCCCTTATGTCTTAAAGTAAACTAAAAGGTAAGTGGGTCTTCTTAATGCAGAAGAATATCCCCCCTTCTTCTGTGGGGCAGAATATTATGCCAGTAGTTTGAAAGGATTATTCACTGGAGAATCAATCCCATCACCATGTTTCAGTTCTCGTCAAAAGTAGCACACAAAGTTCCAAATTGAAGGAAAGTCTCAGTTCAAAGTTAAAGGGCCTCATTTCAATATTGGATGTAGTCATGGCGCTATTTGCGCCATGACTGCCTCCAATAACGGGTCCGGCACCGGTATGGTTCAATGGGGACTTACCGGTGTAGTCCGACCTTTGCAGGAGCGGTAAGTCCCCATTGAAAAAGCCATTCCCCAATCCCATTTGAGCCCCCATAGGGCTCAATGGGAATGGGGAAGGCGCTAATAACGGTACCGCAAATTGTGGTACCGCAAATTGTGGTACCCCACTTGGAATGAGGTCCAAAGTTTCAATTCAAACCTTGGTACCAAGAGAGTGACTCCCGTCTCCTGGTCTCTTTCACGTCTCTCACAATGTTCTCAAATAAAGTAATGTTTCAACTGCAAAACCCTGATGTCAAGAGAATTACTCTTTTCCCTTGGTCTCTTCTAGGCTGCTCAGAATGTTAACTCACACTGCCAAGAGCATGAGTCCCTTCTCTTGGGCATTGTCGCAGTGTTCACAACCACCAGTAGGAATGACTCCTTTCTGCCGGTTCCCTTCATGCATTTAGCAATGCAAAGAGAATGACTCCCTTCTCTTGGCCATTGTCACAATGTTCATAACTACCTGGGGGAATTGGGCCCTTCCCTTGGTTCTCTCTATGAGGGCCCCAGACCCCTTAAAGATGCTTTATTAGGTGTGGTCCCAGACCCCTTTCACAACATCAGAGGGTATGCTTCTTCCCCTGACTTCTCTCAGGCATTCACAGTGCAAAATGCCCAGGTCGCATGTTTCTTCCCCTGGCCTCTTTCAGGTTTGCACAGTCCAAAATGTCATGGGGGATGCTTCTTCCCCTGATATCTCTCAGACTTTCTTAACATTCACAGACCGCCTGGTTCACTACCCTGCCAGGTACTGTGACTATGAAAATGGCTTTGGAGGCAACTCTTCATAAATGGGTTTGGGTCCCCGATCCGTGAGATTCTCTTCTCTTGACCTGCTATAATCTCCTGACAGGTACTGTAACTATGAAGATGTGTTTGGAGGCAACTCTTCATAAATGGGTTTGGGTCCCCAATCCGTGAGATTCTCTTTTCTTGACTTGTTATCACCACCTGACAGGTACTGTGACTATGAAGATGGGTTTGGAGGCAACTCTTCATAAATGGGTGTGGGTCTCCGATCCGTGAGATTCTCTTCTCTTGACTTACTATAATCTCCTGCCAGGTACTATTACTATGAAGATGGGTTTGGAGGCAACTCTTCATAAATGGGTTTGGGTCCCCGATCCGTGAGATTCTCTTCTCTTGACCTGCTATAATCTCCTGACAGGTACTGTAACTATGAAGATGGCTTTGGGGGCGACTCTTCATAAATGGGTTTGGGTCCCCGATCCGTGAGATTCTCTTCTCTTGACCTGCTATAATCTCCTGACAGGTATTGTGACTATGAAGATGTGTTTGGAGGCAACTCTTCATAAATGGGTTTGGGTCCCTGATCCGTGAGATTCTCTTCTCTTGACTTGCTATAATCTCCTGACAGGTACTGTGACTATGAAGATGGGTTTGGAGGCAAATCTTCATAAATGGGTTTGGGTCCCCGATCCGTGAGATTCTCTTCTCTTGACCTGCTATAATCGCCTGAAAGATATTGTGACTATGAAGATGGGTTTGGAGATTATTCATTACTTGTTGTGTGTTCAAGACCAATTTCTTCTGACCTGTCCACCCCTCATGGTTCTCAACAACTGTCACAGTGATCCGGACCTCTCCAGGTTCCTTACTGGCAACCTCTGGCTGTCCGTGGGCATCTCTCCCCGTCTCGTAATCGTGCCAGGAACCAATGCATCCTCGTTGCATTCCCCTGTTGCAGGACGTTGTGCTTCTAGCTTGACTCACACACCGGCTCTCCATGTCAGCTAGTTGTCTGGCTTTCTGCCTCCTTCATTGGTCGGTCCACAGCGGGTTTACCAGGAACGCCTCTGCCTGCAACCCAAATGTCTCCACTCCTGCACTCCTGGCGTCTCCATAATTTCAGGCACATTCAAATTTCCCAGCTCCTCCTGTAAGGATCTGAGAGGTTGTAAAGTCCTTTTTCCCTTTTATCGGTGGAGCTTACCTGTTTGTTTCACATTGACTGGAATGCTCATGCTGGCTCCATGGGTCACTCTGCATTGCTGCGCACTCTCCTCCTAGTGTCGGTATTGATGTTATTACTCCAACATGGGTTTCTTACATTCTTCTTCATCTCAGTTTCTGTAGGTGATTCCCACAGGTAATCCCTACTCTTCCTCATCTCAGTACTTTCGGTGGTCAGGCCATCTATTTTACAAAGATGCATGGAAGTGTGTGGGATTGTTGGATATTGAGAGGCGTAGAAAGATGAGGGAGGTGGGAATATCTCTTGGGCATACTGTGTTCGTCTTGGCCAGTCACCCCTAGACCCACAGGAGTATCTCTCCCCATGAGATCCACCCGCTGAGTACCACACACATGGTGACTATTGGGTAGCGGCCTCCTGGTCTCATGGGAAGGAGCTGTCCCCAGGAGAGAAGGAATGACATCCAAGCATTCATCAAAGTGCATGTACAGAAATGCTGACTGCCGACGGACCGAATGGTACTCTGTGTGATTTGGGCACGGGCAGGCACATTTGCAGCAATTCTGGACGGGAATGTAATGGTGTCTTGGTTGATGCAAGATTTTGGGCGTGGGCCGGGTGATGATGGATTGGCATCCTCAGTGAGTTGGGCATGTTTTTGCACATGTGTAGAAATGAGGCTTTGAGGTCATAGTTGATGTTTTTATCGTCATGGTTCAGCATGTGTGTGCTTTGTACTTGGGCAGGTTGTTTCCTGGTGTTACTTTTACATTGGACACATCTGTAGCATGTGTGTTACTTGTGTGGTGAAACATCGCTTCCCAGATTGCTAAAATCAAATAAAGCTAAGAATCTGCACTAAACACCCGGGATAGTAACTGAACTGGAGTCACAAAGAAACCTGCGGAGACGCTTCCCTAACGTCAGCCAAACCTGTGGAGACGCTTCCCTAACGTCAGCCAAACCTGTGGAGACGCTTCCCTAATGTCAACCAAACCTGTGGAGATGCTTCCCTAATGTCAACCAAATCTGTGGAGACGCTTCCCGAATGTCAGCCAAACCTGTGGAGACGCTTCCCTAACATCAGCCAAACCTGTGGAGACGCTTCCCTAATGTCAACCAAACCTGTGGAGATGCTTCCCTAATGTCAACCAAATCTGTGGAGACGCTTCCCGAATGTCAGCGAAACCTGTGGAGACGCTTCCCTAACGTCAGCTAAACCTGTGGAGATGCTTCCCTAAGTCAGCTAAACCTGTGGAGACGCTTCCCTAACGTCAGCCAAACCTGTGGAGACGCTTCCCTAACGTCAGCCAAACCTGTGGAGATGCTTCCCTAACGTCAGCCAAACCTGTGGAGATGCTTCCCTAAGTCAGCTAAACCTGTGGAGACGCTTCCCTAACGTCAACCAAACCTATGGAGACGCTTCCTTAATATCAACCAAACCTGTGGAGACGCTTCCCTAATGTTAGTCAAACCTGTGGAGATGCTTCCCTAACGCCAGTCAAACCTGTGGAGATGCTTCCTTAACGTCAGCCAAACCTGTGGAGACGCTTCTCTAATGTCAACCAAACCTCGGGAGACACTTCCCTAACGTCAGCCAAACCTGTGGAGACGCTTCCCTAATGTCAGCCAAACCTGTGGAGACGCTTCCCTAACGTCAACCAAACCAGTTGAGACGCTTCCCTAACGTCAGCCAAACCTGTGGAGACCCTTCCCTAACGTCAGCCAAACCTGTGGACACGCTTCCCTAATGTCAGCCAAACCTGTGGAGATGCTTCCCTAATGTCAACCAAACCTGTGGAGACGCTTCCCTAATGTCAGCTAAACCTGTGGAGACACTTCCCTAACGTCAGCCAAACCTGTGGAGATGCTTCGCTAATGTCAGCCAAACCTGTGGAGACGCTTCCCTTATGTCAACCAAACCTGTGGTGACGCTTCTCTAATGTCAGCCAAACCTGTGGAGATGCTTCCCTAACATCAGCCAAACCTGTGGAGACGCTTCCCTAATGTCAGCCAAACCTGTGGGGATGCTTCCCTAACGTCAGCCAAACCTGTGGAGATGCTTCCCTAAGTCAGCTAAACCTGTGGAGACTCTTCCCTAACGTCAACCAAACCTGTGGAGACGCTTCCATAATGTCAGCTAAACCTGTGAAGACCCTTCCCTAAGTCAGCTAAACCTGTGGAGATGCTTCCCTAACGTCAGCTAAACCTGTGGAGACTCTTCCCTAATGTCAACCAAACCTGTGGAGATGCTTCCCTAATGTCAACCAAACCTGTGGAGACGCTTCCCTAATGTCAGCCAAACCTGTGGAGATGCTTCCCTAACGTCAGCCAAACCTGTGGAGACGCTTCCCTAACGTCAGCTAAACCTGTGGAGACCCTTCCCTAAGTGAGCTAAACCTGTGGAGACGCTTCCCTAACGTCAACCAAACCTGTGGAGACGGTTCCCTAACGTCAGCCAAACCTGTGGAGACCCTTCCCTAACGTCAGACAAACCTGTGGAGACGCTTCCCTAATGTCAACCAAACCTGTGGAGATGCTTCCCTAATGTCAACCAAATCTGTGGAGACGCTTCCCGAATGTCAGCGAAACCTGTGGAGACGCTTCCCTAACATCAGCCAAACCTGTGGAGATGCTTCCCTAAGTCAGCTAAACCTGTGGAGACGCTTCCCTAACGTCAGCCAAACCTGTGGAGACGCTTCCCTAATGTCAGCCAAACCTGTGGAGACGCTTCCCTAACATCAGCCAAACCTGTGGAGACGCTTCCCTAATGTCAGCCAAACCTGTGGAGACGCTTCCCTAACGTCAACCAAACCTATGGAGACGCTTCCTTAATATCAACCAAACCTGTGGAGACGCTTCCCTAATGTTAGTCAAACCTGTGGAGATGCTTCCCTAACGCCAGTCAAACCTGTGGAGATGCTTCCTTAACGTCAGCCAAACCTGTGGAGACGCTTCTCTAATGTCAACCAAACCTCGGGAGACACTTCCCTAACGTCAGCCAAACCTGTGGAGACGCTTCCCTAATGTCAGCCAAACCTGTGGAGACGCTTCCCTAACGTCAACCAAACCAGTGGAGACGCTTCCCTAACGTCAGCCAAACCTGTGGAGACCCTTCCCTAACGTCAGCCAAACCTGTGGACACGCTTCCCTAATGTCAGCCAAACCTGTGGAGATGCTTCCCTAATGTCAACCAAACCTGTGGAGACGCTTCCCTAATGTCAGCTAAACCTGTGGAGACACTTCCCTAACGTCAGCCAAACCTGTGGAGATGCTTCGCTAATGTCAGCCAAACCTGTGGAGACGCTTCCCTTATGTCAACCAAACCTGTGGTGAATCTTCTCTAATGTCAGCCAAACCTGTGGAGATGCTTCCCTAACATCAGCCAAACCTGTGGAGACGCTTCCCTAATGTCAGCCAAACCTGTGGGGATGCTTCCCTAACGTCAGCCAAACCTGTGGAGATGCTTCCCTAAGTCAGCTAAACCTGTGGAGACTCTTCCCTAACGTCAACCAAACCTGTGGAGACGCTTCCATAATGTCAGCTAAACCTGTGAAGACCCTTCCCTAAGTCAGCTAAACCTGTGGAGATGCTTCCCTAACGTCAGCTAAACCTGTGGAGACTCTTCCCTAATGTCAACCAAACCTGTGGAGATGCTTCCCTAATGTCAACCAAACCTGTGGAGACGCTTCCCTAATGTCAGCCAAACCTGTGGAGATGCTTCCCTAACGTCAGCCAAACCTGTGGAGAAGCTTCCCTAACGTCAGCTAAACCTGTGGAGACCCTTCCCTAAGTGAGCTAAACCTGTGGAGACGCTTCCCTAACGTCAACCAAACCTGTGGAGACGGTTCCCTAACGTCAGCCAAACCTGTGGAGACCCTTCCCTAACGTCAGACAAACCTGTGGAGACGCTTCCCTAATGTCAGCCAAACCTGTGGAGATGCTTCCCTAATGTCAACCAAACCTGTGGAGATGCTTCCCTAATGTCAGCTAAACCTGTGGAGACACTTCCCTAACATCAGCCAAACCTGTGGAGACGCTTCCCTAATGTCAGCCAAACCTGTGGAGACGCTTCCCTAATGTCAACCAAACCTGTGGTGACGCTTCCCTAATGTCAGCCAAACCTGTGGAGACGCTTCCCTAACATCAGCCAAACCTGTGGAGACGCTTCCCTAATGTCAGCCAAACCTGTGGGGATGCTTCCCTAACGTCAGCCAAACCTGTGGAGATGCTTCCCTAAGTCAGCTAAACCTGTGGAGACTCTTCCCTAACGTCAGCCAAACCTGTGGAGACGCTTCCCTAATGTCAGCCAAACCTGTGGAGATGCTTCCCTAACGTCAGCCAAACCTGTGGAGATGCTTCCCTAAGTCAGCTAAACCTGTGGAGACGCTTCCCTAACGTCAACCAAACCTATGGAGACGCTTCCTTAATATCAACCAAACCTGTGGAGACGCTTCCCTAATGTTAGTCAAACCTGTGGAGATGCTTCCCTAATGTCAACCAAACCTGTGGAGACGCTTCCCTAATGTCAGCTAAACCTGTGGAGACACTTCCCTAACGTCAGCCAAACCTGTGGAGACGCTTCCCTAATGTCAGCCAAACCTGTGGAGATGCTTCCCTAATGTCAACCAAACCTGTGGTGACGCTTCCTTAATGTCAACCAAACCTGTGGAGATGCTTCCCTAATGTCAACCAAACCTGTGGAGACGCTTCCCGAATGTCAGCCAAACCTGTGGAGACGCTTCCCTAACGTCAGCTAAACCTGTGGAGACGCTTCCCTAACGTCAGCCAAACCTGTGGAGACGCTTCCCTAACGTCAGCCAAACCTGTGGAGATGCTTCCCTAACGTCAGCCAAACCTGTGGAGATGCTTCCCTAAGTCAGTTAAACCTGTGGAGACGCTTCCCTAACGTCAACCAAACCTATGGAGACGCTTCCTTAATATCCACCAAACCTGTGGAGACGCTTCCCTAATGTTAGTGAAACCTGTGGAGATGCTTCCCTAACGTCAGTCAAACCTGTGGAGACGCTTCCTTAACGTCAGCCAAACCTGTGGAGACGCTTCCCTAACGTCAACCAAACCTCGGGAGACACTTCCCTAACGTCAGCCAAACCTGTGGAGACGCTTCCCTAATGTCAGCCAAACGTGTGGAGACGCTTCCCTAACGTCAACCAAACCTGTGGAGACGCTTCCCTAAAGTCAGCCAAACCTGTGGAGACCCTTCCCTAACGTCAGCCAAACCTGTGGAGACGCTTCCCTAATGTCAGCCAAACCTGTGGAGATGCTTCCCTAATGTCAACCAAACCTGTGGAGACGCTTCCCTAATGTAAGCTAAACCTGTGGAGACACTTCCCTAACGTCAGCCAAACCTGTGGAGACGCTTCCCTAATGTCAGCCAAACCTGTGGAGACGCTTCCCTAATGTCAACCAAACCTGTGGTGACGCTTCCCTAATGTCAGCCAAACCTGTGGAGACGCTTCCCTAACATCAGCCAAACCTGTGGAGACGCTTCCCTAACGTCAGCCAAACCTGTGGGGATGCTTCCCTAACGTCAGCCAAACCTGTGGAGATGCTTCCCTAAGTCAGCTAAACCTGTGGAGACTCTTCCCTAACGTCAACCAAACCTGGGGAGACGCTTCCATAACGTCAGCTAAACCTGTGAAGACCCTTCCCTAAGTCAGCTAAACCTGTGGAGACGCTTCCCTAACGTCAGCTAAACCTGTGGAGACGCTTCCCTAATGTCAACCAAACCTGTGGAGATGCTTCCCTAATGTCAACCAAGCCTGTGGAGACGCTTCCCTAATGTCAGCCAAACCTGTGGAGATGCTTCCCTAACGTCAGCCAAACCTGTGGAGACGCTTCCCTAACGTCAGCTAAACCTGTGGAGACCCTTCCCTAAGTGAGCTAAACCTGTGGAGACGCTTCCCTAACGTCAACCAAACCTGTGGAGACGCTTCTCTAACGTCAGCCAAACCTGTGGAGACCCTTCCCTAACGTCAGCCAAACCTGTGGAGAGGCTTCCCTAATGTCAGCTAAACCTGTGGAGACACTTCCCTAACGTCAGCCAAACCTGTGGAGACGCTTCCCTAATGTCAGCCAAACCTGTGGAGACGCTTCCCTAATGTCAATCAAACCTGTGGTGACGCTTCCCTAATGTCAGCCAAACCTGTGGAGACGCTTCCCTAACATCAGCCAAACCTGTGGAGACGCTTCCCTAACGTCAGCCAAACCTGTGGGGATGCTTCCCTAACGTCAGCCAAACCTGTGGAGATGCTTCAATAAGTCAGCTAAACCTGTGGAGACTCTTCCCTAACGTCAACCAAACCTATGGAGACGCTTCCTTAATATCAACCAAACCTGTGGAGACGCTTCCATAACGTCAGCTAAACCTGTGGAGACGCTTCCCTAATGTCAACCAAACCTGTGGAGACGCTTCCCTAATGTCAACCAAACCTGTGGACATGCTTCCCTAATGTCAACCAAACCTGTGGAGACGCTTCCCTAATGTCAGCCAAACCTGTGGAGATGCTTCCCTAACGTCAGCCAAACCTTTGGAGACGCTTCCCTAACGTCAGCTAAACCTGTGGAGACCCTTCCCTAAGTGAGCTAAACCTGTGGAGACGCTTTCCTAATGTCAACTAAACCTGTGGAGACGCTTCCCTAATGTCAACCAAACCTGTGGAGACACTTCCCTAACGTCAGCCAAACCTGTGGAGACGCTTCCCTAACGTCAGCCAAACCTGTGGAGATGCTTCCCTAACGTCAGCTAAACCTGTGGAGATGCTTCCCTAAATCAGCTAAACCTGTGGAGATGCTTCTCTAACCTCAGCCAAACCTGTGGAGACGCTTCCCTAAGTCAGCTAAACCTGTGGAGATGCTTCCCTAATGTCAACCAAACCTGTGGAGACGCTTCCCTAAGTCAGCCAAACCTGTGGAGACCCTTCCCTAACGTCAGCCAAACCTGTGGAGACCCTTCCCTAACGTCAGCCAAACCTGTGGAGACGCTTCCCTAATGTCAGCCAAACCTGTGGAGATGCTTCCCTAATGTTAACCAAACCTGTGGAGATGCTTCCCTAATGTCAGCTAAACCTGTGGAGACGCTTCCCTAACGTCAGCCAAACCTGTGAAGACGCTTCCCTAATGTCAGCCAAACCTGTGGAGACACTTCCCTAATGTCAACCAAACCTGTGGTGACGCTTCCCTAATGTCAGCCAAACCTGTGGAGACGCTTCCCTAACGTCAGCCAAACCTGTGGAGACACTTCCCTAACGTCAGCCAAACCTGTGGAGATGCTTCCCTAACGTCAGCTAAACCTGTGAAGACCCTTCCCTAAATCAGCTAAACCTGTGGAGACGCTTCCCTAAGTCAGCTAAACCTGTGGAGATGCTTCCCTAAGTCAGCTAAACCTGTGGAGATGCTTCCCTATGTCAGCTAAACCTGTGGAGATGCTTCTCTAAGTCAGCTAAACCTGTGGAGACCCTTCCCTAACGTCAGCTAAACCTGTGGAGACCCTTCCCTAAGTCAGCTAAACCTGTGGAGACGCTTCCCTAACGTCAGCTAAACCTGTGAAGACCCTTCCCTAAGTCAGCTAAACGTGTGGAGACGCTTCCCTAACGTCAGCTAAACCTGTGGAGACGCTTCCCTAATGTCAACCAAACCTGTGGAGACGCTTCCCTAATGTCAACCAAACCTGTGGAGATGCTTCCCTAATGTCAACCAAACCTGTGGAGACGCTTCCCTAACGTCAGCTAAACCTGTGGAGACGCTTCCCTAACGTCAGCCAAACCTGTGGAGATGCTTCCCTAACGTCAACCAAACCTGTGGAGACCCTTCCCTAAGTCAGCTAAACCTGTGGAGACGCTTTCCTAACGTCAGCCAAACCTGTGGAGACGCTTCCCTAATGTCAGCCAAACCTGTGGAGACGCTTCCCTAATGTCAGCCAAACCTGTGGAGACGCTTCCCTAATGTCAGACAAACCTGTGAAGACGCTTTCCTAACGTCAGCCAAACCTGTGGAGGCGCTTCCCTAACGTCAGCCAAACCTGTGGAGACGCTTCCCTAACGTCACCTAAACCTGTGGAGACCCTTCCCTAAGTCAGCTAAACCTGTGGAGTCGCTTTCCTAACGTCAACCAAACCTGTGGAGACGCTTCCCTAAAGTCAGCCAAACCTGTGGAGACCCTTCCCTAACGTCAGCCAAACCTGTGGAGACGCTTCCCTAATGTCAGCCAAACCTGTGGAGATGCTTCCATAATGTAAGCTAAA
The DNA here is from genome assembly GCF_040938575.1 of Ambystoma mexicanum. Classification (NCBI taxonomy): domain Eukaryota; kingdom Metazoa; phylum Chordata; class Amphibia; order Caudata; family Ambystomatidae; genus Ambystoma; species Ambystoma mexicanum. The sequence goes on from NC_090922.1 coordinate 1,537,133,885, forward strand.
CCTGTGGAGACACTTCCCTAACGTCAGCCAAACCTGTGGAGACGCTTCCCTAATGTCAGCCAAACCTGTGGAGACGCTTCCCTAATGTCAACCAAACCTGTGGTGACGCTTCCCTAATGTCAGCCAAACCTGTGGAGACACTTCCCTAACGTCAGCCAAACCTGTGGAGACGCTTCCCTAATGTCAGCCAAACCTGTGGAGACGCTTCCCTAATGTCAACCAAACCTGTGGTGATGCTTCCCTAATGTCAGCCAAACCTGTGGAGACGCTTCCCTAACATCAGCCAAACCTGTGGAGACGCTTCCCTAACGTCAGCCAAACCTGTGGGGATGCTTCCCTAACGTCAGCCAAACCTGTGGAGATGCTTCCCTAAGTCAGCTAAACCTGTGGAGACTCTTCCCTAACGTCAACCAAACCTGTGGAGACGCTTCCATAACGTCAGCTAAACCTGTGAAGACCCTTCCCTAAGTCAGCTAAACCTGTGGAGACGCTTCCCTAACGTCAGCTAAACCTGTGGAGACGCTTCCCTAATGTCAACCAAACCTGTGGAGATGCTTCCCTAATGTCAACCAAACCTGTGGAGACGCTTCCCTAATGTCAGCCAAACCTGTGGAGATGCTTCCCTAACGTCAGCCAAACCTGTGGAGACGCTTCCCTAACGTCAGCTAAACCTGTGGAGACCCTTCCCTAAGTGAGCTAAACCTGTGGAGACGCTTCCCTAACGTCAACCAAACCTGTGGAGACGCTTCTCTAACGTCAGCCAAACCTGTGGAGACCCTTCCCTAACGTCAGCCAAACCTGTGGAGAGGCTTCCCTAATGTCAGCTAAACCTGTGGAGACACTTCCCTAACGTCAGCCAAACCTGTGGAGACGCTTCCCTAATGTCAGCCAAACCTGTGGAGACGCTTCCCTAATGTCAATCAAACCTGTGGTGACGCTTCCCTAATGTCAGCCAAACCTGTGGAGACGCTTCCCTAACATCAGCCAAACCTGTGGAGACGCTTCCCTAACGTCAGCCAAACCTGTGGGGATGCTTCCCTACCGTCAGCCAAACCTGTGGAGATGCTTCAATAAGTCAGCTAAACCTGTGGAGACTCTTCCCTAACGTCAACCAAACCTATGGAGACGCTTCCTTAATATCAACCAAACCTGTGGAGACGCTTCCATAACGTCAGCTAAACCTGTGGAGACGCTTCCCTAATGTCAACCAAACCTGTGGAGACGCTTCCCTAATGTCAACCAAACCTGTGGACATGCTTCCCTAATGTCAACCAAACCTGTGGAGACGCTTCCCTAATGTCAGCCAAACCTGTGGAGATGCTTCCCTAACGTCAGCCAAACCTTTGGAGACGCTTCCCTAACGTCAGCTAAACCTGTGGAGACCCTTCCCTAAGTGAGCTAAACCTGTGGAGACGCTTTCCTAACGTCAACTAAACCTGTGGAGACGCTTCCCTAATGTCAACCAAACCTGTGGAGACACTTCCCTAACGTCAGCCAAACCTGTGGAGACGCTTCCCTAACGTCAGCCAAACCTGTGGAGATGCTTCCCTAACGTCAGCTAAACCTGTGGAGATGCTTCCCTAAATCAGCTAAACCTGTGGAGATGCTTCTCTAACCTCAGCCAAACCTGTGGAGACGCTTCCCTAAGTCAGCTAAACCTGTGGAGATGCTTCCCTAATGTCAACCAAACCTGTGGAGACGCTTCCCTAAGTCAGCCAAACCTGTGGAGACCCTTCCCTAACGTCAGCCAAACCTGTGGAGACCCTTCCCTAACGTCAGCCAAACCTGTGGAGACGCTTCCCTAATGTCAGCCAAACCTGTGGAGATGCTTCCCTAATGTTAACCAAACCTGTGGAGATGCTTCCCTAATGTCAGCTAAACCTGTGGAGACGCTTCCCTAACGTCAGCCAAACCTGTGAAGACGCTTCCCTAATGTCAGCCAAACCTGTGGAGACACTTCCCTAATGTCAACCAAACCTGTGGTGACGCTTCCCTAATGTCAGCCAAACCTGTGGAGACGCTTCCCTAACGTCAGCCAAACCTGTGGAGACGCTTCCCTAACGTCAGCTAAACCTGTGAACACCCTTCCCTAAATCAGCTAAACCTGTGGAGACGCTTCCCTAAGTCAGCTAAACCTGTGGAGATGCTTCCCTAAGTCAGCTAAACCTGTGGAGATGCTTCCCTATGTCAGCTAAACCTGTGGAGATGCTTCTCTAAGTCAGCTAAACCTGTGGAGACCCTTCCCTTACGTCAGCTAAACCTGTGGAGACCCTTCCCTAAGTCAGCTAAACCTGTGGAGACGCTTCCCTAACGTCAGCTAAACCTGTGAAGACCCTTCCCTAAGTCAGCTAAACGTGTGGAGACGCTTCCCTAACGTCAGCTAAACCTGTGGAGACGCTTCCCTAATGTCAACCAAACCTGTGGAGACGCTTCCCTAATGTCAACCAAACCTGTGGAGATGCTTCCCTAATGTCAACCAAACCTGTGGAGACGCTTCCCTAACGTCAGCTAAACCTGTGGAGACGCTTCCCTAATGTCAGCCAAACCTGTGGAGACACTTCCCTAATGTCAACCAAACCTGTGGTGACGCTTCCCTAATGTCAGCCAAACCTGTGGAGACGCTTCCCTAACGTCAGCCAAACCTGTGGAGACACTTCCCTAACGTCAGCCAAACCTGTGGAGATGCTTCCCTAACGTCAGCTAAACCTGTGAAGACCCTTCCCTAAATCAGCTAAACCTGTGGAGACGCTTCCCTAAGTCAGCTAAACCTGTGGAGATGCTTCCCTAAGTCAGCTAAACCTGTGGAGATGCTTCCCTATGTCAGCTAAACCTGTGGAGATGCTTCTCTAAGTCAGCTAAACCTGTGGAGACCCTTCCCTAACGTCAGCTAAACCTGTGGAGACCCTTCCCTAAGTCAGCTAAACCTGTGGAGACGCTTCCCTAACGTCAGCTAAACCTGTGAAGACCCTTCCCTAAGTCAGCCAAACCTGTGGAGACGCTTTCCTAACGTCAGCCAAACCTGTGGAGACGCTTTCCTAACGTCAGCTAAACCTGTGGAGACCCTTCCCTAAGTCAGCCAAACCAGTGGAGACGCTTCCCTAAAGTCAGCCAAGAAAGTACATACAAAAGAAAAACATTCAGTTTCAAAGTGCACCTCTTATTAAAGTTTTGCTAGACACATTTTCTGGAAACACATAGGGACGTCATTTGGGAGTCGCCAGATGTCGCAAGTGTGACCTCTGTGGTCACAGTTGCGACCTCTGATGACCTCCAGCGACCTCTGGACTGGAGAATGGGTTTATTAAAAAAAGCACAACACGCAAGCTGGGCAGTGGGAGCCACTGTTTCCGCAGACTCTGTCCCCAGAGAACCTAGCTTTGCTTTTGTTTGTTCATGCCATCCAAACGGTGTTTGGTGCCTTTAGGCCACGGTGCAATCTAATTGTTTTATGGGATTTCAAGCAGAGGTAAAGTTGTAGCTGTTCTGGCTCACAACATGAAGGTGGCATCAGCTAGTGTGAAATCGTAATGTTCTTTTTTTCAGGGTAATGGGGAAGGCAAAAGAGCAGAGTCTGCTTTAACACGAAAGAAAGTAACACACAATGTTAATGTTATGGAAAGCACTAAAAGCGAGGGTGCAACAGTGTGCCCCATCCCTTTCACTCAAGCTTAGCCTCTCTCGCCGACATATGGGTCTTGATTTACAAAAATGTTTTGAAATGGGTCAGTCCCATTGAAAAATGTTTGCAAATCAGGCCCATGGTCTCTTACCTTGTTTCCTGATTACTGTTTATGCGAAGCAGGCTGGAAGCTTATGCACTTCTGATGTTTCAGACCACCAGTCCCATCAGCCCTTGCCAGCATTGTCAGTGTTTATGGATCACGGAAGTCGTAGTCCAAAGCATGTGCAGTGCCACAGGTTGCCGACCCCTGTATCCCACTGCACCAGTCACCTCTCCTCCAGTGTTTCTACTGATTCAGCCAAACTACACATGGCTCTCTCTGGAGGATGAGAAGTGAGAGAGAGCATACCCGCTGGGAAAGATGTTTTTTTTTAAACGCAAAAGGTTAATGTTGAACTCAGCAAATCAATGTATTCTTATTTCTTCAAGGGCTAATGGCCTGACTCTCAAAGTCGCACCAGTCCTGCAGATGAACTGGCCTGCTATTCAATCTCACAGTTACCAGTTCAATGGTACCCACTACAGAGTGTAATCTGCTTCTGACTTTGAGAACATTCAGACATGTAATTCGTCATTTTACTGTAGTGTTAAGATAGCTCAGTGGGTTGAGCGCTTGCTACTGCAATGTGTGTGCTTGATCTGCACGTTGCAGGTTGGAATCCCAACAATGCTAACTCAGCCTTTTATCCTTATGAGGTTGATAAATGAGTACCAACACAGGTTGGGTGATATTGTGTGTATATCTGTTCTATATAAAGCGCTTAAGCTTAAGTGCTATATAATAACACATCATTATCATTTGACCATGCCTTGCATTCACAGTAATTTGGTAATATAGGCCTATACACACTGATATTAACGATACATGTGGTGATCCATTAGTGTATGAAATGTATATCACATTATAGTGATATTGTAAACATATTTTTCGTAGTGACTTAGGAACGATGCTATGTAATGCTACTTCCGGTCGTGTCTTTCTTATTTTTGATGCTACCAAACTTTTGATCTCTACATTTATTTTTAGAAATGTGTTGGGAGAGGCCCAGCGACTCCATATCGTGGAGGTGAGAGAGTGCATGCTTGCTGTCCAGCTAATGGACTGAACTTCCTGTTAGCTAGATCTAGAATTGCATGCAATGGGGAGAGTGACAGAGCCCTTACTGTAGAGGTGATTCGGCTGTTAAAGGAAGTGGAACCCAAGAAGGGGATGCTCTGCGGGGTGTGGGGTCTCAGAGCGGCGGGACAGAGACGGCAAGCATTCATGCTGGATCGAGAGGGCTGTGGAAGGGGTTGAAGTCTTGGGGCTTCAAGGTCATCCTCCGGGTCTTCTGTAGGGTTAGGGTAGGGTGGGGTTCTAGCTGGATCGACTGGGCTTGGCTACAGGGTACATGGGAGGTTTGTAAGTGTGAACAGTCCTCGCACATGCTTATATCTCAGAGAGACTAGGGATCTAGAGGTTTAAGATGGTCATTCGCACACCTTCATCTGGTGGGATAATCATATGTCCATTCTGACATGGCAGTGTTCATGGCCACATGGAGGGGAGGGGCCCATGACGGAAGAGGCAAAGAAGCTTAATCCTGGTCTCCCCTCCCTTCTCTGAGCTGCTCTGTGACCCACCAACATCACCACTGACACGCAGCCGGGTGCAGGTGCTCAGTGTGACATGGAGGGCATTGTGGTCCACGGCACACCATCTTGTAATGGGTTCTTGTGCATAAAGGGGCATGCGGGATGTGGGTGATAGCAACATTTACCTGCCTGGATTCTTCATGCTTCCAGCTGCCTACTGGTTACTGGTCCTAACATGGTCTTGGGGCATCAGTGCAGCGTGCCACACACGGTTTTGTGGAAACACTTTAGCCCCTGAACATTGCTCATCCTAGCTTGATGGTGCTTGGGTCAGTGAAGTGGATGAGCACCTTAGAAATTGGGTTGCAAAGAATATGGTCGCCGGTGAGGACACAACGCAAGTTTCAGGCGCTCTTGCAGAGACGGTGACCTTAGAGGCTGACCTCACCATCTGGACATGGGAGGTTGTGCTTCAAGGAGATTCAACCCTTAGACGGTCTCCGGATTTGTGTTATGTTCAAGAAGATGGCACTTCCCGGTGGAATGGCTCTTGGCCCAGCCAGGTGGTCACCCACCGATCACACTGCGGCTTACTTCAGGCTACAAGCGCTCTGGAGGACCTTGAGGGCCAACTCCTGCATAGTCATCATCTTGGAATGGGTGATTATGCATCGCAGGGCACTGGTGATGCGGGCAACAGTGGTTCTTCCAATCTGACTTCTTTGGCTGGCAAGGGGGGTGTGCCAATACTAAGAAGTATGGGGGGCACAGATAAACCACTCCTAATTATGGAATGGGAAGGCATATAAGAATCCTCACAGCCCACTGCCCTTCGTTAAAAGTGATAAGACGAGCAGTGAGGATAGGCGAACTACTGCAGTATTAGCCCTCTCCTCCGCCATCATTATGTGCAAGAGCTGATAGCCGTGACACTACCCTCGGAAGAGGAGTGACCACTAACATCGCCCAGGTGTGAGGGCAGCATTCAGGGCAGCACCGATACGCAGGCGAGGGTGGCGCAACCAGTGGGAACCTGAGCGGTGGCGTCGATGCGCAATAACGTCAGCTTGTGATCCACCACCTCCACCACTTCTGCGCTCAAGTACATTGATCCAAGCCATTCCATCATCAATATGTTTGGGAATGCACTTAACCTGATTTAACTAAATATATATATTAACAACTGGCTGTATAATCTAAAACTGATACTAAGATAAATTAAGCTGTGTTGCTACTGGTGTACCCCAGAGCTTTTCTGACTTTTCCTGACCTGCCCTCTGGCCACCTGTGGCATCTGCTGTTCAGCAGGATGAGTGGTCACTTGGCTCAGAATCCAGTGAAGAAAGACTGTCCTGGCCTGCTTTGCAGGATGAGCTGTCACAAGGGCCCAGAATTGAGTGAAGAAAGACTGTCCTGATCTGCTTTACAGGATGAGCTGTCATCGGGATCACAATCCAGTGAAGAAAGACTGTCCTGACCTTCTTTACAGGATGAGCTGTCGCTGGGCACACAATCCAGTGAAGAAAGACTGTCTTGACCTGCTTTACAGGATGAGCTGTCCCTGGGCTCACAATCCAGCGAAGAAAGACTGTCCTGACCTGCTTTACAGGATGAGCTGTCATCGGGCTCACAATCCAGTGAAGAAAGACTGTCCTGATCTGCTTTACATGATGAGCTGTCCCTGGGCTCACAATCCAGCGAAGAAAGACTGTCCTGACCTGCTTTACAGGATGAGCTGTCATCGGGCTCACAATCCAGTGAAGAAAGACTGTCCTGACCTGCTTTACAGGATGAGCTGTCCCTGGGCTCACAATCCAGCGAAGAAAGACTGTCCTGACCTGCTTTACAGGATGAGCTGTCCCTGGGCTCGCAATCCAGTGAAGAAAGACTGTCCTGACCTGCTTTACAGGATGAGCTGTCCCTGGGCTCACAATCCAGCGAAGAAAGACTGTCCTGACCTGCTTTACAGGATGAGCTGTCCCTGGGCTCGCAATCCAGTGAAGAAAGACTGTACTGACCTGCTTTCCAGGATGTGCTGTCACCGGGGTCACAATCCAGCGAAGAAAGACTGTCCTGACCTGCTTTACAGGATGAGCTGTCCCTGGACTCGCAATCCAGTGAAGAAAGACTGTACTGACCTGCTTTACAGGATGAGCTGTCCCTGGGCTCACAATCCAGCGAAGAAAGACTGTCCTGACCTGCTTTACAGGATGAGCTGTCCCTCGGCTCACAATCCAGTGAAGAAAGACTGTCCTGACCTGCTTTCCAGGATGAGCGGTCACTGGGCTCATAATCCAGGGAAGAAAGACTGTCCTGTCCTGCTTTACAGGATGAGCTGTCATCGGGCTCACAATCCAGTGAAGAAAGACTGTCCTGATCTGCTGTACATGATGAGCTGTCCCTGGGCTCACAATCCAGTGAAGAAAGACTGTACTGACCTGCTTTCCAGGATGTGCTGTCACCGGGGTCACAATCTTAGTGAAGAAAGACTGTCTTGACCTGCTTTACAGGATGAGCTGTCCCTGGGCTCACAATCCAGCGAAGAAAGACTGTCCTGACCTGCTTTACAGGATGAGCTGTCCCTGAGCTCACAATCCAGTGAAGAAAGACTGTCCTGATTCGCTTTACATGATGAGCTGTCCCTGGGCTCACAATCCAGTGAAGATAGACTGTACTGACCTGCTTTCGAGGATGAGCGGTCACTGGGCTCATAATCCAGGGAAGAAAGACTGTCCTGTCCTGCTTTACAGGATGAGCTGTCATCGGGCTCACAATCCAGTGAAGAAAGACTGTCCTGACCTTCTTTACAGGATGAGCTGTCACCGGGGTCACAATCCAGTGAAGAAAGACTGTCCTGTCCTGCTTTACAGGATGAGCTGTCATCGGGCTCACAATCCAGTGAAGAAAGACTGTCCTGACCTTCTTTCCAGGATGAGCTGTCACCGGGGTCACAATCCAGTGAAGAAAGACTGTCCTGACCTGCTTTACAGGATGAGCTGTCCCTGGGCTCACAATCCAGTGAAGAAAGACTGTCCTGACCTTCTTTACAGGATGAGCTGTCACCGGGGTCACAATCCAGTGAAGAAAGACTGTCCTGACCTGCTTTAAAGGATGAGCTGTCCCTGGGCTCACAATCCAGTGAAGAAAGAGTGTCTGCGGGGCCAGGCAGTTTAAGGGGGTGAGAAGGTAGCTTTCTTTGATGCCCTCCTTGTCCATGAAAGGCACAGTTGTGGCACGATGAACTCCAACTGTAAGTGATGCATTTCCCCCACCAGTGCATAAAGTTGTATTTTCTTGATGGGAAGAACCTGGAGAAATAGTTGACAATGCTTTTGGGGCCAATTTTCAATATTTATCTCCACCTTTTTTGTGGAGGTAAAAATAGGACTTTAAGTTGCAATTTGTAAGAGGACTATAACGCCAACAGTATTCTACGGGAATTCTGCAGGAGATAATGCTTCAAAGTCCTCAATCCGGCAGGTGGTATTTCTAGTGGTGTTTTGCAAATACCACTGTAATTACTGTTACTGAGAAACCCATACCCCCCCCCTTAGTGTCAGAGGTAAGGGAAAGCACTAGAAAGCATTAGGAAGAAAAGACATGTTTTCAGTGGCGTGTCAAGGGCGTGGCCTTTTCTGGCACGTTCTACCCCTGGAATCTGATTGGCCACCCCATTATCCTAAACTACGATCATTAAGTGTGTGTGTGCACTCATGCCACCCTTGTAGAAGTCAGTGCCCCACTTGGGCCACCCCAGTCAAAAGAGTCTGGACACGCCACTGGAAGTTTTAACTGAAGAATCAGAGGCGGAGCCTCGTGGCCCGCACTTTTTCTTACCGTTTACATCGCGGGCTTTGGTCATACAGTGCTTCTCCTCAGCCGCGCACGTGGCAACATTATAACACTTGGCAAGTAGCTTCACCCGATTGCACGCAATGCACTCCAAAGTATTAACTGTGAAAAGACACAAAACAAAAACAATTGAGATTTAGAAAATATTTGATTGAGGTTTTACAATAGAACAACAAACATTTAATCGTAAGCGCAGTAATTGTATAGGCGGGTGGAATGAGAAAGAGCTAAACAGCTGGTATACAAGCAGTGCCACAATTACAGGGTGATACTGATATGAAGAACAACGGAGCAAACATCTTGAACAAGTGAGAGTTAGAGCCTCATTACAAGTGTGCCGGTCCAGGAAAAATGCTGCTAATTCTGGCTTTGGCATTTTTACCAGAACATCACACTTCAAGTTTGCTGGCGGGGGCCACGGATCACCCGACAGGCCTGACCTGCTGTGAGTTCAGACCCCTACCGGTAAACAAATACCTGAATCCCATCTCATGGAGTCGAATGGGACTCCATGAAAATGTGAATTTACCAGCATTCCTCTGCGAGTAATATCCAGGTAATACCAGGATATCTGCAGCGCAGACAGTAAGCGCTGTCTGGAGGTATCGGCTGGTAAAACCAACTGGATACTGGCAAACTTATAATCAGAGCCGTAGTGTTAGAGGAGTTCCCTATTGGATTGTTTTTAGTAGCGGAAACAGAATCTATACATTACACATTTATAATATGATAACAACAGAAACTCTGTTTATAATCTGTGAGTAATGCTTAAATGGAATAGGGTTGGCCGCCCGTTGTATGCCTTCTTCAGGACTTGTTTGGGAGCTGTAGGTTCAGCAGAGACGAAGAGAACGAGAAAGGGTGAAAGGAGAGAGTAGAGCAGAGCACAGGAAGATGAGGAGAGGAAACCTGAGAAATATGAGGCCTTCATGTCTGTAGTTCTTTTTAGAGAGTGGGAGTAGTGCTTGGTCAGGAGGATGTTTGGTAGGATCTGTGTCCGGGGTCTAAATGAGGTGTGGTGTGCTGAGCATGTGATCTGGATAATGGAGGCGGTCCACAGAATGTTTCTTGTGTAGTTGTAGGTTATTAAGTCAGTCTAGTCGGGGGGCCACAGGAGGCGAGGCTTGGCAGCCTTGTGGAATGTGTTTGCGTTCACCAGTTGGGGGGGGACGGAACATGTGGAACGGCCTAGTGCATCCGAGATTTCACTTGACCAATAGCAATCCAGTGTGTTTAGGAATGGCACGTTCAGGGGAGGATGAACACAAAATGTAAAACACATTGAAATGTGTATGGAGGATGTTGGATTATGGGGGTTTACGACCCTCCAGGTTTTGACATTTGCTCGGGCCACTAGGTTGGATGCTCCAGAGGGTTCCATACACATGTAAAGTTTGCTATTCAAGTTGGATCTCGACAAAGTGGGTTTTCCAATCTTTGGGACAAGCTTGTGGAGATCCACCCTAATCTGTGAGACGGCGGTTCTTGGTTTTTATTGATGTATTTATTTTATTGGTCACTTATAACTTGCTTTAATACCAGCGAGTGGTTTCTAAGCGCAGAATCAGGATTGAAGCCTGTGTTACCCTGTGTTATCTTGCTTCCAAAACAAATGTGTTGCCCCTGAGCTATCCTTCCTCCCCTTTTCCAAAAGGAGGTAATACATTTGATGACCGCTGCTAGTCATGAGTCTGGAAGCTCTGTGTTCTTGGGGGTCAGGGAGCTCTCTTTCTTTAGGGTGTTGATACAGAGTTCCATTGGAGACATATTTGGGTTCAACTGCAGTATGTCCATGATAGACTGTGCTACCTCTCTCCGGAATATGGATAAACATGGGGTGACAAAGAACATATGCTAAATTGAGCCCACATTCTGAGGATCTTTACATCTCCAGTACTTTGGGCTCTCCATAATGTTGGCCTTGTGCATTCTCTCTGGTGACCATAAAGCTCTGTGTAGTGCAAAGAGTAGGGTGTGGGATTTGCTGCACTTATAAGTCTGTTCCCATTGGGCGGGATCTAGATTGATGACCAAGTGCCCATTTGGGGGTTCAGCAGAACGTCCTCGACGATCTTATTTTAATGTCTGGTTCTTTGCCATGTGGTTGTGTATTGCACTCCTTAATTTCAGGTAGTTACCAACCTCGTGGGTCGGTGGGTTAGTGGCTAAGCCATATTTGAGTTGCTGTTCAACTAAGATGAAGGGTGTATCTTTGTTGACAAATGTTGAATATGTTTTTCTCGATCCTTGTAGCCCAATAGAATTGATATTGATGTTGATATTTTATTTCTATCGCGCTCGTACACGAGTGTTTCAGAGCGCGACAAGGCAAGGGAGGGGTACAGGGGAGAACAAAACAACAATCTCACTAGGCCCAGTGACATTGAGAACGCGCAAGTGTATGGGAGAGACTGAGGGGAAAAGTGCATGGAGGGGGCATGATATGATATGATATGGCATTTGTAACGCGCCTATACACAAGTGTTTCAAGGCGCGATGAGGCAGGGAGGGGGGAACAAAGGGAAGACAGACAACAATCCTACTAGGCCAGGTGTCATTCAGACCGCGCAAGTGCAGGGGTAGGGGGAAGGGAAAAATGCAAGGGGAAGGGAGAGGGGGGAGTGCAATACAAATAGTAGAACAGAAATAAAATAATAAATAAATAGGGCCAGCTGGTGGCAAGTGCAAGGTAAGTGCAGACAAGTGCTGGAGAGGGGGTCGGGGGGCTGTAGTGATACAGAGACAGTCCCGCAGTCCAGGGGTTGCCAGGGAGGCAGTGCAAGTGAAGAGTGACTGGGCCCAGGACCGAGGTCGGTGAGAGTGGCCCAGTTGCAGATTGGTGCAAATTCAGTCGAGAATTTAGCAGGGGAGAGGGGAGAGGGAGAGAGAAAGCAGAAGCGAAGAGGAAGGTTTTGAGGTGCTTCCGGAACCGGAGATGGTTCTCCTCAAGTTTCAGGGAGGCATGGAATGTTTTATTATGCATGTCAGTGAGCAAAAGTTAATTGTGTGATGTTTATTGCTGTTGATATCGAGTGGGCTAAGCACGGGCCTCCGTTCGAGTCGGTTTCAGTATATGCTGTGTTTGCCTTCGTTTCTGCTTTGATGAGCATTGCAACTCGGTTTTTCTTTCCCATGGCCAGTGAGTAAAGGCAATATACATAGGGATTCCTTTTAAGTTTGATGGATTGGGGGTTTCTTCCAGGAGGACAATGTCATGAGTTAGAAGCCGAAAGGCGATTCCGAGTGGCATTCTGCAATTAGCGAGGAAATATAATGATATGATAGGGTATGATAGGGTATTTATAACGCGCTTAATACCCAGAGGTTTCTAAGCGCGGAATGATGTGATTTGTGCGGGACGTGAATGGTGAATTGACGACATTTGGATTTGAAATGTGTGTGAACTCAATAAGCGAGAGTGCACAAGGACTTATAAGCCTTAGAAGAAGCTGCGCTCGAAACATGTGTCGGCTGATTAGAAATTGGCTTCATTGGCGTCTCTTAGGAACTTTGGGGCACATGCGCAGAGTGACTGTATCACTTGGTCTTTACCTCCAAGGATCCCTCGTCACTAACTACGCTCGCTAGGACTCATGGGAGTTGTATTCCGAAACATCTGGAGAGCCAACACTTGTAGACCCCTGATCAATAGAATAACTAACATAGCTCCCCAAAGTGTGGGAAATGCAGATGTAGTTCCCCACATTCCTTAGAGTCCCCGTGTCTCAATCCTTATGTGTCCAGGAGACCCCCCGAAATATTGTGTGATCACAAAATCTCGCATAAGTGGTCTCCATCCACTATCCAAACAGACAAATGCAGAGGATAAATCAATGAATGTGACGTAGAAGGGTGCCCTATGCCCGCCTGTGGCATTACCAACAAGTAGGTGTACGGGGAGGGCCTCTTCAATCGTTCCCCCTCAACTCGCGGAGGGCACACTGGATCTCCAGCACTTGCTCTTGACAGTCTGGTGCTCACCCATGCGGAAAGTTCCGAAGGGATTTAGATGCGTCATTTAGCAATGCCATCAAGCCCTAGCATGCGCGATGTCATCTGCCCCCCCTAACATGCGCAATCTAATCTGCCCCCCTAACATGTGCGATGTCATCTGCCCCCCCTAACATGCGCAATCTAATCTGCCCCCTAACACGCGCGATATCCTCTGCCCCCCTAACATGCGCAATCTAATCTGCCCCCTTACATGCGCGATATCCTCTGCCCCCCTAACATGCGCGATATCCTCTGCCCCCCTAACATGCGCAATCTAATCTGCCCCCTTACATGCGCGATATCCTCTGCCCCCCTAACATGCGCGATATCCTCTGCCCCCCTAACATGCGCAATCTAATCTGCCCCCTTACATGCGCGATATCCTCTGCCCCCCTAACATGCGCGATATCCTCTGCCCCCCTAACATGCACGATATCCTCTGCCCCCCTAACATGCGCGATATCCTCTGCCCCCCTAACATGCACGATATCCTCTGCCCCCCTAACATGCACGATATCCTCTGCCCCCCTAACATGCACGATATCCTCTGCCCCCCTAACATGCGCGATATCCTCTGCCCCCCTAACATGCACGATATCCTCTGCCCCCCTAACATGCGCGATATCCTCTGCCCCTTTCTTGCAAATGGCGACAATAATAGAGTAATGTGACCTTTGGGGAGTAAGACAATGTTCTATTATGACATTATAGAGACGCTCCAAAGTGGTACTTCAAAATATAGGGTCAGACTTATGGAGATCCATAGGATATTCATCCATACCCAGACATTTTAGAACAAGCCCCACTCACCCCCCCAATCCTGCACTCTCAAAGTTGATTGAAAACTTGTTTGGGTCTGTATTTGCACCATTTTCCCTTCATATAAATTTAAGAAAGGAACTAAGCTTATTGCGAAATATTGCCAATAGGTCATTAGTAGCTGCGCTTCCAGAACCTCTGGTAACGAGCCAGCGGCAAAGACCAAATCGCCCTGATATCTTTCCATTCATGCGGGGCCATCTCCCAGGTGCTTGCCTTAGCTGTGCCCTTGCTCCTGCAGCAATGTTTTAGTTCTAATAGCTTCAGTATTCACAACACTATTCTTTACAAATGGCAACAAGGCTTCAAAATGTTTCACCTTGTGTGAAGGCTCCGACCCTCGCGAACACAGAGAGCTACTTCACTCCGGATCTTGGATTAGAAATTGGGCTCAATCTATTGAAAGCCATTAAGATCCTTTCTAGTGCATTCTAATGTTAGACTCAGTTTCCACTTCTTTAAATGCCTTGCTCTTCTTCATGTCATAGTGTTCCTCTACATAAGCGATGTGAGGGCTCAGAAATGCAAGATGGACACAAAGGTATCGTTTTCTCAATGTTTGCCATTTATTAAATGAAAAGGGGTGAGATAAACGCCCATGTGTCCCTATCCTCAGACGGCTGTCCCCACCTAGCAACTAAAACTAAAGCAAGATGAGCTAGTGTTCAGAAAGCCTCTGACCCTCACACTAATACATACAACAAAATAACACAAGGAATATTTGGCTGTCTTCAGTTCAACAAAACAGTGAAAAATGTCAAACTTATAGGTTTTAAAAAGGGCTCATTGTGACCAGGGTTAGGGTCCCTTCACCTGGGTCAATTTAGAAATACCCTTGGAAACGTTCTAATTCAACAGAATTTTGTTCAGTTCAACACAACAAGTATTTTCCCTCCTTTGTGTCCTTCCACTTGGTAAAGTAAATGTCTCTTTCACATGTCACATGTCATCATCCCCACTCAATCCTACTCCTCCTATGAAAACCTAGTCTGCAGGTTGTCTGTCTGCCCTTCTTTCTCTGTGACTCTCGCTACCATTTACAGACCCCCTGGTCCTTCCTCCCTCTACCTCTCTGAATGGGCTGGCCTCTTCTCCTCTCTTCTTGCCTCCTCCCCCAAACCTTTCTTCCTTGGGGACCTCAACATCCATCTCGACTCCCCTGATGTGGCCACCATTCTCTTCCGTGACCTCTGCAACACTCGCTCCCTCACTATCCTCCCCCTGGCCCAATGCACTCTGCAGGGCACACCCTGGATTCCCTTTTCTCGACAGACATCCATCTTTCGAAATCCCCTCAATACCCCACTCTCCTGGTCGGACCGCTCTCTCCTCTCTTCCTTCCTTGACCTCCCCTGTCCCCAGTCTAGTTCCTCCGTACTGCCAGTCTCCTTCGCCGTCGTTCAACCAATGAAGCATGTGTCAGTCGCTGCTTTTGCTTTCTCCTTCATTCCTCCCCGTCCCCTACTTTGGACTCTTCTTCTGACTCTATCCTAACTAACCTCCAGCTTTCTATCACTAACACCCTGGACATCCTTGCACCTGTCATGAGGATCCACATGAAGCCTACCTCTAAATGCAACTCTTGGTATGACTCTGATTTATCTGCTTTGAAACCAAAGTGCAAAGCTGCAGAGCAGAAGCGGCAGGCATCTAGCTCTTCTGGACAAACTGGCCTGCTGTCTACTCCAAAAGCAATACTGTCTTTCCATCTGCTCCAAGAAGAGGGTTCGGTCCAAGCCTGCATCTCTGGAGCCACAAATAACACAGCTGAACTCCAAAATCTACAAGGAACTTGCCAATCCTACCGCAGTCTCCTCTTCTCCTCCTCCCTCCCAGGCCCTTTGATCTGCACTGGCCACCCACTTTATCTCCAAAACACTTGACATCCTGTCCTCTCTGTCATCTGCTCCCCCCCACCTCCCTCTTTGGTTCACCTCTTCGGAACCCCCCACTGCATCACCTTACTCACCTCCCTCTCTACCATTGCACCAGATGAGATCTCTCGAGTCCACTCTGTGAAAGTCTTCTATAAACAGGGGCTACCCTGCTCCTAAAAAACAAGCAAAGACAACATTGACACTCTTGCCCCTCCCTTGGCGGACATTTGCAAACACTATTTTGCCACAGGCTCTTTCCCTCAACCCCTCAAGCACTCGCTTGTGCATCCTCTCCTAACAAACCTGTCTGCTGAGCCCTCTTGCCCGGCTAACTATCAACCTATCTCTATCACCCCTTTCTTGGGCAAACTCATGGAGAATCTGGACATCCCCCAACTGACCCTACACAATGAAAATGCTCTCCTGAATACCTACTCTCTAATCTGGACTTCAACACTCCTTCTGTTTTGATCCTTCTTGATCTTTCCTCTGCTTTTGACACTGTCAACCACTCCATCCTCATAAACCATCTTTATGGTACCCTAGGCATCATGGATAGAGCACTGGCGTGGTTTACCTGTTTCCTCTCTAACAGACCATCCCAAGATCAAATGTGTCCTTTTCTCTCCTCCACCTCGCTCTCTACCTGTGGCGTCTGTCAGGGATCTATCCTATCGCCATCGCTTTTCAACATCTACCTGGCCCCTCTGGCCCACCTGATCTCCACCTAATCCCCTCATTTCCAGTGTTACACAGACTACACACAGCTCTCTTTCCAGCTTCCTTCCCCTACCTCCTCCTTCTCCTATTCCTGCCTTATAACTGACATCCTGACTGCTATTCAGGCATGGTGCTCTGCCATGATCTCTGCCTCAACTCCAGCAAGAAAGAGATCCTTCTCATTGGGAGGCCTGCCCCTAGTGTCCCCCTCACTCTCTGGTGGTCGGACTTTTGGGCCCCTGCCCTCACCCACTTGTGAGGCAATACACCTTTGGATCATCTATGACTCCTCTCTCTCCTTCTCTCCACACATCATAGACCTTGCCAAGAAGTCCAATTTTCAGCTTCATCTACCTTTCCTCACGTTCCCCCAGAATCTCAATGTCTCCAGAGCCCTGGTTCTCTCTAGGCTTGACTACTGCAACAGCCTCTTCCTCAACCTTCCTCTTTCCTCCCCTCGCTCCCTCCAACTAATCCAGAATAGGACTGCAAACGTATCCTTAGCCTCAAGCCCAGGGACAGCCTCTCTAGCCGTAAAATCTCTCCACTGGCTCCCGATGATTGCAAGGATCAAATTCAAAACCCTTTGCATCATCCACAAGGCTGCCTGGGACCTCTCTAAATCCAGCTTTCTCTCCCAAAATACCTCCCAGCCAGAATTCTTTGGTTTTCTGGCTCCAACTCTCTGCAGGTCAAATGTTTCTCCAAACAGAGTGGGAGGTAGATGCCTCTCCTCAGCTGGCACCTCCTTCTGACACAGCCTACCCTCCCCCCTCAGACTTGGCTGGATCTTCTTAAGTTCTGGAAACTTCTCATGATCTTCCTTTTCTCCTCTTCTTTCCCTCTCCCCTGCTAAACTCTCCAACCTGCCGCTGCGACTGGGGCCTGGTCCCTTCATACAGGGACCAGACCACCCCCCACCAGTCCCTCACAGCATCCTCTGCCTGCACTTTCCCGGACTATCCCAACCCAGTCCTCCTGTCCACGGCACTCTTGCTTACCTCGCCCCTCTTTCCCCTGGCGCTTGCTGCCTTGGCATGACCAGCACTTGCCTGGCCCACGGCCGTGGGGGTACCCCACTCTTGCACTTCTCTCTATTCCTCCTCCCACTTGCACGTATCACCTTGTCATCATTTGCAGGGTAGGATTGTCACAAGGCCAATATAGCCATTTATTTGTTCTTATTGTATTCTTATGATTCCCATGCCCCCACCCCCCTTGTCCTGTGGTGCCTGGAAACACCTGTGTATAGGTACCATACAAATGTCCAATACATAAATAAGATAAATAAATACAAACACTTGCTCAAAAATCAAAGCAATTGTTGTCTTCCATGTTATCCTTTTTGGTAAGACACATGTCCCTCTCACAAAACACAAGTTCATAAACCAAGGCAATTGTAATTACTAGCATATCAGACTTATTCGTCCATGGAATACTTTAGTCAGGATAGTACAGCAACTACCTTTCGTAATGCAATAGTTTGTAAAAATAATTGAATTAACAAGTTCTTTCCACATCACCTTTTTGCCACAACCACACTTCTTCAAAACATCTTCTTTCCTGGTATACTCGCCTGCCAGGTGTAACTACTATTGATCCCTTTCCCAGTTAACTAAACTCCTACAACTATAATTGGTCTTAGTGACAATATGTGTTTGAAGGTTCTTCACACCAGTATCCCATGTGAGGATGGCTGAACAATGGCTGTCTCTTTTTTACGTTTCTTGATTCTTGGCAATGTGGGCTACATGTTTCCTCAAGTTGGTGTCCCATGAAAGATGAATTGCACCCTTGTCGCCTTTGTACTTCTTCTTTACAACCTCTTGGCTATTGGCAATGCAGGTTACAGGTTTCCCCAAGTTAGTATCCAATAAAAAGGGAATTGCCCCGTTGTCCCCTCTTTACTTTATTTGCTCGGTATTCAATATTATTGATTACTACCAAATGTCCTGCTCCGAGTGCCCAGGGTCACCTTTAACTTCAGGCCAACTCACTGGTCTCCTTTGGCATTCTGCTTCACTTTCTGCTGCTGCGGCAGACCGTCTGCGTTCTGCCGGCTCTGTTATCCAGCTCCCGCGTAACCTTACTGGTCTGCACGGCTCTTCTTCACAGCTCTTCCACTTCCTGCTGTGCGCACTCTGCAATATCGCACACCTTGTCATCCCGCGTCGGCTTCAGCTGGCGCGCTACCTCCTACTTCTGTGGCAATCCCAGAACTCTGCACTGCTTCTGCCTCTACTACTACTTCTGCATCTCTCTCCAGTTGCAGCTGATTCTCGTGTTTAAATGTCCAGCTCAGGTGCCTTGCTCTACAACAACTATGCCGCACATTCTGTTTAATAGCACCTCTGATCCTTACTAGCTCTATTTTACAATATGCCATCAATGCTTCAGGAAGAATAGGGGAATCATGAGTTAAAGAGGTCACCATTTCCCCTTGATATGAGTCTCCTGCCATGTGATCCTGCCACATAATATCACCCCAGTGTCAGGATCAGGCTGTGGGTGCCTTCTGCTAGCCACTTTAGAGGATGACCATACCGGGGTTTTAGGGATGATCTCACTAGATTCATCACAGGGGGTCTCCACCCAGTAGATTGTGAGCCAGTGGTAGTTTGTCTGAGTCTTCCCAGTAGCTCCTCGCAAGAGACACCAATATGAGCACTGTGTGTGGTTGTCTGGTTGTATGATTAATGCACGCGTCAAGTTAACACTGTAAAACAATGTTATCGTAGCACTCTGATTTACACTTTCCATTTAACTTCATCAATTGGTTTCCAAACGTTCATTTTTTCAATCTTGCCAGTTATTTTTACATAAAAACTGTTAAGGGTAGTCATAAAATTCGGCTTTGGCATACTTTTCCACTGTCTGAATTCCGTCACTTGGCATGTGAGCAATTTGCATGAATTTGGGATATGCTCAAGGGGCAGAGGAATTAATTTTTTGACAAAGCAGGATGTGGTATATGCTGATTATTTGTTTGAACTCTATAACACATTGATTAAAATACTCCTCAGAAGAAACAAATAAACTGCCCTTTGTGAAATCCTGGCTGCAGAGGTAGCCTCCAACACAAGGGAAAGGATGCAACCATTCCAGCCAGAGTAGGAAACTCATTTTATTTTCTCACAGCGTAAAAAGAAAATGTGCATCTTTAATCTGCGGTGCTCAAACTAGAATAGGCCAAAAGAGTAAGATTGAGAGGCATAATACAGACATTATGAAAATAGTATTCCCAAAGGGAGCGGTCTGCGATCCTACAAGCAGGTAAACTAAGCACAGCAATGCAAATGCTCTCACACAGGCATGCTTCAAAGTTGCCAATTATTTGATAAATAACAAATGTACTTTTATAGATGATTCAAGTGTCAAGTAACTTGCGTAGCTGCGTATGTCGCAAGATATTTTAAAAACTGTCCTGTAACGTATGTCTGCCATGTCAGGTGTTCAGTTAGGTGCAGACACTGTGGCAAGGAGGTTATCTGCAATATCAGCCATTGCAATTGTCTATCTCTGCAAAGCTGCCTCTCTCTGCAAATTTGACCAGTCCAGACAAGAACCTCCTGAAATCAAACCTTTGATCCCACCTGAAAAAACATCTGACTGGTGTTTCAAGCTACACAGGTTAAAAATCGGTGGTGTGGAAGGCTGCCCCGAGCAATGCCAGTGGTTCAGATTAATTCAAAACCCTCCACCCATCACTTTTTGGGTTTCAGGCTCCACACCAGATTAATGAGCACTGGTGGACAGCATTCGGTATCAGCCTTCACAGCTGCTTCAAGATACACACCAGATTACTGAGCACTGGTGGACAGCACGCAGCATCAGCCTTCACAGCTGCTTCAAGATATACACCAGATTACTGAGCACCGGTAGACAGCATGCAGCATCAGCCTTCACAGCTGCTTCAGGCTACACACCCGATTACTAAGCACTGGTGGACAGCATGCAGCATTAGCCTTCACAGCTACTTCAGGCTACACACCCGATTACTGAGCAC
Source organism: Ambystoma mexicanum (assembly GCF_040938575.1). NCBI lineage: Eukaryota > Metazoa > Chordata > Amphibia > Caudata > Ambystomatidae > Ambystoma > Ambystoma mexicanum. Next base: position 1,537,154,409 of record NC_090922.1, read on the forward strand.
TGGTGGACAGCATTCAGCATCAGCCTTCACAGATGCTTCATGCTACACACCAGATTACTGAGCACTGGTGATAAGCCTTCACAGCTACTTCAGGCTACACACCCTATTACTGAGCACTGGTGGACAGCATACGGTAATAGCCTTCAAAGCGGCTTCTGGCTACACACCGGATTACTGAGCACTGGTGGACAGCATGCAGCATCAGCCTTCACAGCTTCTTCATTCTACACACCCAAATACTGAGCACTAGTGGACAGCATGCAGCATCAGCCTTCACAGCTGCTTCAAGCTACACACCATATTACAGAGCACTGGGGGACAGCATGCAGAATCAGCCTTCACGGCTGCTTCAGGCTTCACACCAGATTACTGAGCACTGGTGGACAGCATGCCGAATCAGACTTCACAGCTGCTTCAGGCTGCACACCAGATTACTGAGCACTGGTGGACAGCATGCAGCATCAGCCTTCACAGCTGCTTCAGGCTACACACCAGATTGCTGAGCACTGGTGGACAGCACGCAGCATCAGCCTTCACAGCTGCTTCAAGCTACACACCAGATTACTGAGCACTGGTGGGCAGCACGCAGCATCAGCCTTCACAGCTGCTTCAGGCTACAAACCCAATTACTGAGCACTGGTGGACAGCACGCAGTGTCAGCCTTCACAGCTGCTTCAAGCTACACACCCGATTACTGAGCACTGGTGAACAACATGCAGAATCAGCCTTCACAGCTGCTTCAGGCTACACACCAGATTACTGAGCACGGGTGATCAGCCTTCACAGCTGCTTCATGCTACACACCAGATTACTGGGCACTGGTGGACAGCATGCAGAATCAGCCTTCACAGCTGCTTCAGGCTACACACCAGATTACTGAGCACTGGTGGACAGCATGCAGAATCAGCCTTCACAGCTGCTTCAGGCTACACACCAGATTACTGAGCACTGGTGGACAGCATGCAGAATCAGCCTTCACAGCGGCTTCAAGCTACACACCCGATTACTGAGCACTGGTGATCAGCCTTCACAGCTGCTTCAGGCTACACACCAGATTACTGAGCACTGGTGGTCAGCATGCAGCATGCAGCATCAGCCTACACAGCGGCTTCAGGCTAAACACATGAATACTGAGCACTGGTGAACAGCATGCAGCGTCAGCCTACACAGCTGCTTCAGGCTACACTCCAGATTACTGAGCACTGGTGGACAGCATGCAGCGTCAGCCTTCACAGCTGCTTCAGGCTACACACCAGATTACTGAGCACTGGTGGACAGCACGCAGCGTCAGCCTTCACAGCTGCTTCAGGCTACACACCAGATTACTGAGCACTGGTGGACAGCACGCAGCGTCAGCCTTCACAGCTGCTTCAGGCTACACACCCGATTACTAAGCACTGGTGGACAGCATGCAGCATCAGCCTTCACAGCTACTTCAGGCTACACACCCGATTACTGAGCACTGGTGGACAGCATTCAGCATCAGCCTTCACAGATGCTTCATGCTACACACCAGATTACTGAGCACTGGTGATCAGCCTTCACAGCTACTTCAGGCTACACACCCGATTACTGAGCACTGGTGGACAGCATTCGGTAATAGCCTTCAAAGCGGCTTCTGGCTACACACCGGATTACTGAGCACTGGTGGACAGCATGCAGTATCAGCCTTCACAGCTTCTTCATTCTACACACCCAATTACTGAGCACTAGTGGACAGCATGCAGCATCAGCCTTATCAGCTGGTCAAGGTACACACCAGATTACTGAGCACGGGGGGACAGCATGCACAATCAGCCTTCACGGCTGCTTCAGGCTTCACACCAGATTACTGAGCACTGGTGGACAGCATGCAGAATCAGACTTCACAGCTGCTTCAGGCTGCACACCAGATTACTGAGCACTGGTGGACAGCATGCAGCATCAGCCTTCACAGCTGCTTCAGGCTACACACCAGATTGCTGAGCACTGGTGGACAGCACGCAGCATCAGCCTTCACAGCTGCTTCAAGCTACACACCAGATTACTGAGCACTGGTGGGCAGCATGCAGCATCAGCCTTCACAGCTGCTTCAGGCTACACACCCAATTACTGAGCACTGGTGGACAGCACGCAGTGTCAGCCTTCACAGCTGCTTCAAGCTACACACCCGATTACTGAGCACTGGTGAACAACATGCAGAATCAGCCTTCACAGCTGCTTCAGGCTACACACCAGATTACTGAGCACTGGTGATCAGCCTTCACAGCTGCTTCATGCTAAGCTACACACCAGATTACTGGGCACTGGTGGACAGCATGCAGAATCAGCATTCTCAGCTGCTTCAGGCTACACACCAAATTACTGAGCACTGGTGGACAGCACGCAGCGTCAGCCTTCACAGCTGCTTCAGGCTACACTCCAGATTGCTGAGCACTGGTGGACAGCACGCAGCATCAGCCTCCACAGCTGCTTCATTCTACACACCAGATTACTGAGCACTGGTGGACAGCAGGCAGCGTCAGCCTTCACAGCTGCTTCAGGCTACACACCAGATTACTGAGCACTGGTGGACAGCACGCAGCGTCAGCCTTCACAGCTGCTTCAGGCTACACACCAGATTACTGAGCACTGGTGGACAGCACGCAGCGTCAGCCTTCACAGCTGCTTCAGGCTACACACCAGATTACTGAGCACTGGTGGACAGCACGCAGCGTCAGCCTTCACAGCTGCTTCAGGCTACACACCAGATTACTGAGCACTGGTGGACAGCACGCAGCGTCAGCCTTCACAGCTGCTTCAGGCTACACACCTGATTACTGAGCACTGGTTGACAGCACGCAGCGTCAGCCTTCACAGCTGCTTCAGGCTACACACCAGATTACTGAGCACTGGTGGACAGCATGAAGAATCAGCCTTCACAGCTGCTTCAAGCTACACACCCGATTACTGAGCACTGGTGATCAGCCTTCACAGCTGCTTCAGGCTATACACCAGATTACTGAGCACTGGTGGACAGCACGCAGCGTCAGCCTTCACAGCTGCTTCAGGCTACACACCAGATTACTGAGCACTGGTGGACAGCACTCAGCGTCAACCTTCACAGCTGCTTCAGGCTACACACCAGATTACTGAGCACTGGTGGACAGCACGCAGCGTCAGCCTTCACAGCTGCTTCAGGCTACACACCCGATTACTGAGCACTGGTTGACAGCACGCAGCGTCAGCCTTCACAGCTGCTTCAGGCTACACTCCAGATTGCTGAGCACTGGTGGACAGCACGCAGCATCAGCCTCCACAGCTGCTTCATTCTACACACCCAATTACTGAGCACTAGTGGACAGCATGCAGCATCAGCCTTCACAGCTGGTCAAGGTACACACCAGACTACTGAGCACGGGGGGACAGCATGCAGAATCAGCCTTCACGGCTGCTTCAGGCTTCACACCAGATTACTGAGCACTGGTGGACAGCATGCAGAAACAGACTTCACAGCTGCTTCAGGCTGCACACCAGATTACTGAGCACTGGTGGACAGCATGCAGCATCAGCCTTCACAGCTGCTTCAGGCTACACACCAGATTGCTGAGCACTGGTGGACAGCACGCAGCATCAGCCTTCACAGCTGCTTCAAGCTACACACCAGATTACTGAGCACTGGTGGGCAGCATGCAGCATCAGCCTTCACAGCTGCTTCAGGCTACACAACCAATTACTGAGCACTGGTGGACAGCACGCAGCGTCAGCCTTCACAGCTGCTTCAGGCTACACACCAGATTACTGAACACTGGTGGACAGCACGCAGCGTCAGCCTTCACAGCTGCTTCAGGCTACACACCAGATTACTGAGCACTGGTGGACAGCACGCAGCGTCAGCCTTCACAGCTGCTTCAGGCTACACACCAGATTACTGAGCACTGGTGGACAGCACGCAGCATCAGCCTTCACAGCTGCTTCAGGCTACACACCCGATTACTGAGCACTGGTTGACAGCACGCAGCGTCAGCCTTCACAGCTGCTTCAGGCTACACTCCAGATTGCTGAGCACTGGTGCACAGCACGCAGCATCAGCCTCCACAGCTGCTTCATTCTACACACCCAATTACTGAGCACTAGTGGACAGCATGCAGCATCAGCCTTCACAGCTGGTCAAGGTACACACCAGATTACTGAGCACGGGGGGACAGCATGCAGAATCAGCCTTCACGGCTGCTTCAGGCTTCACACCAGATTACTGAGCACTGGTGGACAGCATGCAGAATCAGAATTCACAGCTGCTTCAGGCTGCACACCAGATTACTGAGCACTGGTGGACAGCATGCAGCATCAGCCTTCACAGCTGCTTCAGGCTACACACCCAATTACTGAGCACTGGTGGACAGCACGCAGTGTCAGCCTTCACAGCTGCTTCAAGCTACACACCAGATTACTGAGCACTGGTGGGCAGCATGCAGCATCAGCCTTCACAGCTGCTTCAGGCTACACAACCAATTACTGAGCACTGGTGGACAGCACGCAGCGTCAGCCTTCACAGCTGCTTCAGGCTACACACCAGATTACTGAGCACTGGTGGACAGCACGCAGCGTCAGCCTTCACAGCTGCTTCAGGCTACACACCAGATTACTGAGCACTGGTGGACAGCACGCAGCGTCAGCCTTCACAGCTGCTTCAGGCTACACACCAGATTACTGAGCACTGGTGGACAGCACGCAGCGTCAGCCTTCACAGCTGCTTCAGGCTACACACCCGATTACTGAGCACTGGTTGGCAGCACGCAGCGTCAGCCTTCACAGCTGCTTCAGGCTACACTCCAGATTGCTGAGCACTGGTGCACAGCACGCAGCATCAGCCTCCACAGCTGCTTCATTCTACACACCCAATTACTGAGCACTAGTGGACAGCATGCAGCATCAGCCTTCACAGCTGGTCAAGGTACACACCAGATTACTGAGCACGGGGGGACAGCATGCAGAATCAGCCTTCACGGCTGCTTCAGGCTTCACACCAGATTACTGAGCACTGGTGGACAGCATGCAGAATCAGAATTCACAGCTGCTTCAGGCTGCACACCAGATTACTGAGCACTGGTGGACAGCATGCAGCATCAGCCTTCACAGCTGCTTCAGGCTACACACCCAATTACTGAGCATTGGTGGACAGCACGCAGTGTCAGCCTTCACAGCTGCTTCAAGCTACACACCCGATTACTGAGCACTGGTGAACAACATGCAGAATCAGCGTTCACAGCTGCTTCAGGCTACACACCAGATTACTGAGCACTGGTGATCAGCCTTCACAGCTGCTTCATGCTAAGCTACACAGCAGATTACTGGGCACTGGTGGACAGCATGCAGAATCAGCATTCACAGCTGCTTCAGGCTACACACCAGATTACTGAGCACTGGTGGACAGCATGCAGAATCAGCCTTCACAGCTGCTTCAGGCTACACACCAGATTACTGAGCACTGGTGGACAGCATGCAGAATCAGCCTTCACAGCTGCTTCAAGCTACACACCCGATTACCGAGCACTGGTGATCAGCCTTCACAGCTGCTTCAGGCTACACACCAGATTACTGAGCACTGGTGGTCAGCATGCAGCATGCAGCATCAGCCTACACAGCGGCTTCAGGCTAAACACATGAATACTGAGCACTGGTGAAGAGCATGCAGCATCAGCCTACACAGCTGCTTCAGGCTACACACCAGATTACTGAGCACTGATGGACAGCATGCAGCGTCAGCGCAGCGTCAGCCTTCACAACTGCTTCAGGCTACACACCAGATTACTGAGCACTGGTGGACAGCGCGCAGCGTCAGACTTCACAGCTACTTCAAGCTAAACACCAGATTACTGAGCACTGGTGGACAGCACGCAGCGTCAGCCTTCATAGCTGCTTCAGGCTACACACCAGATTACTGAGCACTGGTGGACAGCACGCAGCGTCAGCCTTCACAACTGCTTCAGGCTACACACCAGATTACTGAGCACTGGTGGACAGCACGCAGCGTCAGCCTTCACAGCTGCTTCAGGCTACACAGCCGATTACTGAGCACTGGTGGACAGCACGCAGCATCAGCCTTCACAGCTGCTTCAGGCTACACTCCAGATTGCTGAGCACTGGTGGACAGCACGCAGCATCAGCCTTCACAGCTGCTTCAGGCTACACTCCAGATTGCTGAGCACTGGTGGACAGCACGCAGCATCAGCCTTCACAGCTGCTTCAGGCTACACTCCAGATTGCTGAGCACTGGTGGACAGCACGCAGCATCAGCCTTCACAGCTGCTTCAGGCTACACACCAGATTGCTGAGCACTGGTGGACAGCAAGCAGCATCAGCCTTCACAGCTGCTTCAATCTACACACCAGATTGCTGAGCACTGGTGGACAGCACGCAGCATCAGCCTTCACAGCTGCTTCAGGCTACACACCCGATTGCTGAGCACTGGTGGACAGCACGCAGCATCAGCCTTCACAGCTGCTTCAGGCTACACACCCGATTGCTGAGCACTGGTGTACAGCACGCGGCATCAGCCTTCACAGCTGCTTCAGGCTACACACCCGATTGCTGAGCACTGGTGGACAGCATGCGGCATCAGCCTTCACAGCTGCTTCAAGCTACACACCCGATTACTGAGCACCGGTGGACAGCACACGGCATCAGCCTTCACAGCTGCTTCAGGCTACACACCAGATTACTGAGCACCGGTGGACAGCACTCGGCATCAGCTGCACCGGTGGACAGCACTCGGCATCAGCCTTCACAGCTGCTTCAGGCTACACACCCGATTACAGCATGTAGCATCAGCCTTCACAGCTGCTTCAGGCTACACACCAGATTACTGAGCACCGGTGGACAGCATGCAGATTCAGCCTTCACAGCTGCTTCAGGCTACACACCAGATTACTGAGAACTGGTGGACAGCATGCAGAATCAGCCTTCACAGCTGCTTCAGGCTACACACCAGATTACTGAGCACTAGTGGACAGCATGCAGCATCAGCCTTCACAGCTTCTTCAGGCTACACACCCGATTACTGAGCACTGGTGGACAGCACGCAGCTTCAGCCTTCACAGCTGCTTCAGGCTACACACCAGATTACTGAGCACTGGTGGACAGCATGCAGCATCAGTCTTCACAGCTGCTTCAGGCTACACACCCGATTACTGAGCACTGGTGGACAGCACGCAGCATCAGCCTTCACAGCTGCTTCAGGCTACACACCAGATCACTGAGCATTGGTGGACAGCACGCAGCATCAGCCTTCACAGCTGCTTCAAACTACACACCCGATTACTGAACACTGGTGGACAGCATGCGGAATCAGCCTTCACAGCTGCTTCAGGCTACACACCAGATTACTGAGCACTGGTGGACAGCATTCGGCATCAGCCTTCACAGCTGCGTCAGGCTACACACCCGATTACTGAGCACTGGTTGACAGCACGCAGCGTCAGCCTTCACAGCTGCTTCAGGCTACACTCCAGATTGCTGAGCACTGGTGCACAGCACGCAGCATCAGCCTCCACAGCTGCTTCATTCTACACACCCAATTACTGAGCACTAGTGGACAGCATGCAGCATCAGCCTTCACAGCTGGTCAAGGTACACACCAGATTACTGAGCACGGGGGGACAGCATGCAGAATCAGCCTTCACGGCTGCTTCAGGCTTCACACCAGATTACTGAGCACTGGTGGACAGCATGCAGAATCAGAATTCACAGCTGCTTCAGGCTGCACACCAGATTACTGAGCACTGGTGGACAGCATGCAGCATCAGCCTTCACAGCTGCTTCAGGCTACACACCCAATTACTGAGCACTGGTGGACAGCACGCAGTGTCAGCCTTCACAGCTGCTTCAAGCTACACACCAGATTACTGAGCACTGGTGGGCAGCATGCAGCATCAGCCTTCACAGCTGCTTCAGGCTACACAACCAATTACTGAGCACTGGTGGACAGCACGCAGCGTCAGCCTTCACAGCTGCTTCAGGCTACACAACCAATTACTGAGCACTGGTTGACAGCACGCAGCATCAGCCTTCACAGCTGCTTCAAGCTACACACCAGATTACTGAGCACTGGTGGGCAGCATGCAGCATCAGCCTTCACAGCTGCTTCAGGCTACACAACCAATTACTGAGCACTGGTGGACAGCACGCAGCGTCAGCCTTCACAGCTGCTTCAGGCTACACACCAGATTACTGAACACTGGTGGACAGCACGCAGCGTCAGCCTTCACAGCTGCTTCAGGCTACACACCAGATTACTGAGCACTGGTGGACAGCACGCAGCGTCAGCCTTCACAGCTGCTTCAGGCTACACACCAGATTACTGAGCACTGGTGGACAGCACGCAGCATCAGCCTTCACAGCTGCTTCAGGCTACACACCCGATTACTGAGCACTGGTTGACAGCACGCAGCGTCAGCCTTCACAGCTGCTTCAGGCTACACTCCAGATTGCTGAGCACTGGTGCACAGCACGCAGCATCAGCCTCCACAGCTGCTTCAATCTACACACCCAATTACTGAGCACTAGTGGACAGCATGCAGCATCAGCCTTCACAGCTGGTCAAGGTACACACCAGATTACTGAGCACGGGGGGACAGCATGCAGAATCAGCCTTCACGGCTGCTTCAGGCTTCACACCAGATTACTGAGCACTGGTGGACAGCATGCAGAATCAGAATTCACAGCTGCTTCAGGCTGCACACCAGATTACTGAGCACTGGTGGACAGCATGCAGCATCAGCCTTCACAGCTGCTTCAGGCTACACACCCAATTACTGAGCACTGGTGGACAGCACGCAGTGTCAGCCTTCACAGCTGCTTCAAGCTACACACCAGATTACTGAGCACTGGTGGGCAGCATGCAGCATCAGCCTTCACAGCTGCTTCAGGCTACACAACCAATTACTGAGCACTGGTGGACAGCACGCAGCGTCAGCCTTCACAGCTGCTTCAGGCTACACACCAGATTACTGAGCACTGGTGGACAGCACGCAGCGTCAGCCTTCACAGCTGCTTCAGGCTACACACCAGATTACTGAGCACTGGTGGACAGCACGCAGCGTCAGCCTTCACAGCTGCTTCAGGCTACACACCAGATTACTGAGCACTGGTGGACAGCACGCAGCGTCAGCCTTCACAGCTGCTTCAGGCTACACACCCGATTACTGAGCACTGGTTGACAGCACGCAGCGTCAGCCTTCACAGCTGCTTCAGGCTACACTCCAGATTGCTGAGCACTGGTGCACAGCACGCAGCATCAGCCTCCACAGCTGCTTCATTCTACACACCCAATTACTGAGCACTAGTGGACAGCATGCAGCATCAGCCTTCACAGCTGGTCAAGGTACACACCAGATTACTGAGCACGGGGGGACAGCATGCAGAATCAGCCTTCACGGCTGCTTCAGGCTTCACACCAGATTACTGAGCACTGGTGGACAGCATGCAGAATCAGAATTCACAGCTGCTTCAGGCTGCACACCAGATTACTGAGCACTGGTGGACAGCATGCAGCATCAGCCTTCACAGCTGCTTCAGGCTACACACCCAATTACTGAGCACTGGTGGACAGCACGCAGTGTCAGCCTTCACAGCTGCTTCAAGCTACACACCCGATTACTGAGCACTGGTGAACAACATGCAGAATCAGCCTTCATAGCTGCTTCAGGCTACACACCAGATTACTGAGCACTGGTGATCAGCCTTCACAGCTGCTTCATGCTAAGCTACACAGCAGATTACTGGGCACTGGTGGACCGCATGCAGAATCAGCATTCACAGCTGCTTCAGGCTACACACCAGATTACTGAGCACTGGTGGACAGCATGCAGAATCAGCCTTCACAGCTGCTTCAGGCTACACACCAGATTACTGAGCACTGGTGGACAGCATGCAGAATCAGCCTTCACAGCTGCTTCAAGCTACACACCCGATTACCGAGCACTGGTGATCAGCCTTCACAGCTGCTTCAGGCTACACACCAGATTACTGAGCACTGGTGGTCAGCATGCAGCATGCAGCATCAGCCTACACAGCGGCTTCAGGCTAAACACATGAATACTGAGCACTGGTGAAGAGCATGCAGCATCAGCCTACACAGCTGCTTCAGGCTACACACCAGATTACTGAGCACTGATGGACAGCATGCAGCGTCAGCGCAGCGTCAGCCTTCACAACTGCTTCAGGCTACACACCAGATTACTGAGCACTGGTGGACAGCGCGCAGCGTCAGACTTCACAGCTACTTCAAGCTAAACACCAGATTACTGAGCACTGGTGAACAGCACGCAGCGTCAGCCTTCACAGCTGCTTCAGGCTACACACCAGATTACTGAGCACTGGTGGACAGCACGCAGCGTCAGCCTTCACAACTGCTTCAGGCTACACACCAGATTACTGAGCACTGGTGGACAGCACGCAGCGTCAGCCTTCACAGCTGCTTCAGGCTACACAGCCGATTACTGAGCACTGGTGGACAGCACGCAACGTCAGCCTTCACAGCTGCTTCAGGCTACACTCCAGATTGCTGAGCACTGGTGGACAGCACGCAGCATCAGCCTTCACAGCTGCTTCAGGCTACACTCCAGATTGCTGAGCACTGGTGGACAGCACGCAGCATCAGCCTTCACAGCTGCTTCAGGCTACACTCCAGATTGCTGAGCACTGGTGGACAGCACGCAGCATCAGCCTTCACAGCTGCTTCAGGCTACACTCCAGATTGCTGAGCACTGGTGGACAGCACGCAGCATCAGCCTTCACAGCTGCTTCAGGCTACACACCAGATTGCTGAGCACTGGTGGACAGCAAGCAGCATCAGCCTTCACAGCTGCTTCAATCTACACACCAGATTGCTGAGCACTGGTGGACAGCACGCGGCATCAGCCTTCACAGCTGCTTCAGGCTACACACCCGATTGCTGAGCACTGGTGGACAGCACGCGGCATCAGCCTTCACAGCTGCTTCAGGCTACACACCCGATTGCTGAGCACTGGTGTACAGCACGCGGCATCAGCCTTCACAGCTGCTTCAGGCTACACACCCGATTGCTGAGCACTGGTGGACAGCATGCGGCATCAGCCTTCACAGCTGCTTCAAGCTACACACCCGATTACTGAGCACCGGTGGACAGCACACGGCATCAGCCTTCACAGCTGCTTCAGGCTACACACCAGATTACTGAGCACCGGTGGACAGCACTCGGCATCAGCCTTCACAGCTGCTTCAGGCTACACACCCGATTACAGCATGTAGCATCAGCCTTCACAGCTGCTTCAGGCTACACACCAGATTACTGAGCACCGGTGGACAGCATGCAGATTCAGCCTTCACAGCTGCTTCAGGCTACACACCAGATTACTGAGAACTGGTGGACAGGATGCAGAATCAGACTTCACAGCTGCTTCAGGCTACACACCAGATTACTGAGCACTAGTGGACAGCATGCAGCATCAGCCTTCACAGCTTCTTCAGGCTACACACCAGATTACTGAGCACTGGTGGACAGCACGCAGCTTCAGCCTTCACAGCTGCTTCAGGCTACACACCAGATTACTGAGCACTGGTGGACAGCACGCAGCATCAGTCTTCACAGCTGCTTCACGCTACACACCTGATTACTTAGCACTGGTGGACAGCACGCAGCATCAGCCTTCACAGCTGCTTCAGGCTACACACCCGATTACTGAGCACTGGTGGACAGCACGCAGCATCAGCCTTCACAGCTGCTTCAGGCTACACACCAGATCACTGAGCATTGGTGGACAGCACGCAGCATCAGCCTTCACAGCTGCTTCAAACTACACACACGATTACTGAACACTGGTGGACAGCATGCGGAATCAGCCTTCACAGCTGCTTCAGGCTACACACCAGATTACTGAGCACTGGTGGACAGCATTCGGCATCAGCCTTCACAGCTGCGTCAGGCTACACACCCGATTACTGAGCACTGGTGGACAGCATGCAGCATCAGCCTTCACAGCTGCTTCAGGCTACACACCAGATTACTGAGCACTGGTGGACAACATGCAGAATCAGCCTTCACAGCTGCTTCAGGCTACACACCAGATTACTGAGCACTGGTGATCAGCCTTCACAGCTGCTTCATGCTACACACCAGAATACTGGGCATTGGTGGACAGCATGCAGAATCAGCCTTCACAGCTGCTTCTTGCTGCACACCAGATTACTGAGCACTGGTGGACAGCATGCAGAATCAGCCTTCACAGCTGCTTCAGGCTACACACCAGATTACTGAGCACTGGTGGACAGCATGCAGAATCAGCCTTCACAGCTGCTTCAAGCTACACACCCGATTACTGAGCACTGGTGAACAGCCTTCACAGCTGCTTGAGGCTACACACCAGATTACTGAGCACTGGTGGTCAGCATGCAGCATGCAGCATCAGCCTACACAGCGGCTTCAGGCTAAACACATGAATACTGAGCACTGGTGAACAGCATGGAGCATCAGCCTACACAGCTGCTTCAGGCTACACACCAGATTACTGAGCACTGGTAGACAGCACGCAGCGTCAGCCTTCACAGCTGCTTCAGGCTACACACCAAATTACTGAGCACTGGTGGACAGCACGCAGCTTCAGCCTTCACAGCTGCTTCAGGCTACACACCAGATTACTGAGCACTGGTGGACAGCACGCAGCGTCAGCCTTCACAGCTGCTTCAGGCTACACACCAGATTACTGAGCACTGGTGGACAGCACGCAGCATCAGCCTTCACAGCTGCTTCAGGCTACACACCAGATTACTGAGCACTGGTGGACAGCACGCAGAGTCAGCCTTCACAGCTGCTTCAGGCTACACACCCGATTACTGAGCACTGGTGGACAGCACGCAGAGTCAGCCTTCACAGCTGCTTCAGGCTACACACCCGATTACTGAGCACTGGTGGACAGCACGCAGAGTCAGCCTTCACAGCTGTTTCAGGCTACACTCCAGATTACTGAGCACTGGTTGACAGCACGCAGCGTCAGCCTTCACAGCTGCTTCAGGCTGCACTCCAGATTACTGAGCACTGGTGGACAGCACGCAGCATCAGCCTTCACAGCTGCTTCAGGCTACACACCAGATTGCCGAGCGCTGGTGGACAGCACGCAGCATCAGCCTTCACAGCTGCTTCAGGCTACACACCCGATTGCTGTGCGCTGGTGGACAGCACGCAGCATCAGCCTTCACAGCTGCTTCAAGCTACACACCCGATTACTGAGCAACGGTGGACAGCACACAGAATCAGCCTTCACAGCTGCTTCAGGCTACACACCAGATTACTGAGCACTGGTAGACAGCACGCAGCGTCAGCCTTCACAGCTGCTTCAGGCTACACACCCGATTACTAAGCACTGGTGGACAGCATGCAGCATCAGCCTTCACAGCTACTTCAGGCTACACACCCGATTACTGAGCACTGGTGGACAGCATTCATCATCAGCCTTCACAGATGCTTCATGCTACACACCAGATTACTGAGCACTGGTGATCAGCCTTCACAGCTACTTCAGGCTACACACCCGATTACTGAGCACTGGTGGACAGCATTCGGTAATAGCCTTCAAAGCGGCTTCAGGCTACACACCGGATTACTGAGCACTAGTGGACAGCATGCAGCATCAGCCTTCACAGCTTCTTCATTCTACACACCCAATTACTGAGCACTAGTGGACAGCATGCAGCATCAGCCTTCACAGCTGCTTCAAGCTACACACCGGATTACTGAGCACTGGGGGACAGCATGCAGAATCAGCCTTCAAGGCTGTTTCAGGCTTCACACCAGATTACTGAGCACTGGTGGACAGCATGCAGAATCAGACTTCACAGCTGCTTCAGGCTGCACACCAGATTACTGAGCACTGGTGGACAGCATGCAGCATCAGCCTTCACAGCTGCTTCAGGCTACACTCCAGATTGCTGAGCACTGGTGGACAGCACGCAGCATCAGCCTTCACAGCTGCTTCAAGCTACACACCAGATTACTGAGCACTGGTGGGCAGCACGCAGCATCAGCCTTCACAGCTGCTTCAGGCTAAACACCCAATTACTGAGCACTGGTGGACAGCACGCAGTGTCAGCCTTCACAGCTGCTTCAAGCTACACACCCGATTACTGAGCACTGGTGAACAACATGCAGAATCAGCCTTCACAGCTGCTTCAGGCTACACACCAGATTACTGAGCACTGGTGATCAGCCTTCACAGCTGCTTCATGCTACACACCAGATTACTGGGCACTGGTGGACAGCATGCAGAATCAGCCTTCACAGCTGCTTCAGGCTACACACCAGATTACTGAGCACTGGTGGACAGCATGCAGAATCAGACTTCACAGCTGCTTCAGGCTACACACCAGATTACTGAGCACTGGTGGACAGCATGGAGAATCAGCCTTCACAGCTGCTTCAAGCTACACACCCGATTACTGAGCACTGGTGATCAGCCTTCACAGCTGCTTCAGGCTACACACCAGATTAATGAGCACTGGTGGTCAGCATGCAGCATGCAGCATCAGCCTACACAGCGGCTTCAGGCTAAACACATAAATACTGAGCACTGGTGAACAGCATGCAGCATCAGCCTAAACAGCTGCTTCAGGCTACACACCAGATTACTGAGCACTGGTGGACAGCATGCAGCGTCAGCCTTCACAGCTGCTTCAGGCTACACACCAGATTACTGAGCACTGGTGGACAGCACGCAGCGTCAGCCTTCACAGCTGCTTCAGGCTACACACCAGATTACTGAGCACTGGTGGACAGCACGCAGCGTCAGCCTTCACAGCTGCTTCAGGCTACACACCAGATTACTGAGCACTGGTGGACAGCACGCAGCGTCAGCCTTCACAGCTGCTTCAAGCTACACACCAGATTACTGAGCACTGGTGGACAGCACGCAGCGTCAGCCTTCACAGCTGCTTCAGGCTACACACCAGATTACTGAGCACTGGTGGACAGCACGCAGCGTCAGCCTTCACAGCTGCTTCAGGCTACACACCAGATTACTGAGCACTGGTGGACAGCACGCAGCGTCAGCCTTCACAGCTGCTTCAGGCTACACACCAGATTACTGAGCACTGGTGGACAGCACGCAGCGTCAGCCTTCACAGCTGCTTCAGGCTACACACCCGATTACTGAGCACTGGTGGACAGCACGCAGAGTCAGCCTACACAGCTGTTTCAGGCTACACTCCAGATTACTGAGCACTGGTTGACAGCATGCAGCGTCAGCCTTCACAGCTGCTTCAGGCTACAATCCAGATTGCTGAGCACTGGTGGACAGCACGCAGCATCAGCCTTCACAGCTGCTTCATTCTACACACCCAATTACTGAGCACTAGTGGACAGCATGCAGCATCAGCCTTCACAGCTGGTCAAGCTACACACCAGATTACTGAGCACGGGGGGACAGCATGCAGAATCAGCCTTCACGGCTGCTTCAGGCTTCACACCAGATTACTGAGCACTGGTGGACAGCATGCAGAATCAGACTTCACAGCTGCTTCAGGCTGCACACCAGATTACTGAGCACTGGTGGACAGCATGCAGCATCAGCCTTCACAGCTGCTTCAGGCTACACACCAGATTGCTGAGCACTGGTGGACAGCACGCAGCATCAGCCTTCACAGCTGCTTCAAGCTACACACCAGATTACTGAGCACTGGTGGGCAGCACGCAGCATCAGCCTTCACAGCTGCTTCAGGCTACACACCCAATTACTGAGCACTGGTGGACAGCACGCAGTGTCAGCCTTCACAGCTGCTTCAAGCTACACACCCGATTACTGAGCACTGGTGAACAACATGCAGAATCAGCCTTCACAGCTGCTTCAGGCTACACACCAGATTACTGAGCACTGGTGGACAGCATGCAGTGTCAGCCTTCACAGCTGCTTCAGGCTACACACCCAATTACTGAGCACTGGTGGACAGCACGCAGTGTCAGCCTTCACAGCTGCTTCAAGCTACACACCCGATTACTGAGCACTGGTGGACAGCACGCAGCATCAGCCTTCACAGCTGCTTCAAGCTACACACCAGATTACTGAGCACTGGTGGGCAGCACGCAGCATCAGCCTTCACAGCTGCTTCAGGCTACACACCCAATTACTGAGCACTGGTGGACAGCACGCAGTGTCAGCCTTCACAGCTGCTTCAAGCTACACACCCGATTACTGAGCACTGGTGAACAACATGCAGAATCAGCCTTCACAGCTGCTTCAGGCTACACACCAGATTACTGAGCACTGGTGGACAGCATGCAGTGTCAGCCTTCACAGCTGCTTCAGGCTACACACCAGATTACTGAGCACTGGTGGACAGCACGCAGTGTCAGCCTTCACAGCTGCTTCAGGCTACACACCAGATTACTGAGAACTGGTGGACAGCATGCAGAATCAGACTTCACAGCTGCTTCAGGCTACACACCAGATTACTGAGCACTGGTGGACAGCATGCAGAATCAGCCTTCACAGCTGCTTCATGCTATGCTACACACCAGATTACTGGGCACTGGTGGACAGCATGCAGAATCAGCATTCACAGCTGCTTCAGGCTACACACCAGATTACTGAGCACTGGTGGACAGCATGCAGAATCAGCCTTCACAGCTGCTTCAGGCTACACACCAGATTACTGAGCACTGGTGGACAGCATGCAGAATCAGCCTTCACAGCTGCTTCAAGCTACATACCCGATTACTGAGCACTGGTGATCAGCCTTCACAGCTGTTTCAGGCTACACACCAGATTACTGAGCACTGGTGGTCAGCATGCAGCATGCAGCATCAGCCTACACAGCGGCTTCAGGCTAAACACATGAATACTGAGCACTGGTGAAGAGCATGCAGCATCAGCCTACACAGCTGCTTCAGGCTACACACCAGATTACTGAGCACTGATGGACAGCATGCAGCGTCAGCGCAGCGTCAGCCTTCACAACTGCTTCAGGCTACACACCAGATTACTGAGCACTGGTGGACAGCATGCAGCGTCAGACTTCACAGCTACTTCAAGCTACACACCAGATTACTGAGCACTGGTGGACAGCACGCAGCGTCAGCCTTCACAGCTGCTTCAGGCTACACACCAGATTACTGAGCACTGGTGGACAGCACGCAGCGTCAGCCTTCACAGCTGCTTCAGGCTACACACCCGATTACTGAGCACTGGTGGACAGCACGCAGAGTCAGCCTACACAGCTGTTTCAGGCTACACTCCAGATTACTGAGCACTGGTGGACAGCATGCAGCGTCAGCCTTCACAGCTGCTTCAGGCTACACTCAAGATTGCTGAGCACTGGTGGACAGCACGCAGCATCAGCCTTCACAGCTGCTTCAGGCTACACTCTAGATTTCTGAGCACTGGTGGACAGCACGCAGCATCAGCCTTCACAGCTGCTTCAGGCTACACTCCAGATTGCTGAGCACTGGTGGACAGCACGCAGCATCAGCCTTCACAGCTGCTTCAGGCTACACTCCAGATTGCTGAGCACTGGTGGACAGCATGCAGCATCAGCCTTCACAGCTGCTTCAGGCTACACACCAGATTGCTGAGCACTGGTGGACAGCACGCAGCATCAGCCTTCACAGCTGCTTCAATCTACACACCAGATTGCTGAGCACTGGTGGACAGCACGCAGCATCAGCCTTCACAGCTGCTTCAATCTACACACCAGATTGCTGAGCACTGGTGGACAGCACGCAGCATCAGCCTTCACAGCTGCTTCAGGCTACACACCCGATTGCTGAGCACTGGTGGACAGCACGCTGCATCAGCCTTCACAGCTGCTTCAGGCTACACACCCGATTGCTGAGCAATGGTGGACAGCACGCAGCATCAGCCTTCACAGCTGCTTCAAGCTACACACCCGATTACTGAGCACCAGTGGACAGCACACGGCATCAGCCTTCACAGCTGCTTCAGGCTACACACCAGATTACTGAGCACCGGTGGACAGCACTCGGCATCAGCCTTCACAGCTGCATCAGGCTACACACCCGATTACTGAGCACCGGTGGACAGCATGTAGCATCAGCCTTCACAGCTGCTTCAGGCTACACACCAGATTACAGAGCACCGGTGGACAGCATGCAGATTCAGCCTTCACAGCTGCTTCAGGCTACACACTAGATTACTGAGCACCGGTGGACAGCATGCAGAATCAGCCTTCACAGCTGCTTCAGGCTACACACCAGATTACTGAGCACCGGTGGACAGCATGCAGCATCAGCCTTCACAGCTGCTTCAGGCTACACACCCGATTACTGAGCACCGGTGGACAGCACGCAGCTTCAGCCTTCACAGCTGCTTCAGGCTACACACCAGATTACTGAGCACTGGTGGACAGCACGCAGCATCAGTCTTCACAGCTGCTTTACGCTACACACCTGATTACTTAGCACTGGTGGACAGCACGCAGCATCAGCCTTCACAGCTGCTTCAGGCTACACACCCGATTACTGAGCACTGGTGGACAGCACGCAGCATCAGCCTTCACAGCTGCTTCAGGCTACACACCAGATCACTGAGCACTGGTGGACAGCACGCAGCATCAGCCTTCACAGCTGCTTCAAACTACAAACCCGATTATTGAACACTGGTGGACAGCATGCAGAATCAGCCTTCACAGCTGCTTCAGGCTACACACCAGGTTACTGAGCACTGGTGGACAGCATTCGGCATCAGCCTTCACAGCTGCGTCAGGCTACACACCCGATTACTGAGAACTGGTGGACAGCATGCAGCATCAGCCTTCACAGCTGCTTCAGGCTACACACCAGATTACTGAGCACTGGTGGACAACATGCAGAATCAGCCTTAACAGCTGCTTCAGGCTACACACCAGATTACTGAGCACCTGTGATCAGCCTTCACAGCTGCTTCATGCTACACACCAGATTACTGGGCACTGGTGGACAGCATGCAGAATCAGCCTTCACAGCTGCTTCAGGCTACACACCAGATTACTGAGCACTGGTGGACAGCATGCAGAATCAGCCTTCACAGCTGCTTCAGGCTACACACCAGATTACTGAGCACTGGTGGACAGCATGCAGAACCAGCCTTCACAGCTGCTTCAAGCTACACACCCGATTACTGAGCACTGGTGATCAGCCTTCACAGCTGCTTGAGGCTACACACCAGATTACTGAGCACTGGTGGTCAGCATGCAGCATGCAGCATCAGCCTACACAGCGGCTTCAGGCTAAACACATGAATACTGAGCACTGGTGAACAGCATGGAGCATCAGCCTACACAGCTGCTTCAGGCTACACACCAGATTACTGAGCACTGGTGGACAGCACGCAGCGTCAGCCTTCTCAGCTGCTTCAGGCTACACACCAAATTACTGAGCACTGGTGGACAGCACGCAGCGTCAGCCTTCACAGCTGCTTCAGGCTACACACCAGATTACTGAGCACTGGTGGACAGCACGCAGCGTCAGCCTTCACAGCTGCTTCAGGCTACACACCAGATTACTGAGCACTGGTGGACAGCACGCAGCGTCAGCCTTCACAGCTGCTTCAGGCTACACACCCGATTACTGAGCACTGGTGGACAGCACGCAGAGTCAGCCTTCACAGCTGCTTCAGGCTACACACCCGATTACTGAGCACTGGTGGACAGCACGCAGAGTCAGCCTTCACAGCTGCTTCAGGCTACACACCCGATTACTGAGCACTGGTGGACAGCACGCAGAGTCAGCCTTCACAGCTGTTTCAGGCTACACTCCAGATTACTGAGCGCTGGTTGACAGCACGCAGCATCAGCCTTCACAGCTGCTTCAGGCTACACACCCGATTACTGAGCACCGGTGGACAGCACGCAGCTTCAGCCTTCACAGCTGCTTCAGGCTACACACCCGATTACTGAGCACCGGTGGACAGCACGCAGCATCAGTCTTCACAGCTGCTTCACACTACACACCTGATTACTGAGCACTGGTGGACAGCACGCAGCATCAGCCTTCACAGCTGCTTCAGGCTACACACCCGATTACTGAGCACTGGTGGATAGCACGCAGCATCAGCCTTCACAGCTGCTTCAGGCTACACACCAGATCACTGAGCACTGGTGGACAGCACGCAGCATCAGCCTTCACAGCTGCTTCAAACTACACACCCGATTATTGAACACTGGTGGACAGCATGCAGAATCAGCCTTCACAGCTGCTTCAGGCTACACACCAGGTTACTGAGCACTGGTGGACAGCATTCGGCATCAGCCTTCACAGCTGCGTCAGGCTACACACCCGATTACTCAGAACTGGTGGACAGCATGCAGCATCAGCCTTCACAGCTGCTTCAGGCTACACACCAGATTACTGAGCACTGGTGGACAACATGCAGAATCAGCCTTCACAGCTGCTTCAGGCTACACACCAGATTACTGAGCACTGGTGATCAGCCTTCACATCTGCTTCATGCTACACACCAGATTACTGGGCACTGGTGGACAGCATGCAGAATCAGCCTTCACAGCTGCTTCAGGCTACACACCAGATTACTGAGCACTGGTGGACAGCATGCAGAATCAGCCTTCACAGCTGCTTCAGGCTACACACCAGATTACTGAGCACTGGTGGACAGCATGCAGAACCAGCCTTCACAGCTGCTTCAAGCTACACACCCGATTACTGAGCACTGGTGATCAGCCTTCACAGCTGCTTGAGGCTACACACCAGATTACTGAGCACTGGTGGTCAGCATGCAGCATGCAGCATCAGCCTACACAGCGGCTTCAGGCTAAACACATGAATACTGAGCACTGGTGAACAGCATGGAGCATCAGCCTACACAGCTGCTTCAGGCTACACACCAAATTACTGAGCACTGGTGGACAGCACGCAGCGTCAGCCTTCACAGCTGCTTCAGGCTACACACCAGATTACTGAGCACTGGTAGACAGCACGCAGCGTCAGCCTTCACAGCTGCTTCAGGCTACACACCAAATTACTGAGCACTGGTGGACAGCACGCAGCGTCAGCCTTCACAGCTGCTTCAGGCTACACACCAGATTACTGAGCACTGGTGGACAGCACGCAGCGTCAGCCTTCACAGCTGCTTCAGGCTACACACCAGATTACTGAGCACTGGTGGACAGCACGCAGCGTCAGCCTTCACAGCTGCTTCAGGCTACACACCAGATTACTGAGCACTGGTGGACAGCACGCAGCGTCAGCCTTCACAGCTGCTTCAGGCTACACACCCGATTACTGAGCACTGGTGGACAGCACGCAGAGTCAGCCTTCACAGCTGCTTCAGGCTACACACCCGATTACTGAGCACTGGTGGACAGCACGCAGAGTCAGCCTTCACAGCTGCTTCAGGCTACACACCCGATTACTGAGCACTGGTGGACAGCACGCAGAGTCAGCCTTCACAGCTGTTTCAGGCTACACTCCAGATTACTGAGCGCTGGTTGACAGCACGCAGCATCAGCCTTCACAGCTGCTTCAGGCTACACACCCGATTACTGAGCACCGGTGGACAGCACGCAGCTTCAGCCTTCACAGCTGCTTCAGGCTACACACCCGATTACTGAGCACCGGTGGACAGCACGCAGCATCAGTCTTCACAGCTGCTTCACACTACACACCTGATTACTGAGCACTGGTGGACAGCACGCAGCATCAGCCTTCACAGCTGCTTCAGGCTACACACCCGATTACTGAGCACTGGTGGATAGCACGCAGCATCAGCCTTCACAGCTGCTTCAGGCTACACACCAGATCACTGAGCACTGGTGGACAGCACGCAGCATCAGCCTTCACAGCTGCTTCAAACTACACACCCGATTATTGAACACTGGTGGACAGCATGCAGAATCAGCCTTCACAGCTGCTTCAGGCTACACACCAGGTTACTGAGCACTGGTGGACAGCATTCGGCATCAGCCTTCACAGCTGCGTCAGGCTACACACCCGATTACTCAGAACTGGTGGACAGCATGCAGCATCAGCCTTCACAGCTGCTTCAGGCTACACACCAGATTACTGAGCACTGGTGGACAACATGCAGAATCAGCCTTCACAGCTGCTTCAGGCTACACACCAGATTACTGAGCACTGGTGATCAGCCTTCACAGCTGCTTCATGCTACACACCAGATTACTGGGCACTGGTGGACAGCATGCAGAATCAGCCTTCACAGCTGCTTCAGGCTACACACCAGATTACTGAGCACTGGTGGACAGCATGCAGAATCAGCCTTCACAGCTGCTTCAGGCTACACACCAGATTACTGAGCACTGGTGGACAGCATGCAGAACCAGCCTTCACAGCTGCTTCAAGCTACACACCCGATTACTGAGCACTGGTGATCAGCCTTCACAGCTGCTTGAGGCTACACACCAGATTACTGAGCACTGGTGGTCAGCATGCAGCATGCAGCATCAGCCTACACAGCGGCTTCAGGCTAAACACATGAATACTGAGCACTGGTGAACAGCATGGAGCATCAGCCTACACAGCTGCTTCAGGCTACACACCAAATTACTGAGCACTGGTGGACAGCACGCAGCGTCAGCCTTCACAGCTGCTTCAGGCTACACACCAGATTACTGAGCACTGGTAGACAGCACGCAGCGTCAGCCTTCACAGCTGCTTCAGGCTACACACCAAATTACTGAGCACTGGTGGACAGCACGCAGCGTCAGCCTTCACAGCTGCTTCAGGCTACACACCAGATTACTGAGCACTGGTGGACAGCACGCAGCGTCAGCCTTCACAGCTGCTTCAGGCTACACACCAGATTACTGAGCACTGGTGGACAGCACGCAGCGTCAGCCTTCACAGCTGCTTCAGGCTACACACCCGATTACTGAGCACTGGTGGACAGCACGCAGAGTCAGCCTTCACAGCTGCTTCAGGCTACACACCCGATTACTGAGCACTGGTGGACATCACGCAGAGTCAGCCTTCACAGCTGCTTCAGGCTACACACCCGATTACTGAGCACTGGTGGACAGCACGCAGAGTCAGCCTTCACAGCTGTTTCAGGCTACACTCCAGATTACTGAGCACTGGTTGACAGCACGCAGCGTCAGCCTTCACAGCTGCTTCAGGCTACACTCCAGATTACTGAGCGCTGGTGGACAGCACGCAGCATCAGTCTTCACAGCTGCTTCAGGCTACACACCAGATTACCGAGCGCTGGAGGACAGCACGCAGCATCAGCCTTCACAGCTGCTTCAGGCTACACACCAGATTGCTGAGCGCTGGTGGACAGCACGCAGCATCAGCCTTCACAGCTGCTTCAGGCTACACACCAGATTGCTGAGCGCTGGTGGACAGCACTCAGCATCAGCCTTCACAGCTGCTTCAGGCTACACACCAGATTGCTGAGCGCTGGTGGACAGCACGCAGCATCAGCCTTCACAGCTGCTTCAAGCTACACACCAGATTGCTGAGCGCTGGTGGACAGCACGCAGCATCAGCCTTCACAGCTGCTTCAGGCTACACACCCGATTAGTGTGCGCTGGTGGAAAGCACGCAGCATCAGCCTTCACAGCTGCTTCAGGCTACACACCCGATTACTGAGCACCGGTGGATAGCACACAGAATCAGCCTTCACAGCTGCTTCAGGCTACACACCAGATTACTGAGCACCGGTGGACAGCACTCGGCCTCAGCCTTCACAGCTGCTTCAGGCTACACACCCGATTACTGAGCACTGGTAGACAGCATGCAGCATCAGCCTTCACAGCTGCTTCAGGCTAAACACCAGATTACTGAGCACTGGTGGACAGCATGCAGAATCAGCCTTCACAGCTGCTTCAGGCTACACACCAGATTACTGAGCACTGGTGGACAGCATGCAGAATCAGCCTTCACAGCTGCTTTAGGCTACACACCAGATTACTGAGCACTGGTGGACAGCATGCAGCATCAGCCGTCACAGCTGCTTCAGGCTACACACCCGATTACTGAGCACTGGTGGACAGCACGCAGCTTCAGCCTTCACAGCTGCTTCAGGCTACACACCAGATTACTGAGCACTGGTGGACAGCACGCAGCATCAGTCTTCACAGCTGCTTCAGGCTACACACCCGATTACTGAGCACTGGTGGACAGCACGCAGCATCAGCCTTCACAGCTGCTTCAGGCTACACACCCGATTACTGAGCACTGGTGGACAGCACGCAGCATCAGCCTTCACAGCTGCTTCAGGCTACACACCAGATCACTGAGCACTGGTGGACAGCACGCAGCATCAGCCTTCACAGCTGCTTCAAACTACACACCCGATCACTGAACACTGGTGGACAGCATGCAGAATCAGCCTTCACATTAAATGTCTTGATTGGTTTCCGTCATTCTGATATGCTTGACCATTTTTAGGAGACAGCTACTAATATAGACTTATAGACTGAAGGAGTGGTCGTTATTATGGGATAACGGCCCACCACCAAGTTATGGCTTGAGGGGAAGCCGAGGGCCATAAATTGGTGAAGGGTCATTATCCCAAGTGTTAGTGAGAATTCTCCAGAATGGCTAATTTCCCTTATCTGTTGAGTCCCTCAGCAGCTTTGCTATATTATTGGGCTTTAAACTTTTCATTTTCAATGTGTTTTACATTTTGTTTTCATGGACTATGGAGTCTCACCCACATTGCTGATCACATGCCTACACAAAGTCAAATCTGTTGGCATTGCCAATGCTTGTTTTCTTTCCATTCCGGAACTAGCCCCCTGGCCTCCCCCCAGTCTCTACACAGCCACACATCCCTTCAAGGAGAAACCACATATGATGATGGGATAGAGCTGCGCCACAGCACATGCCCGTGCACGACAGCAGCCGTGCCAAACTGATGGCAGGATTGTGGCATCAGAGGCCGCAGCTCTTGAAGGAATTTGAACACGAATTGGCAAAGTTGACACCTCTGGCTTTTGTTTAAGCCGGGGATGGGCATTTGCCAGTAACAGGCCTGACGGTGCTACCTGGCCCTTACATGGCAACCGCTGGCATATTGTGTGAGTGCCTGGCATATGACAGCGGTGCCTGGGAAATGCCCAGCTAATACCTATGCCCAAGCCAACATTGTTGACTTTCTCAGTGCTGTGTGTTTGTACAAGCCTTCAGTGCAAGGAACAGATATAAATTAAGGGGCTGCAGGTGCACTTGGCTAATGCATTTTTATTACACTAGTAGCACATTTAGAACAGCAATCAAGCCAATTAACTGACAGCAGACTGCTCAGAGGTAGCAACGACCAAGTAAAGTTTGATATTACTGTTTGATAGAGAGGGGGGTGTTTTGGGAGGGAACGGGCAGGAAGTAGGCAAGAATGCATAGCTCTCAACCATTTGTGTCACCAAGGCAATTGAACATACCTGATGTTTTTTGGGCTGGTGCAAGCCCGTTGAAGTGAATGGGCGTATACATTGCTCTCAACCATTTGTGTCACAAAGACGGGTGAAAACACCCGATTTTATTTTTGGCGGCTGAGAGCCCCATTGAAACGAATGGGCGTGCAGGCGGCTTGGTGAGTCAGCTGTTTACAAGGCGGGTGACACCCGCCAAAAGCTTGTGTCATCCGATTGTGTGACTAGGGCATCATTGTCAAACGTGCTCTCAGAGCTTTCTTTCCGTCTGTCTTTCCAAATTTTTTGCTATATTATATTTATTTTAAATTTTTTTTTTCTTGTTGATAATCAAAGTTTTAGATCATAAATAACCAAATGAATGCTGGCTGCCCTTGATCAGAGGCAATGTTTGTGTGCAGTCTGTTTACTATTCTTATTACAGCAGCCATGATGGATTGGGACTTTCACAATGTAAACCTTTGCGAGGCTCCCAATCTATAATGGCCACCGATATTATCATCTATATCACTGAACAGTGGTTTTCACCTCTTTCACACTCGAGGGCAAAGGGCTCTAACTCAATATCTGATCAGACAGTTTCAAAAGTGGGACAGCTCCTGCTGCTGGAATTGAAACATACAAATGTCATATACTATCTCCTAACGGTTTTAAATAACTAGACCATTGCCTACCTCTCAAAATGTTTATTTCCCACGGTGGGTGAAAAGGGACGATTTTGTTTTGGGCGATTAAGAGCTCATTGAAATGAAGGGAGGAGGCTTGGCGGTTGAATTAATTCCATTGCAGGTGACACCTCCCAAAAGTGTGTGAGTTGAGATCTATGCCGTTGGCACACTGTGCTGCCCTGCCATCTCAGACCACTACGGCCACGATGATTTGAATCAGAAAATAAGATGGATGGGTTAGGAGTGGGCTTTGGCTATCCCCAACAAAAAACAAGTTATATTGGTGGTCAGGTTCAGTATCCGTGCCAACGTTTTGGATCGCCTTGGAGGGAGATTATGTCACGGGAAGCGGGACAATGTCTAATCCCCCACACTAGCGTGAGATGGGGGTTTAGATTCTATAAAAGACAAGGAGGCGAGTATTATGCATTTCAATCTTTACTCTGAACCACAGCAGCAAAGAATAAAAAACTTTGTAAACGAATTTTTTTCAATAAACATAACGTTATAACAATGCAATGGGAAACATCCCAGTCCAATATGGTGGGCAGGTCATGCCCTGGGGGTAGCCAATAGGGAGCGAGCCAGTCCCAATATAGGTCCATTCCTTTAGTAACTCCCCCTCTTTCTGACGCTGATCTGTCTCACACGACCACCGAACTCCTTCTCCACGTGGAACGAAGAACAAACTCCCATGGAGACGCTGGGGCTGAAACCTTCTGCAACCTGGAGCTCAATCTCCCACTTCCTCCTGCATCGAAGTCATCAACTGCCCTCTGAAACAACAACCGACACCAGTAAGGGTGGGTGGGTGGGCTAATACTCGCCTCCTTGTCTTTTATAGAATCTAAACCCCCATCTCACGCTAGTGTGGGGGATTAGACATTCTATGGCAAGACAGGAGGCTCATATTATGCAAGTTCAAAGCCCTTGCATTACATTCACCGCTACATGGGCAATACGCTTATGGTAAAATGTCTTAAACGTTGATTCCCTTGACCAGTCAGCTGCTTTTAGGATCTGTTCCAAACTACCCCCCAGAAAGGCTGCTTTAGAGGCCATAGCGCCTCGGACTGAGTGGGGACCAAAAGAGGAAGTGTCAACCCCCGCCTCCCGCATAACCCATTTGATCCATCTGGCCAAAGTAGAAGGGGAGACCGGCTTATGGGGTTTCCTGTAGGAAATCAGCAGCTGAGAGGTATTGGGAGGTCTAAAACCTTCAGTTATAATCTCAAAACATTTCAAACAGTTGACCACACATAGTTTACAATCTTCAGGAAAACTGGATAGGATATCGAAGAAGTCATGCATTTAGTCCTTCGTGAGATAAAGAAAGTAACCCCTTGAGGGGTGAACATCTTATTATCCACATCAAGAACTCTGATATCAGAGACCCTTTTAATAGACACCAGACATAGTAACATAGCAAGTTTGGCAAATAACTGCTGCAGGGACAGTTCTTCATTAAGAGGCCAGGACCTGAAGAGCTGCAGCACCACATTAACATCCCAAAGAACCGAATATTTCAGTTGTGGCGGAACCTTAATACGGATAGATTTGAGGGCCCTTCGCACTAAAAAGTGTCTACCCACTGGTTCCCCTTTAACCAAAAGATGACCGGCTGAAATAGCCGAACGAAAACCATTAACAGTTCTGTAGGCTTTCCCTTCCTTAAACAATTCTACAAGAAAATTAACCACCTCTACAGGAGGGGCAGAAACGGGATTGAGGTGCCTAGCCACACACCAGCTAACCCATCTGTCCATGCAGTGGAATACCCTGCCTTAGTAGAGGGCGCCAGGAGTCCCTGATGACCGCCATAGAGTCTTGCGAAAGTCCTCTGAAGCACCAGGAAGAGCTGAAATCTTCCAAGCCATAAGGGCAAGGTGTCCCTGCAAGACCAACTCGTGAGGGAGACCCTCCGGATCCACTAGCAACTGGGGATCGCGAGGGAGAAGACAGGGAATATCTATTGCCAATTCTAGAAGGGCCGGGAACCAAACTTGAGAGGGCCAAAAGGGGGCAACTAGAACCAGAGACACCGCCTGAGTGCGAACCTGGACCAGAACCCGGGCTATCATAGCAAAGGGAGGAAAGGCATACCCCAACTGACCCGACCAATCCTAGAGGAAAGCGTCGGTGGCTAGAGCTAACGGATCTGGTCTCCAACTGTAAAACCTGGGAACTTGACAATTCAGTCTGGAGGCAAACAAGTCTATCATCAGAGGACCCCAGAGGGACTCTATGCGGGCGAAAAGAGACCTGTTCAGCATCCAATCGCTCCTGTCCTGCAGGTGCCTGGAGTTCCAATCTGCAACCTCGTTGCTGACTCCTGGGAGGTATTCCACTTTCAAGAGAATATCCCTGTCGAGGCAAAAATGCCAAAACTCTCTCGCCAAATCCGCCAAGACTTTGGACCTGGTACCCCCCAGGTGATTGATGTACCTCACCGCAGATATGTTGTCCATGCGGAGGAGAACACAACAATTCCCCTGATCCTTGAGGAGACTCCGAACAGCAAAAGACCCCGCTAACAACTCTAGGCAATTGATATGGAGTAGTTTCTCTGACTCCGACCATTTCCCTCCTGTGGAGACCTGACCCAATCTGGCTCCCCAACCCGATCTGCTCGCATCTGACTCCAGAACGACATCCGGCGATGGGCCAAATATTGCCTTGCCATTCCAGGCCTCCATGTGCCTGAGCCACCACAGAAGTTCCAACCTGGCCTCTGGCGGCAATTCCACCATTTGGGAGTAAGAGAGACACTTGCGCAAATGCCTGGCCTTTAAGCGTTGCAGTGCTCTGTAATGTAGGGGAGCAGGGAAGATAGCCTGAATGGATGCCGACAACATCCCTACAACTCTGGCCAACTGCCTGAGGGAGATCCTCCCTCTCCTGAGGAGTAGACGAATTTCCTTCTTTATCTTGGACAGTCTGCTGTCTGGGAGAAGAAGGATGCAAAGCTTTGAATCTATATTGAAGCCCAGAAATTGGATACATTGCGTAGGCTTCAATATGGATTTTTTTACATTTATCACAAAACCTAGATCCTGTAAGAGGGTCACAGTAAATTTCAGATGAGAACACAGAGTTTGACAATTCTGGACCCAGGAGCAACATGTCGTCTAGATAAACTATGATCCGAATCCCCCTGGACCTGAGAAGAGCCATCACAGGGCGCATGAGCTTGGTGAAACACCATGGGGCCGAGGACAGGCCAAACGGAAGGGATGCAAACTGCCACACCCGACCCCCCCACTGAAACTGAAGATACTCCTGATGTGGGGGAAAGACGGGAACCACTAGGTAAGCGTCTTTGAGGTCCAATTTGACCATCCAGTCTGCAGGGAGAAGAGTATCCCTGAGTAAATGAATTCCCTCCATCTTGAAGTGGTGATAAACCACAAAAGAGTTGAGAGCTTTCAGGTTGATTACTGGACGAAACCCCTGGTACGGTTTCGGAACTAGAAAAATGGTACTCTGGAACTGAGAGGCCCTGTAAGAGGCCGGGACTACCGCCCCTTTGGAGATGAGATCCCGTACCTCCCCATCTATAAGGGATTGTTTGACTTCGTCGAACACCAAAGGAAGGGGAATGGACAACTGGCAAGGAGGGGCATAGAACTCTATCTGATAACCCTGAATCGTTTGTAGCACCCAAGGATCCGAAGTGAGAGCCTCCCACTGTGGAAGGAACCTGGCTAGTCTGCCACCTAAACTTTTGAGGGAAAAACTTTTAGCACCTCGGAAATTACCTGCTGGCCCTCTTGATCTTCCGGCTCCCCTGCCGGCACGTCCTCTCCAACTGGAGTTTTGTTGCGGATAGAACTGATTATGTGCTCCTCGAGCAGAGGAGGTATGGTATGCGCCACGGGGCGCAAACTGTCGGGGGCGGGAGGAGCCCTGGGAAAAACGGCCGGAGGAGCGGGCCCTACCTCGTCCAGCCTTGTTAAAAACCTTTGGGGCAAAAACCTTTTTTATATTAACCTGCGCTTTGTCCAGCGCTGTAAATGTGTGAACATAAGCTGACAAATCTTTCAGGAAAGAATCCCCAAACAAATTACCCTGAGCTGCAGGGCCACCTTCCCTCTCTGACATGTCTGCCAGTTTGGAATCCAACCTCATTAATAATGATTTCCTCCTCTCCCTACATATGGAGGCATTAGCATTGCCGAGCAGGCATACTGTACGTTGGATCCAACCCCTTAATGCGTCAACATCTATCGGGGTATTAGAGGACGCCGCCTCTTCTGCCATTTCAAAAATCTGCGTGACTGGACCCAGGATGTCCAACAGTCTGTCTTGACAACTACGCCACACTTTATCGACCCCCTTCTTGGGGTCCTTCCCTTTCTGGGAAAGAAAAGCCGCCATAGACTGGTCTATTTCTGGCGCTAGAGCTACCTTGTCGGCGAGCAACGGTCTAGGGCATTCCGCCCGTAACTTATTACGATCCTCTTTGGCCATAGGGCGCCGGATCCAGAACTTGAGGAAAGAGGAAACCTCCTCGGAGGGTTGCCACTCAGCAGACCTGGGGTGTTGTATCAGGGCAGGATCAAAGAAAGGAACACCACTACCATCCAGCAGGGGACCCCCTTGAGGGACTACCGAGGTCACCTTCCTTTTTTGCCTCTTAGGGGGCGAATCAGAATCATCTGCACTGTCAGAGGATGAGACATCAATAGGGGGCTCCACCGGCGCGAAAGGCGCGGGGGCCGGCCAGGGGGTGGAAGAGATAGGTCGAGATTCTTCCCACCCGCGCTTTAAATTACCCTTAGGGGAAGCAATAGGAGATATGGCCACTAGGGGACTGAGTTGTCCCTGGGTATGTTTAGTTTTAACCTTACATTTTCTGGGTGCCTGGGACTCCACAGATGGGACAGCGTCCTGGGAGGGATGAAAATCCGCAATGCGGGTAATTAATCTGTCAAAGGCTGACGCCAAAGTATTATTCAAATCAGATAAAGCGGAGTCCAAAGAGGACTGAATAGCTTGTGCCACTAAAGGCTGGGAATGACAGGCTTGATCCCCAATGTTTTCAAGAACCTTCTCACTTTTTTTGGCAGTGCGCACTTGAGAAGCACTCCTTTGTCCATGACAGCACCAATTTCTTTGGTAAAATATATATATATATATATATATATATATATATATATATATATATATATATACCGTTATTTAAACACAGCCGGGTCAAAGCTGCACTCACACAAGCCGAGCAGGCTGTAAGGACTCAATTTAATAGTGTGCCACAAACCACAGGTAAGGGCCACCAAGGCAGAACATGGGCAGTGTCTGAATTCCCACAGACAAACACGCGAGCAGCGTGTGAGGGCAAAGAAGCAACATTTTTAAACCTACAAACAACGGTAACACTATTACTAATTTATAAAAGAAAATGGAACATATTACGAAAAAATAAAAATATATAAATTTTTCGTGGCGGAGAGCAGGCACGAACTGCTAAACCTGCCTTTCACAAGCAGCACGCTTACCGCGTGTGCCACAGAGCTCCCTAGGCTACAAAGCAACAACAATGCGAGCGAACTCCACGCTCGAATAAATCACCTCAGGCGAACGCGGGCGAGATAAACAAACGCTCCGCTTGCCTGAGGAAAGTCACAGCATATACAAAGTATCAAGTAAAAGAAACACGTTCTCCCAAACGCTGCTCCCTGAAACCAAGTGATATAATTAACACTTCAAAGCACACAGTCTAAGAGAAAACCAGAGGTGTGACTTAGCTTGTGGGTCAGCAGCAAAGAAAGAGGGGGAGTTACTAAAGGAATGGACCTATATTGGGACTGGCTCGCTCCCTATTGGCTACCCCCAGGGCATGACCTGCCCACCATATTGGACTGGGATGTTTCCCATTGCATTGTTATAACGTTATGTTTATTGAAAAAATTTCGTTTACAAAGTTTTTTATTCTTTGCTGCTGTGGTTCAGGGTAAAGATTGAAATGCATAATATGAGCCTCCTGTCTTGCCATAGAATTAAATGTCGCCATTGTACTGCATTGGGGTTATGGATATTTTAGGCAGGAGATGTCAAAAATAGCACTATTTCTGACAGGAAAATCGGGAGTCTCCCATCTAAGTAAGGAGGGTTGGTATGATGTTCAGGGGGGATGTGCTGGTGCGGTGGTGACACTTCAGCAGGTGTGGGAAAATTTGAATCAGACATTACACGCCAGTTTGCTCAAGCGGAACGGAATGGTATTTGCACTAGGGTAAACTTTTACCTGATACAAGAAATGCACGCTATCGACACTACTCTAAGCACGCGGACTGGAAAGCGAACGCGCACCTTGGCACTCCTGTCCAAACCACCTGGAAATGCTCCGGTCACCTTTGGGAATGAGGTGACCTGAGCACTTCAACACTCTCTGCGCTCCTTTCATTTGCACTCATTTTCGAGAGTCAGTCCCACTGAGTTCAGCTAAACATTGTACACTTTACCCTATGCTCGCATTGCCTGGTGGTGCACAGTGCCCTCCAGCGGAACCCTTACCCATCACCACCAGCAGGGCAGTCGCCAGGAGGATGCCCAGGACAGCCTTCATGTCTCCAGGGTGATGCGGTGCCAGGAATAGCGGAAGGTTTGCGGGAGCTGGCTTTATATAGGCTCAGAGTGAGGTCTGAGGCCAAGCGGCGAAGGTGCTCCAGGGCACACATGTATGCTGGCAGCCGAGGCCATTAAACAGAAGACAGCGCATATTTTACTTCCAGGATTTCCAAGGGCCGCAAGGCAAGCGTGGCACCACATGTCGCACAATGATGAATTGCCCCTAAGTGAGGCTGTGACTGCGTTTACGCAGGCTAAAAAAGGCTTTGTTCACAAAACTCCAGAGATGGCTATAACTTTTCATTGTAGCAGCGCGTTAAGCCATCCAGTGCATTAAGACATGGCCCCCTACGAATCATTGCGCGCGCGCCCAGGGAGATAGATAGGTGACACGGGCGTACTAACCGATAGAGAGAGAGAGGGAGACAGAGAGAGAGAGAGAGAGGGAGGGAGAGAGAGAGAGGTAGAGAGAGAGAGAGAGAGAGGGAGACAGAGAGAGAGAGAGAGATAGGGGAGAGGGACAGGGAGAGGGAGAGAGAGAGAGGTAGAGAGAGAGAGAGAGAGAGAGGGACAGGGACAGGGAGAGAGGGAGAGAGAGAGGTAGAGAGAGAGAGAGGGGGAGAGGGAGAGGGAGAGGGAGAGAGAGAGAGAGGTAGAGAGAGAGAGAGATGGATAGAGAGATAGATGGACAGACAGATAGATAGAAGGATGGATAGATAGATAGATAGATAGATAGATAGATAGATAGATAGATAGATAGATAGATAGATAGATAGATAGATAGATAGATAGAGATAGGACCGGGTCCTGATGGCAGAG
Source organism: Ambystoma mexicanum (assembly GCF_040938575.1). NCBI lineage: Eukaryota > Metazoa > Chordata > Amphibia > Caudata > Ambystomatidae > Ambystoma > Ambystoma mexicanum. The sequence continues at coordinate 1,537,187,792 of NC_090922.1, forward strand.
GCAACCTACTATTTAATATGAACCCCATGGTTTAGGGTAGGATGTTGCACACCCTTGTTTTGACAGTCAGTTACACAGGACTACTATCTAAGACCTGGCTGGGAGCATCATTGTCCTGGTCTATAACTGGGCCCTCTCCATGAACCCAAAAGCGGTTGCCTTCTTGCTATGATTGATGCACCTGCAAAGATATTTATGAAGGTTTTAAAAGAGTGGGTTACTCACAAGAGCCTTCCTTTAAATCAGACAGGCTTTCGTGAATCGCACCCCACGCGCGATGGTCTAAACAGTGGAACGTTCATGGAGTTTATGTGGCTTATGCTGGGTCTACTTTGGCAATAACTCGCTGTGTGGGGTATTCCGAGGGGCCCCTTAAAGAGGCTTATTTCCTTACAACGTAACCCCTAGGACTAGACCTCAAGGGGTCGCTATCTGATGCCCCTTCCAGATATAGGGGCTTGAAACAAGGCTGCACCTCGGCCACGTTAGTTTTTAACCTGTACACGCCTGATCTTACTTCACATTTGCCTGCGCCAGATTCTCACCCCAAAACCCCCGGACTCCCCCGCCCCCAAGAATTGGCTCCAGCGATAGTTCCTGGCTCGGCTACACTAAGGCCTTGAAGTCATTAGATCTTCCCCCAAAGGGCCTCCAATCCTCGTCCAAATAGGCCCAGGCTGTGGGATTTAACCATTAGCAGCTCTTAAACCAAGGCAATGACCTTCTTCTTGAATAGGAGCAAAGAGAAACGTAGCTGTACCTGGGAGGTGGCAGGTCAGCGGATTGAGAGGGTCGCCATTTATAACCAACGTATTAAATCGCTGTTGCAGCACTCCAACTGATTGGAACTGCTAGATTATTTGCTAAGCAACCTGCAGGCAGCGCTCTTCCGTCCCTCCTAGACCTATAGAAGATGAAAGTCATACCTCAAACAAAGCATTGGGCAGAGGCCTGGGGTGGAGGATAAGAGTATAGCATGAACTCTTCTTGAGCCCTTGAGCCAGGGCTGTACTCTTATTAGACACAAATGACAGCTGGGATTTGGAGAGAGTATTCACAGCAAGTCACATGGAGCTGCCAAAATCATCTCTGCCCATTACACAGAAGAGGCAGCTTATATTCAGAGATCAATAATGTGAAATCACATTGGCCTGAACCTGGTGGGCGCTACCAGGCGGTTTAACATAAAACTAATGGCTTCTTATGACAGATGTTTCAACGCGTCAATTAGCCTTGCTGTTTCTTGTGCCCTTTCACAACATATGGGTCAAGAAAATGCATAAATTAGCAAAATCCTGTATGACCTCGAGTTAAGAGCATGCAAGGGGCGCCTCACCAGTGACCAGATGGCAAATAAAACATTGATTGCCCCATATAGACAATATTTGTGCAGAAGGATTCAAGACAGGGAGAGCGTCTATGATTATCATCAGATATCTGAGAATATTACTCCCTGCGTCACCTGTTTTAGCAATACCGTTAAGCATAGGGCACTGATTAAGGCAGAGTGGCATGAACTAGAATGGGCCTCTGCAAAGCCAGCCTTGGTGGCTGTATTGGAGCAGGGGCCCTCAATTGATAGGGACCTACTTCGTGTAAAGAGGTGCCGATATAAAAGGAACACAAAAGAAAAGAAATGAACGCTACCTGAAGCCTAACTAGGAGGGCCAGGAAGCAGCCCCGAATAGCAAGATGGTGTTGCTTTTTGGAAGCAGGTGTCAGATACTGAGGTCAAAGGGGTTGTTAGCATGCAAGGTAGCATCATTGAGGCTTGGTTAAATCATTTGTTTGCCTAATAATGGGGAGCTCAGGATCAAGAAATACAGGGATCAGCGTACTCGCCACCCTGGGTCATTGTTTGGTATTGCAGACGTGGAACTGGCCATCAAAGCACAGAAGGCAGGTAAGGGGGCAGGACCTGATAAGGGACTGATAGACATTTACAGAGAGGAACCACTGGTCTGGACCAAAACCAACTCTGTCCCAGAATCCTGGCGTCTAGCCCATCTACAAAAGGGGGTTGGGGGATGGAGCACCCAGGAAATAATCGTCCTATAGCTCTACTGCACAGCTCTGGAAAACCCTTTGCTAAAGTGATCCTGGAGTATATACAGGGCTGGGTTAGGGAAAATGATATTATCAGAACTCTACTGGCGGGCTTGCAGTCTTGCAAGGGAACAGCCAATCAGAGACTCCACCTTTGTTTTCTTCTACAGAAGTATGTTGTCCTCAAAAATATGGAATCGTACACTACTTTTGTGGATTTCAGGACAGCTTTTGATTGCGTCCCATGAGATCTGCTTTGGCAAGTACGTGCCAAAAGAAATATGCCTAAAGGGCTGGTTAGTATCGTTAAGTCTCTATATTATAACAAGAAAACAGGTGAACGAGCTGGCTTGGGAGGAGAAGTGACAGCCAAGATCGATGTAACCAAAGGAGTCGTTCAAGGGTGTTTTTTGCCTCTCTTCTTATTTTTCATCTTCATAGAGGAGATTATCAACACCCTCTTGGCAGAAGGCAGGGCACTGTTCTTCATGTGTGTTGCCGTGATTGTGTCTACCACCCCCATGGGGACGAGGCAGTCTCTGGCATCCTTCATGAAAAAGTATGTGGAGAGGAGTCTTGTTTTGAACACAGAGAAAACCAAGACCCTGGTTTTTAAGCCTGAATTCGGCTAGCATCAGAATCTAGAAGCCATGGTAGAGGGGACAGCTCTGGAACAAGTCGTAAAGTACGATTCTCTTGGGTTACGCTTCCATGAAAATGGCAAGTGGCCCAGTCAGGTGGCAAAATCCTCGGCCACCTTGAGAAATACAGTGGTGGGATCTGGGCATTCTTTCATAGACATGGTAGAGGGGCAATGAGCCTTGCCCTGGATTCATATGCAAAGCAGGCTACAGCTGCTGGCCTTTTGGGGCCGAATTATGGGGGTTTGTAAATGTAAAGCCGTTGACTACTGTCGAAAACACATTCTTAAAGCCACTCCTTCAGTTATCGCAGGTCACGCCTGATGTTCTATTACATCTGTATGCCCGATTGATGTAATTGCTGCAACAAAACCTATAGGTTACTGGGTGCGGCTATTGCGGGCTCCAGGTCTCGTGGATTTCAGGGATACTTAAGTAGACCTACTGAGCATGGAATGTAGTATGAATCTGCCATGGAGCATCACGTCCTAAAAGGCCTGAGCGACTTGAATGACCAGGAGTTGTGGTTATGTCCTGCCCTGATCAACAAATTAGCGCTCACTGGAAACAAGCTCTGTGCTGACCAGTATAGAGAGAACATGATGGTATGCTCCGGCAAATTGAAAGCTGCTCCTAGTTATGTGAAATATCTTGACCGTATTACCCCACCTTATGCACGTGCATTATGTATTAGGTTTCGCCTGGGCACACTGAAGTTGTCCACATTCACAATATTGTGGGGACAAGGGAACTCAGGACTGTGTGCACATTGCAGCACCTGTGAGGAGAAAGTAGCCTGTTTCATGTTTCTATGTGCAACAGCTCGGGGACTGAGAACATTCTATCTAAAACCTATATTAAGAAGAGCGCGCATGCGTACTGTACCCAAAGCCTTAGACCGCGGTACAAGCTCGGATGACACGGGCACTGTACTTAGGCCATCCAACTCCATGCATCCAGCAGGGAGAGCAAGGGCTGAGAAACTGCACACCGCTCTCCATGCAAAACCTTCCTCAGAGGGTTCATCCCTCCCTCCCTGACATTTCCCTAAACAATAGGGTTACGCTGTTACTAAGGTGCAATTGTGGATATTGGTTAAACAACTTGTATTATGACCAGAACCCCATATTATAAAACTACAATTATTATATTCTATCAAGGTTGTCATGGTCAAGTGTTGGTCATCCTGGACCCACCTCCTGGACCCACCTCCTGGACCCACCTCCTGGACCCACCTCCTGGACCCACCTCCCTAGCAGACAGCCCCATAGAGTTCCCTGAGGTCCTGGCCCCACCTAGCAGACAGCCCCATAGAGTTCCCTGAGGTCCTGGACCCACCTAGCAGGCAGCCCCATAGAGTTCCCTGAGGTCCTGGACCCACCTAGCAGACAGCCCCATAGAGTTCCCTGAGGTCCTGGACCCACCTAGCAGACAGCCCCATAGAGTTCCCTGAGGTCCTGGCCCCACCTAGCAGACAGCCCCATAGAGTTCCCTGAGGTCCTGGACCCACCTAGCAGGCAGCCCCATAGAGTTCCCGGAGGTCCTGGACCCACCTAGCAGGCAGCCCCATAGAGTTCCCTGAGGTCCTGGACCCACCTAGCAGACAGCCCCATAGAGTTCCCTGAGGTCCTGGACCCACCTAGCAGACAGCCTCATAGAGTTCCCGGAGGTACTGGACCCACCTAGCAGACAGCCCCATAGAGTTCCCGGAGGTCCTGGACCCACCTAGCAGACAACCCCATAGAGTTCCCGGAGGTCCTGGACCCACCTAGCAGACAGCCCCATAGAGTTCCCTGAGGTCCTGGACCCACCTAGCAGACAGCCCCAGGACCCACCTAGCAGACAGCCCCATAGAGTTCCCTGAGGTCCTGGACCCACCTAGCAGACAGCCCCATAGAGTTCCCTGAGGTCCTGGACCCACCCAGCAGACAGCCCCATAGAGTTCCCTGAGGTCCTGGACCCACCCAGCAGACAGCCCCATAGAGTTCCCTGAGGTCCTGGACCCACCTAGCAGACAGCCCCATAGAGTTCCCTGAGGTCCTGGACCCACCTAGCAGACAGCCCCATAGAGTTCCCTGAGGTCCTGGACCCACCTAGCAGACAGCCCCATAGAGTTCCCTGAGGTCCTGGACCCACCTAGCAGACAGCCCCATAGAGTTCCCGGAGGTCCTGGACCCACCTAGCAGACAGCCCCATAGAGTTCCCTGAGGTCCTGGACCCACCTAGCAGACAGCCCCATAGAGTTCCCGGAGGTCCTGGACCCACCTAGCAGACAGCCCCATAGAGTTCACAGAGGTCCTGGACCCACCTAGCAGACAGCCCCATAGAGTTCCCGGAGGTCCTGGACCCACCTAGCAGACAGCCCCATAGAGTTCCCGGAGGTCCTGGACCCACCTAGCAGACAGCCCCATAGGGTTCCCGGAGGTCCTGGCCCCACCTAGCAGACAGCCCCATAGAGTTCCCGGAAGTCCTGGCCCCACCTAGCAGACATCCCCATAGAGTTCCCTGAGGTCCTGGCCCCACCTAGCAGACAGCCCCATAGAGTTCCCTGAGGTCCTGGACCCACCTAGCAGACAGCCCCATAGAGTTCCCTGAGGTCCTGGACCCACCTAGCAGACAGCCCCATAGGGTTCCCTGAGGTCCTGGACCCACCTAGCAGACAGCCCCATAGGGTTCCCGGAGGTCTTGGACCCACCTAGCAGACAGTCCCATAGAGTTCCCTGAGGTCCTGGACCCACCTAGCAGACAGCCCCATAGAGTTCCCTGCGGTCCTGGACCCACCTATCAGACAGCCCCATAGAGTTCCCGGAGGTCCTGGACCCACCTAGCAGACAGCCCCATAGAGTTCTCTGAGGTCCTGGCCCCACCTAGCAGACATCCCCATAGAGTTCCCTGAGGTCCTGGCCCCACCTAGCAGACAGCCCCATAGAGTTCCCTGAGGTCCTGGACCCACCTAGCAGACAGCCCCATAGAGTTCCCTGAGGTCCTGGACCCACCTAGCAGACAGCCCCATAGGGTTCCCTGAGGTCCTGGACCCACCTAGCAGACAGCCCCATAGGGTTCCCGGAGGTCTTGGACCCACCTAGCAGACAGTCCCATAGAGTTCCCTGAGGTCCTGGACCCACCTAGCAGACAGCCCCATAGAGTTCCCTGCGGTCCTGGACCCACCTAGCAGACAGCCCCATAGAGTTCCCTGAGGTCCTGGACCCACCTAGCAGACAGCCCCATAGCGTTCCCTGAGGTCCTGGACCCACCTATCAGACAGCCCCATAGAGTTCCCTGAGGTCCTGGACCCACCTAGCAGACAGCCCCATAGAGTTCCCTGAGGTCCTGGACCCACCTAGCAGACAGCCCCATAAAGTTCCCGGAGGTCCTGGACCCACCTAGAAGGCAGCCCCATAGGGTTCCCGGACGTCCTGGACCCACCTAGCAGACAGCCCCATAGAGTTCCCTGAGGTCCTGGACCCACCTAGCAGACAGCCCCATAGAGTTCCCTGAGGTCCTGGACCCACCTAGCAGACAGCCTCATAGGGTTCCCGGAGGTCTTGGACCCACCTAGCAGACAGCGCCATAGAGTTCCCGGAGGTCTTGGACCCACCTAGCAGACAGCCCCATAGGGTTCCCAGAGATCTTGGACCCACCTAGCAGACAGCCCCATAGAGTTCCCGGAGGTCTTGGACCCACCTAGCAGACAGCCCCTTAGAGTTCCCGGAGGTCTTAGACCCACCTAGCAGACAGCCACTTAGAGTTGCCAAAGGTCTTGGACCCACCTAGCAGACAGCCCCATAGAGTTCCCTGAGGTCCTGGACCCACCTAGCAGACAGCCCCGTAGAGTTCCCTGAGGTCCTGGACCCACCTAGCAGACAGCCCCATAGGGTTCCCGGAGGTCTTGGACCCACCTAACAGACAGCCCCATAGAGTTCCCGGAGGTCTTGGACCCACCTAGCAGACATCCCCATAGGGTTCCCGGAGATCTTGGACCCACCTAGCAGACAGCCACTTAGAGTTGCCAAAGGTCTTGGACCCACCTAGCAGACAGCCCCATAGAGTTCCCTGAGGTCCTGGACCCACCTAGCAGACAGCCCCGTAGAGTTCCCTGAGGTCCTGGACCCACCTAGCAGACAGCCCCATGGGGTTCCCGGAGGTCTTGGACCCACCTAGCAGACATCCCCATAGGGTTCCCGGAGATCTTGCGCCCACCTAGCAGACAGCCCCATAGAGTTCCCGGAGGTCTTGGACCCACCTAGCAGACAGCCCCATAGAGTTCCCTGAGGCCCTGGACCCACCTAGCAGACAGCCCCATAGAGTTCCCGGAGGCCCTGGACCCACCTAGCAGACAGCCCCATAGAGTTCCCTGAGGTCCTGGACCCACCTAGCAGACAGCCCCATAGAGTTCCCGGAGGTCCTGGACCCACCTAGCAGACAGCCCCATAGAGTTCCCGGAGGTCCTGGACCCACCTAGCAGACAGCCCCATAGGGTTCCCGGAGGTCCTGGCCCCACCTAGCAGACAGCCCCATAGAGTTCCCTGAGGTCCTGGCCCCACCTAGCAGACATCCCCATAGAGTTCCCTGAGGTCCTGGCCCTACCTAGCAGACAGCCCCATAGAGTTCCCTGAGGTCCTGGACCCACCTAGCAGACAGCCCCATAGAGTTCCCTGAGGTCCTGGACCCACCTAGCAGACAGCCCCATAGGGTTCCCTGAGGTCCTGGACCCACCTAGCAGACAGCCCCATTGGGTTCCCGGAGGTCTTGGACCCACCTAGCAGACAGTCCCATAGAGTTCCCTGAGGTCCTGGACCCACCTAGCAGACAGCCACATAGAGTTCCCTGCGGTCCTGGACCCACCTAGCAGACAGCCCCATAGAGTTCCCTGAGGTCCTGGACCCACCTAGCAGACAGCCCCATAGCGTTCCCTGAGGTCCTGGACCCACCTATCAGACAGCCCCGTAGAGTTCCCGGAGGTCCTGGACCCACCTAGCAGACAGCCCCATAGAGTTCCCTGAGGTCCTGGACCCACCTAGCAGACAGCCCCAGAGAGTTCCCTGAGGTCCTGGACCCACCTAGCAGACAGCCCCGTAGAGTTCCCGGAGGTCCTGGACCCACCTAGAAGGCAGCCCCATAGGGTTACCGGACGTCCAGGACCCACCTAGCAGACAGCCCCATAGAGTTCCCTGAGGTCCTGGACCCACCTAGCAGACAGCCCCATAGAGTTCCCTGAGGTCCTGGACCCACCTAGCAGACAGCCTCATAGGGTTCCCGGAGGTCTTGGACCCACCTAGCAGACAGCCCCATAGAGTTCCCGGAGGTCTTGGACCCACCTAGCAGACAGCCCCATAGGGTTCCCAGAGATCTTGGACCCACCTAGCAGACAGCCCCATAGAGTTCCCGGAGGTCTTGGACCCACCTAGCAGACAGCCCCTTAGAGTTCCCGGAGGTCTTGGACCCACCTAGCAGACAGCCACTTAGAGTTGCCAAAGGTCTTGGACCCACCTAGCAGACAGCCCCATAGAGTTCCCTGAGGTCCTGGACCCACCTAGCAGACAGCCCCGTAGAGTTTCCTGAGGTCCTGGACCCACCTAGCAGACAGCCCCATAGGGTTCCCGGAGGTCTTGGACCCACCTAACAGACAGCCCCATAGAGTTCCCGGAGGTCTTGGACCCACCTAGCAGACATCCCCATAGGGTTCCCGGAGATCTTGGACCCACCTAGCAGACAGCCTCATAGGGTTCCCGGAGGTCTTGGACCCACCTAGCAGACAGCGCCATAGAGTTCCCGGAGGTCTTGGACCCACCTAGCAGACAGCCCCATAGGGTTCCCAGAGATCTTGGACCCACCTAGCAGACAGCCCCATAGAGTTCCCGGAGGTCTTGGACCCACCTAGCAGACAGCCCCTTAGAGTTCCCGGAGGTCTTGGACCCACCTAGCAGACAGCCACTTAGAGTTGCCAAAGGTCTTGGACCCACCTAGCAGACAGCCCCATAGAGTTCCCTGAGGTCCTGGACCCACCTAGCAGACAGCCCCTTAGAGTTCCCAAAGGTCTTGGACCCACCTAGCAGACAGCCTCATAGAGTTCCCAGAGGTCCTGGACCCACCTAGCAGACAGCCCCATAGGGTTCCCTGAGGTCCTGGCCCCACCTAGCAGACAGCCCCATAGGGTTCCATGAGGTCCTGGCCCCACCTAGCAGACAGCCCCATAGAGTTCCCTGAGGTCCTGGACCCACCTAGCAGACAGCCCCATAGAGTTCCCTGAGATCTTGGACCCACCTAGCAGACAGCCACTTAGAGTTGCCAAAGGTCTTGGACCCACCTAGCAGACAGCCCCATAGAGTTCCCTGAGGTCCTGGACCCACCTAGCAGACAGCCCCGTAGAGTTCCCTGAGGTCCTGGACCCACCTAGCAGACAGCCCCATAGGGTTCCCGGAGGTCTTGGATCCACCTAGCAGACATCGCCATAGGGTTCCCGGAGATCTTGGACCCACCTAGCAGACAGCCCCATAGAGTTCCCGGAGGTCTTGGACCCACCTAGCAGACAGCCCCATAGAGTTCCCTGAGGCCCTGGACCCACCTAGCAGACAGCCCCATAGAGTTCCCGGAGGCCCTGGATCCACCTAGCAGACAGCCCCATAGAGTTCCCTGAGGTCCTGGACCCACCTAGCAGACAACCCCATAGAGTTCCCGGAGGTCCTGGACCCACCTAGCAGACAGCCCCATAGAGTTCCCGGAGGTCCTGGACCCACCTAGCAGACAGCCCCATAGGGTTCCCTGAGGTCCTGGCCCCACCTAGCAGACAGCCCCATAGAGTTCCCTGAGGTCCTGGCCCCACCTAGCAGACATCCCCATAGAGTTCCCTGAGGTCCTGGCCCCACCTAGCAGACAGCCCCATAGAGTTCCCTGAGGTCCTGGACCCACCTAGCAGACAGCCCCATAGGGTTCCCTGAGGTCCTGGACCCACCTAGCAGACAGCCCCATAGGGTTCCCTGAGGTCCTGGACCCACCTAGCAGACAGCCCCATAGGGTTCCCGGAGGTCTTGGACCCACCTAGCAGACAGTCCCATAGAGTTCCCTGAGGTCCTGGACCCACCTAGCAGACAGCCCCATAGAGTTCCCTGCGGTCCTGGACCCACCTAGCAGACAGCCCATAGAGTTCCCTGAGGTCCTGGACCCACCTAGCAGACAGCCCCATAGCGTTCCCTGAGGTCCTGGACCCACCTATCAGACAGCCCCATAGAGTTCCCGGAGGTCCTGGACCCACCTAGCAGACAGCCCCATAGAGTTTCCTGAGGTCCTGGACCCACCTAGCAGACAGCCCCAGAGAGTTCCCTGAGGTCCTGGACCCACCTAGCAGACAGCCCCGTAGAGTTCCCGGAGGTCCTGGACCCACCTAGAAGGCAGCCCCATAGGGTTCCCGGACGTCCAGGACCCACCTAGCAGACAGCCCCATAGAGTTCCCTGAGGTCCTGGACCCACCTAGCAGACAGCCCCATAGAGTTCCCTGAGGTCCTGGACCCACCTAGCAGACAGCCTCATAGGGTTCCCGGAGGTCTTGGACCCACCTAGCAGACAGCCCCATAGAGTTCCCGGAGGTCTTGGACCCACCTAGCAGACAGCCCCATAGGGTTCCCAGAGATCTTGGACCCACCTAGCAGACAGCCCCATAGAGTTCCCGGAGGTCTTGGACCCACCTAGCAGACAGCCCCTTAGAGTTCCCGGAGGTCTTGGACCCACCTAGCAGACAGCCACTTAGAGTTGCCAAAGGTCTTGGACCCACCTAGCAGACAGCCCCATAGAGTTCCCTGAGGTCCTGGACCCACCTAGCAGACAGCCCCGTAGAGTTTCCTGAGGTCCTGGACCCACCTAGCAGACAGCCCCATAGGGTTCCCGGAGGTCTTGGACCCACCTAACAGACAGCCCCATAGAGTTCCCGGAGGTCTTGGACCCACCTAGCAGACATCCCCATAGGGTTCCCGGAGATCTTGGACCCACCTAGTAGACAGCCCCATAGAGTTCCCGGAGGTCTTGGACCCACCTAGCAGACAGCCCCTTAGAGTTCCCGGAGGGCTTGGACCCACCTAGCAGCCAGCCCCTTAGAGTTCCCAAAGGTCTTGGACCCACCTAGCAGACAGCCCCGTAGAGTTCCCGGATGTCCTGGACCCACCTAGCAGACAGCCCCATAGGGTTCCCTGTGGTCCTGGCCCCACCTAGCAGACAGCCCCATAGAGTTCCCTGAGGTCCTGGACCCACCTAGCAGACAGCCCCATAGAGTTCCCTGATGTCCTGGACCAACCTAGCAGACAGCCCCATAGAGGTCCCTGAGGTCCTGGACCCACCTAGCAGACAGCCCCATAGAGTTCCCTGAGGTCCTGGACCCACCTAGCAGACAGCCCCATAGAGTTCCCTGAGGTCCTGGACCCACCTAGCAGACAGCCCCATAGAGTTCCCTGAGGTCCTGGACCCACTTAGCAGACAGCCCCATAGAGTTCCCTGAGGTCCTGGACCCACCTAGCAGACAGCCTCATAGGGTTCCCGGAGGTCTTGGACCCACCTAGCAGACAGCCCCATAGAGTTCCCGGAGGTCTTGGACCCACCTAGCAGACATCCCCATAGGGTTCCCGGAGATCTTGGACACACCTAGCAGACAGCCCCATAGAGTTCCCGGAGGTCTTGGACCCACCTAGCAGACAGCCCCTTAGAGTTCCCGGAGGTCTTGGACCCACCTAGCAGCCAGCCCCTTAGAGTTCCCAAAGGTCTTGGACCCACCTAGCAGACAGCCCCATAGAGTTCCCGGAGGTCCTGGACCCACCTAGCAGACAGCCCCATAGGGTTCCCTGAGGTCCTGGCCCCACCTAGCAGACAGCCCCATAGGGTTCCCTGAGGTCCTGGCCCCACCTAGCAGACAGCCCCATAGAGTTCCCTGAGGTCCTGGACCCACCTAGCAGACAGCCCCATAGAGTTCCCTGAGGTCCTGGACCCACCTAGCAGACAGCCCCATAGAGGTCCCTGAGGTCCTGGACCCACCTAGCAGACAGCCCCATAGAGTTCCCTGAGGTCCTGGACCCACCTAGCAGACAGCCCCATAGAGTTCCCTGAGGTCCTGGCCCCACCTAGCAGACATCCCCATAGAGTTCCCTGAGGTCCTGGCCCCACCTAGCAGACAGCCCCATAGAGTTCCCTGAGGTCCTGGACCCACCTAGCAGACAGCCCTATAGAGTTCCCTGAGGTCCTGGACCCACCTAGCAGACAGCCCCATAGGGTTCCCTGAGGTCCTGGACCCACCTAGCAGACAGCCCCATAGGGTTCCCGGAGGTCCTGGACCCACCTAGCAGACAGTCCCATAGAGTTCCCTGAGGTCCTGGACCCACCTAGCAGACAGCCCCATAGAGTTCCCTGTGGTCCTGGACCCACCTAGCAGACAGCCCCATAGAGTACCCTGAGGTCCTGGACCCACCTAGCAGACAGCCCCATAGCGTTCCCTGAGGTCCTGGACCCACCTATCAGACAGCCCCATAGAGTTCCCGGAGGTCCTGGACCCACCTAGCAGACAGCCCCATAGAGTTCCCTGAGGTCCTGGACCCACCTAGCAGACAGCCCCATAGAGTTCCCTGAGGTCCTGGACCCACCTAGCAGACAGCCCCATAGAGTTCCCGGAGGTCCTGGACCCACCTAGAAGGCAGCCCCATAGGGTTCCCGGACGTCCTGGATCCACCTAGCAGACAGCCCCATAGAGTTCCCTGAGGTCCTGGACCCACATAGCAGACAGCCCCATAGAGTTCCCTGAGGTCCTGGACCCACCTAGCAGACAGCCTCATAGGGTTCCCGGAGGTCTTGGACCCACCTAGCAGACAGCCCCATAGAGTTCCCGGAGGTCTTGGACCCACCTAGCAGACAGCCCCATAGGGTTCCCAGAGATCTTGGACCCACCTAGCAGACAGCCCCATAGAGTTCCCAGAGGTCTTGGACCCACCTAGCAGACATCCCCTTAGAGTTCCCGGAGGTCTTGGACCCACCTAGCAGACAGCCACTTAGAGTTGCCAAAGGTCTTGGACCCACCTAGCAGACAGCCCCATAGAGTTCCCTGAGGTCCTGGACCCACCTAGCAGACAGCCCCGTAGAGTTCCCTGAGGTCCTGGACCCACCTAGCAGACAGCCCCATAGGGTTCCCGGAGGTCTTGGACCCACCTAACAGACAGCCCCATAGAGTTCCCGGAGGTCTTGGACCCACCTAGCAGACAGCCCCTTAGAGTTCCCGGAGGTCTTGGACCCACCTAGCAGCCAGCCCCTTAGAGTTCCCAAAGGTCTTGGACCCACCTAGCAGACAGCCCCATAGAGTTCCTGGACCCACCTAGCAGACAGCCCCATAGGGTTCCATGAGGTCCTGGCCCCACCTAGCAGACAGCCCCATAGGGTTCCCTGAGGTCCTGGCCCCACCTAGCAGACAGCCCCATAGAGTTCCCTGAGGTCCTGGACCCACCTAGCAGACAGCCCCATAGAGTTCCCTGAGGTCCTGGACCCACCTAGCAGACAGCCCCATAGAGGTCCCTGAGGTCCTGGACCCACCTAGCAGACAGCCCCATAGAGTTCCCTGAGGTCCTGGACCCACCTAGCAGACAGCCCCATAGAGTTCCCTGAGGTCCTGGACCCACCTAGCAGACAGCCTCATAGGGTTCCCGGAGGTCTTGGACCCACCTAGCAGACAGCCCCATAGAGTTCCCGGAGGTCTTGGACCCACCTAGCAGACAGCCCCATAGGGTTCCCGGAGATCTTGGACCCATCTAGCAGACAGCCCCATAGAGTTCCCGGAGGTCTTGGACCCACCTAGCATACATCCCCTTAGAGTTCCCGGAGGTCTTGGACCCACCTAGCAGACAGCCCCTTAGAGTTCCCAGAGGTCTTGGACCCACCTAGCAGACAGCCCCATAGAGTTCCCTGAGGTCCTGGACCCACCTAGCAGACAGCCCCATAGAGTTCCCTGAGGTCCTGGACCCACCTAGCAGACAGCCTCATAGGGTTCCCGGAGGTCTTGGATCCACCTAGCAGACAGCCCCATAGAGTTCCCGGAGGTCTTGGACCCACCTAGCAGACAGCCTCATAGGGTTCCCGGAGGTCTTGGACCCACCTAGCAGACAGCCCCATAGAGTTCCCGGAGGTCTTGGACCCACCTAGCAGACATCCCCATAGGGTTCCCGGAGATCTTGGACACACCTAGCAGACAGCCCCATAGAGTTCCCGGAGGTCTTGGACCCACCTAGCAGACAGCCCCTTAGAGTTCCCGGAGGTCTTGGACCCACCTAGCAGCCAGCCCCTTAGAGTTCCCAAAGGTCTTGGACCCACCTAGCAGACAGCCCCATAGGGTTCCCGGAGGTCCTGGACCCACCTAGCAGACAGCCCCATAGGGTTCCCTGAGGTCCTGGCCCCACCTAGCAGACAGCCCCATAGGGTTCCCTGAGGTCCTGGCCCCACCTAGCAGACAGCCCCATAGAGTTCCCTGAGGTCCTGGCCCCACCTAGCAGACAGCCCCATAGAGTTCCCTGAGGTCCTGGACCCACCTAGCAGACAGCCCCATAGAGGTCCCTGAGGTCCTGGACCCACCTAGCAGACAGCCCCATAGAGTTCCCTGAGGTCCTGGACCCACCTAGCAGACAGCCCCATAGGGTTCCCTGAGGTCCTGGCCCCACCTAGCAGACAGCCCCATAGGGTTCCCTGAGGTCCTGGCCCCACCTAGCAGACAGCCCCATAGAGTTCCCTGAGGTCCTGGACCCACCTAGCAGACAGCCCCATAGAGTTCCCTGAGGTCCTGGACCCACCTAGCAGACAGCCCCATAGAGGTCCCTGAGGTCCTGGACCCACCTAGCAGACAGCCCCATAGAGTTCCCTGAGGTCCTGGACCCACCTAGCAGACAGCCCCATAGAGTTCCCTGAGGTCCTGGCCCCACCTAGCAGACATCCCCATAGAGTTCCCTGAGGTCCTGGCCCCACCTAGCAGACAGCCCCATAGAGTTCCCTGAGGTCCTGGACCCACCTAGCAGACAGCCCTATAGAGTTCCCTGAGGTCCTGGACCCACCTAGCAGACAGCCCCATAGGGTTCCCTGAGGTCCTGGACCCACCTAGCAGACAGCCCCATAGGGTTCCCGGAGGTCCTGGACCCACCTAGCAGACAGTCCCATAGAGTTCCCTGAGGTCCTGGACCCACCTAGCAGACAGCCCCATAGAGTTCCCTGTGGTCCTGGACCCACCTAGCAGACAGCCCCATAGAGTACCCTGAGGTCCTGGACCCACCTAGCAGACAGCCCCATAGCGTTCCCTGAGGTCCTGGACCCACCTATCAGACAGCCCCATAGAGTTCCCGGAGGTCCTGGACCCACCTAGCAGACAGCCCCATAGAGTTCCCTGAGGTCCTGGACCCACCTAGCAGACAGCCCCATAGAGTTCCCTGAGGTCCTGGACCCACCTAGCAGACAGCCCCATAGAGTTCCCGGAGGTCCTGGACCCACCTAGAAGGCAGCCCCATAGGGTTCCCGGACGTCCTGGATCCACCTAGCAGACAGCCCCATAGAGTTCCCTGAGGTCCTGGACCCACATAGCAGACAGCCCCATAGAGTTCCCTGAGGTCCTGGACCCACCTAGCAGACAGCCTCATAGGGTTCCCGGAGGTCTTGGACCCACCTAGCAGACAGCCCCATAGAGTTCCCGGAGGTCTTGGACCCACCTAGCAGACAGCCCCATAGGGTTCCCAGAGATCTTGGACCCACCTAGCAGACAGCCCCATAGAGTTCCCAGAGGTCTTGGACCCACCTAGCAGACATCCCCTTAGAGTTCCCGGAGGTCTTGGACCCACCTAGCAGACAGCCACTTAGAGTTGCCAAAGGTCTTGGACCCACCTAGCAGACAGCCCCATAGAGTTCCCTGAGGTCCTGGACCCACCTAGCAGACAGCCCCGTAGAGTTCCCTGAGGTCCTGGACCCACCTAGCAGACAGCCCCATAGGGTTCCCGGAGGTCTTGGACCCACCTAACAGACAGCCCCATAGAGTTCCCGGAGGTCTTGGACCCACCTAGCAGACAGCCCCTTAGAGTTCCCGGAGGTCTTGGACCCACCTAGCAGCCAGCCCCTTAGAGTTCCCAAAGGTCTTGGACCCACCTAGCAGACAGCCCCATAGAGTTCCTGGACCCACCTAGCAGACAGCCCCATAGGGTTCCATGAGGTCCTGGCCCCACCTAGCAGACAGCCCCATAGGGTTCCCTGAGGTCCTGGCCCCACCTAGCAGACAGCCCCATAGAGTTCCCTGAGGTCCTGGACCCACCTAGCAGACAGCCCCATAGAGTTCCCTGAGGTCCTGGACCCACCTAGCAGACAGCCCCATAGAGGTCCCTGAGGTCCTGGACCCACCTAGCAGACAGCCCCATAGAGTTCCCTGAGGTCCTGGACCCACCTAGCAGACAGCCCCATAGAGTTCCCTGAGGTCCTGGACCCACCTAGCAGACAGCCTCATAGGGTTCCCGGAGGTCTTGGACCCACCTAGCAGACAGCCCCATAGAGTTCCCGGAGGTCTTGGACCCACCTAGCAGACAGCCCCATAGGGTTCCCGGAGATCTTGGACCCATCTAGCAGACAGCCCCATAGAGTTCCCGGAGGTCTTGGACCCACCTAGCATACATCCCCTTAGAGTTCCCGGAGGTCTTGGACCCACCTAGCAGACAGCCCCTTAGAGTTCCCAGAGGTCTTGGACCCACCTAGCAGACAGCCCCATAGAGTTCCCTGAGGTCCTGGACCCACCTAGCAGACAGCCCCATAGAGTTCCCTGAGGTCCTGGACCCACCTAGCAGACAGCCTCATAGGGTTCCCGGAGGTCTTGGATCCACCTAGCAGACAGCCCCATAGAGTTCCCGGAGGTCTTGGACCCACCTAGCAGACAGCCTCATAGGGTTCCCGGAGGTCTTGGACCCACCTAGCAGACAGCCCCATAGAGTTCCCGGAGGTCTTGGACCCACCTAGCAGACATCCCCATAGGGTTCCCGGAGATCTTGGACACACCTAGCAGACAGCCCCATAGAGTTCCCGGAGGTCTTGGACCCACCTAGCAGACAGCCCCTTAGAGTTCCCGGAGGTCTTGGACCCACCTAGCAGCCAGCCCCTTAGAGTTCCCAAAGGTCTTGGACCCACCTAGCAGACAGCCCCATAGGGTTCCCGGAGGTCCTGGACCCACCTAGCAGACAGCCCCATAGGGTTCCCTGAGGTCCTGGCCCCACCTAGCAGACAGCCCCATAGGGTTCCCTGAGGTCCTGGCCCCACCTAGCAGACAGCCCCATAGAGTTCCCTGAGGTCCTGGCCCCACCTAGCAGACAGCCCCATAGAGTTCCCTGAGGTCCTGGACCCACCTAGCAGACAGCCCCATAGAGGTCCCTGAGGTCCTGGACCCACCTAGCAGACAGCCCCATAGAGTTCCCTGAGGTCCTGGACCCACCTAGCAGACAGCCCCATAGAGTTCCCTGAGGTCCTGGCCCCACCTAGCAGACATCCCCATAGAGTTCCCTGAGGTCCTGGCCCCACCTAGCAGACAGCCCCATAGAGTTCCCTGAGGTCCTGGACCCACCTAGCAGACAGCCCCATAGAGTTCCCTGAGGTCCTGGACCCACCTAGCAGACAGCCCCATAGGGTTCCCTGAGGTCCTGGACCCACCTAGCAGACAGCCCCATAGGGTTCCCGGAGGTCTTGGACCCACCTAGCAGACAGTCCCATAGAGTTCCCTGAGGTCCTGGACCCACCTAGCAGACAGCCCCATAGAGTTCCCTGTGGTCCTGGACCCACCTAGCAGACAGCCCCATAGAGTTCCCTGAGGTCCTGGACCCACCTAGCAGACAGCCCCATAGCGTTCCCTGAGGTCCTGGACCCACCTATCAGACAGCCCCATAGAGTTCCCGGAGGTCCTGGACCCACCTAGCAGACAGCCCCATAGAGTTCCCTGAGGTCCTGGACCCACCTAGCAGACAGCCCCATAGAGTTCCCTGAGGTCCTGGACCCACCTAGCAGACAGCCCCATAGAGTTCCCGGAGGTCCTGGACCCACCTAGAAGGCAGCCCCATAGGGTTCCCGGACGTCCTGGATCCACCTAGCAGACAGCCCCATAGAGTTCCCTGAGGTCCTGGACCCACCTAGCAGACAGCCCCATAGAGTTCCCTGAGGTCCTGGACCCACCTAGCAGACAGCCTCATAGGGTTCCCGGAGGTCTTGGACCCACCTAGCAGACAGCCCCATAGAGTTCCCGGAGGTCTTGGACCCACCTAGCAGACAGCCCCATAGGGTTCCCAGAGATCTTGGACCCACCTAGCAGACAGCCCCATAGAGTTCCCAGAGGTCTTGGACCCACCTAGCAGACAGCCCCTTAGAGTTCCCAGAGGTCTTGGACCCACCTAGCAGACAGCCACTTAGAGTTGCCAAAGGTCTTGGACCCACCTAGCAGACAGCCCCATAGAGTTCCCTGAGGTCCTGGACCCACCTAGCAGACAGCCCCGTAGAGTTCCCTGAGGTCCTGGACCCACCTAGCAGACAGCCCCATAGGGTTCCCGGAGGTCTTGGACCCACCTAACAGACAGCCCCATAGAGTTCCCGGAGGTCTTGGACCCACCTAGCAGACATCCCCATAGGGTTCCCGGAGATCTTGGACCCACCTAGCAGACAGCCCCATAGAGTTCCCGGAGGTCTTGGACCCACCTAGCAGACAGCCCCTTAGAGTTCCCGGAGGTCTTGGACCCACCTAGCAGCCAGCCCCTTAGAGTTCCCAAAGGTCTTGGACCCAGCTATCAGACAGCCCCATAGAGTTCCTGGACCCACCTAGCAGACAGCCCCATAGGGTTCCCTGAGGTCCTGGCCCCACCTAGCAGACAGCCCCATAGGGTTCCCTGAGGTCCTGGCCCCACCTAGCAGACAGCCCCATAGAGTTCCCTGAGGTCCTGGACCCACCTAGCAGATAGCCCCATAGAGTTCCCTGAGATCCTGGACCCACCTAGCAGACAGCCCCATAGAGGTCCCTGAGGTCCTGGACCCACCTAGCAGACAGCCCCATAGAGTTCCCTGAGGTCCTGGACCCACCTAGCAGACAGCCCCATAGAGTTCCCTGAGGTCCTGGACCCACCTAGCAGACAGCCCCATAGAGTTCCCTGAGGTCCTGGACCCACCTAGCAGACAGCCCCATAGAGTTCCCTGAGGTCCTGGACCCACCTAGCAGACAGCCTCATAGGGTTCCCGGAGGTCTTGGACCCACCTAGCAGACAGCCCCATAGAGTTCCCGGAGGTCTTGGACCCACCTAGCAGACAGCCCCGTAGGGTTCCCGGAGATCTTGGACCCATCTAGCAGACAGCCCCATAGAGTTCCCGGAGGTCTTGGACCCACCTAGCAGACATCCCCTTAGAGTTCCCGGAGGTCTTGGACCCACCTAGCAGACAGCCCCTTAGAGTTCCCAGAGGTCTTGGACCCACCTAGCAGACAGCCCCATAGAGTTCCCTGAGGTCCTGGACCCACCTAGCAGACAGCCCCATAGAGTTCCCTGAGGTCCTGGACCCACCTAGCAGACAGCCTCATAGGGTTCCCGGAGGTCTTGGATCCACCTAGCAGACAGCCCCATAGAGTTCCCGGAGGTCTTGGACCCACCTAGCAGACAGCCCCATAGGGTTCCCGGAGATCTTGGACCCACCTAGCAGACAGCCCCATAGAGTTCCCGGAGGTCTTGGACCCACCTAGCAGACAGCCCCTTAGAGTTCCCGGAGGTCTTGGACCCACCTAGCAGACAGCCCCTTAGAGTTCCCAAAGGTCTTGGACCCACCTAGCAGACAGCCCCATACAGTTCCCTGAGGTCATGGAAAGGGAGGTCAGACGTTGGACTCTGCAGAGCTAGTATGTGCCCAGTGCATACTTGGTGCTTCATCTCAGGTCTCCACCTCTAAAGAAGGGCTGCCTGTGACCATCTTCCTGGTCATTTAATAGTAATTCAGAGCCACTTTCTTCTTTTGCTCTATGTACTGTTAAAAAGAAAACCATGTTTTAGTCACATGTGAAACAATTTACGTCACCTTTTCTTGTTTAAAAATGGTATTCTGTATTATTTGAGTTGTTTCCTTCACTCAATTCATCATGGGAGAAATGTTCTTCCAACCACTCTATGGTGCTATTTCTTACAAGTCATGTACGTATAACAAACTGTAATGTTACAGAAAGAAATATAGTGTACTTACTACTTTTTGTAAGGGTTTATTCTGAGTAGCTTGAAGCTGCTTGTGTGTACGCAACGTTGCACCGAGGTAATATGATTAGATGCACAGTTCACCTTTGTGCTTGGTGCATTCCATTATGTTGCGCAACCTATAAAATTGTACTTCTGGTTTCTTAAGTACAGAATTTGTTTACATATTTAATTTTTGAATGTGCTATATATATCTGTTTAAAGTACTTGTGTTTACTTGTTGCAGGTTATAATAATGTAAGCTAACCCATGTGCTTTTGGGCAGTGTGAATGCTGTCCGAAGTCTGCGGACAGTCGCACAGTCCGTGGACTCTGTGGCTATCATGGAGGAGCCAGGGGTGCAGTATGATGTAAGGATCATGTAGAACAATTAAGGGTATCCTGGTAAAAATCCATGAAATTCAGTGAAAAAACATTGTTAAAGGGATGTTATTGTTAAGTTGCACTATTAAAAACCTAACAAATTCAATGGAAAAAGTTTCTCAAAGGGATATTATGGATACAAGTGAAATCGATTTAGTTCCGCTTTGCAGTAGTGCATAGAATTCATGGGTTCTAGCTCGAAGCACGCACAGTTAGTTCCGCTTTGCAGTAGTGCATACAATTCATGGGTTCTATCTCCAAGCACACACAGTTAGATTCGCTTTGCAGTAGTGAATACAATTCATGGGTTCTACCTCCAAGCACACACAGTTAGTTTCGCTTTGCAGTAGTGCACACAATTCATGGGTTCTACCACCAAGCACACACAGTTAGTTTCGCTTTGCAGTAGTGCATACAATTCATGGGTTCTATCTCCAAGCACACACAGTTAGTTCCACATAGCAGTAGTGAATACAATTCATGGGTTCTATCTCCAAGCACACACAGTTAGTTTAGCTTTGCAGTAGTGCATGCAATTCATGGGATCTATCTCCATACACACATAGTTAGTTACGCTTTGCAGTAGTGAATACAATTCATGGGTTCTATCTCCAAGCACACAGTTAGTTTCGCTTTGCAGTAGTGCATACAATTCATGGGTTCTATCTCCAAGCTGTAACGCTCACCTGATTCCCACGGAGGCGCCGACCCGTTCTGGACTGCTACAACTTTTTCCACGGTAAAGCATTGTGCTTGGAAGATGGACTGGACTGGACCCCCAAACCTCGTCTGTCTGGCCCGTAGAATAATCCTTCTGTAGATGGGAAAAGGGAGTTAACTGTCTGCTAGATTGTGTGTGAGATTCCCCCCTTTTTCCCCTTCTCACCCTCCTCGAACCCTAGCTGTGCCTTCTGCAGACTCTCACCTTAATTTCTGTATGGACAAGCTCTCCATCCTGCTTCTGACGCAGGGGCGCGTAGATTTCCAGTTACTTCACTGGATCTCGGATTTGGCGAGGGTTCGATGTCTGCTTGCCTTTACCAAAATGCGGCCGTAAGTATATAGTTCAAAAGATCAAGTCTTATTTGTCCCTTGGCCTTTGTTTAATTTTCAGGGACTAGGTAAGGAATCCGTGTAGAGGAATGGATTCGCCGAGGTAAGCTCAGGTGAGTACTTTTAATGAAGGTGTGCCATAGTGGTTTGCTCCGACACCTTAATGAGTGTGTCTTATTTCCCCATAGGGGCCGGGGTACGGAAAAGCCAGAAAAGCAGCTCCGACCCGAAAAGGGAACTGAGGTCCCAACAAAATTCAGGTAAGACGTGAGTAATCTGTCCTTTTGCAATTAGTTTGTTGCTCACCTTGTTTTGTCCTTTTTCTCCGTAGGTCTTGAATGCGACCGTTGTCGCCTATGGCGCTGAAAAGGTTGCCGGCGCCACGTGAAGGTAAGTGGAAGCGGCGCGGCAGTGTGAGAAGCGGAACGCTTCTAACTATTGTCTTTCTTTTCCATAGGTGCTGGGATGCGGCCGATGTCGCCTATGACCGCTGAAGAGCTAGACAGCGCCACGTGAAGGTAAGTGGAAGCGGCGCTGCAGCGAGCGATGAGATGCGTTTCTAACCCTTGACTTTCTTTTGCAGGATCGGCGGAGTGAAGATTCCGGATGCTGGATGAAGGTAGGTAATGTCCTAATGCTTGCCATTCTCTCCTTGCAGGTGTTCCAGGTGCTGGCGGGCGTGGCAGGAGCCAGGATGCAGGAGCCGACTTGGTGAGCGTCCTGCTGCAGATGCAGAATAACGCGAAGCACGTGTGGCCATCCGGGCGTGGTTTAAACAGCCTTGGAAGAGCTTCATGTGAGTGTTCTTCCACGGGCCCCACCCGAGTAAGAAAAGAGTTCCTGAAAGAAAATAGTTCCTCCCCAGCCTTAGTTGGCTTGGAGCTTCAGATAGCATGGTCTGCCTCGGGGAAGTATGCAACATGGTCTGCCTCAGGTGAGTTCACCCAAGCGTTACCATATGTTCTGCCATGATGAGCCTGGTGCCTATGGCGCCAGGACAGATGCCTTTTATGAGCCTGGCGCCAAAGGCGCCAGGGCAAGGTCCAAAGAGCACCTATAGGGGTATGCTGGGTCCTGCTTGGTGAGTATGAAGTCTGCTTATGGGGACGCTGGGCCTGACCTGGCTCCTCGTGAGCAGGCATCATGACACAAGCACAAACAGTAAGATTCGCTTTGCAGTAGTGAATACAATTCATGAGTTCTATCTCCAAGCACACACAGTTAGTTTAGCTTTGCAGTAGTGCATACAATTCATGGGTTCTATCTCCAAGCACACACAGTAAGATTCGCTTTGCAGTAGTGAATACAATTCATGAGTTCTATCTCCAAGCACACACAGTTAGTTACGCTTTGCAGTAGAGCATAACATTCATGGGTTCTACCTTCAAGCACACACAGTTAGTTCCTCTTTGCAGTAGTGACTAACATCCATGGGTTCTACCTCCAGAGAAAAACACAGTTAGTTCCTCTTTGCAGCAGAGCATAAAATTAATGGGATCTATCTCCAATCATACACAGTTAGTTCGCTTTGCAGTAGTACATACAATTCATGGGTTCTACCTCCAAGCACACACAGTTACTTACGCTTTGCAGTAGTGCATATAATTCATGGGTTCTACCTCCAAGTACACAAAGTTAGTTACACTTTGCGGTAGTGCATAACATTCATGGGTTCTACCTCCAAGCACACACAGTTAGTTCCTCTTTGCAGTAGTGCATAACATTCTTGGGTTCTACCTCCAAACACGCATAGTTAGTTCCTCTTTGCAGTAGTGCATAACATTAATGGGATCTATCTCCAAGTACACAGTTAATTCCGCTTTGCAGTAGAGCATACAATTCATGGGTTCTACCTCCAAGCACACACAGTTACTTACGCTTTGCAGTAGTTCATATAATTCATGGGTTCTACCTCCAAGCACACACATTTAGTTACGCTTTGCAGTAGTGTATAACATTCATGGGTTCTACCTCCTAGCACACGCAGTTAGTTCCTCTTTGCAGTAGTGCATAATTATTCATGGGTTCTACCTCCAAACACGCACAGTTAGTTCCTCTTTGCAGTAGTGCATAACATTCATGGGTTCTACCTCCAAGCACACGCAGTTAGTTCCGCTTTGCAGTAGTGCATAACATTCTTGGGTTCTACCTCCAAAGAAAAACACAGTTAGTTCCTCTTTGCAGCAGAGCATAAAATTAATGGGATCTATCTCCAAGTACACACAGTTAGTTCCGCTTTGCAGTAGTGCATACAATTCATGGGTTCTACCTCCAAGCACACACAGTTACTTACGCTTTGCAGTAGTGCATATAATTCATGGGTTCTACCTCCAAGCACACAGTTAGTTCTGCTTTTCAGTAGTGCATATAATTCATGGGTTCTATCTCCAAGCACAAACAGTTAGTTTCACTTTGCGGTATAATTGTGGTAGTGCATACAATTCATGGGTTCTATCTCCAAGCACACAGTTAGTTCCACATAGCAGTAGTGCATACAATTCATGGGTTCTATCTCCAAGCACACACAGTTAGTTTCACTTTGCAGTAGTGCATACAATTCATGGGTTCTATCTCCATGCACACATAGTTAGTTACGCTTTGCAGTAGTGAATACAATTCATGGGTTCTATCTCCAAGCACACAGTTAGTTTCGCTGTGCAGTAGTGCATACAATTCATGGGTTCTATCTCCAAGCACACACAGTTAATTCGCTTTGCAGTAGTGAATACAATTCATGAGTTCTATCTCCAAGCACACACAGTTAGTTACGCTTTGCAGTAGTGTATAACATTCATGGGTTCTATCTCCAAGCACACGCAGTTAGTTCCTCTTTGCAGTAGTGCATAACATTCATGGGTTCTACCTCCAAACACGCACAGATAGTTCCTCTTTGCAGTAGTGCATAACATTCATGGGTTCTACCTCCAAGCACAATCAGTTAGTTCCGCTTGGCAGTAGTGCATAACATTATTGGGTTCTACCTCCAAAGAAAAACACAGTTAGTTCCTCTTTGCAGCAGAGCATAACATTAATGGGATCTATCTCCAATCATATACAGTTAGTTCGCTTTGCAGTAGTGCATACAATTCATGGGTTCTACCTCCAAGCACACACAGTTACTTACGCTTTGCAGTAGTGCATATAATTCATGGGTTCTACCTCCAAGCACACACAGTTAGTTCCGCTTTGCAGTAGTGCATAACATTCATGGGTTCTACCTCCAAGCACACACAGTTAGTTCCGCTTTACAGTAGTGCATACAATTCATGGGTTCTACCCCCAAGCACACACAATTAGTCCCACATAGCAGAAGAGCATACAATTCATGGGTTCTATCTCCAAGCACACACAGTTAGATTTGCTTTACAGTAGTGAATACAATTCATGGGTTCTATCTCCAAGCACACAAAGTTAGTTACGCGTTGCGGTAGTGCATAACATTCAAGGGTTCTACCTCAAGCACACACAGTTAGTTCCTCTTTTCAGTAGTGCATGACTTTCCTGGGTTCTACCTCCAAAGAAAAACACAGTTAGTTCCTCTTTACAGTAGAGCATGAAATTAATGGGATCTATCTCCAAGCACACACAGTTAGTTCCGCTTTGCAGTAGTGCATACAATTCATAGATTCTACCTCCAAGCACAGACAGTTAGTTACGCTTTGCAGCAGCACATATAATTCATGGGTTCTACCTCCAAGCACACACAGTTAGTTCCGCTTTGCAGTAGTGCATAACATTCATGGGTTTTACCTCCAAGCAGACAGTTAGTTACGCTTTGCAGTAGTGAATACAATTCATGGGTTTTATCTCCAAGCACACACATTTAGATTTGCTTTGCAGTAGTGAATACAATTCATGGGTTCTATCTCCAAGCACACACAGTTAGTTACGCTTTGAGGTAGTGCATAACATTCATGGGTTTTACATCCAAGCACACAGTTAGTTACGCTTTGCAGTAGTGAATACAATTCATGGGTTTTATCTCCAAGCACACACATTTAGATTTGCTTTGCAGTAGTGAATAGAATTCATGGGTTCTATCTCCAAGCACAAACTGTTAGTTACGCTTTGCAGTAGTGTAAAACATTCATGGGTTCTACCTCCAAGCACACGCAGTTAGTTCCTCTTTGCAGTAGCGCATAACATTCATGGGTTCTACCTCCAAGCACACGCAGTTAGTTCTTCTTTGCAGTAGTGCATAACATTCATGGGTTCTACCTCCAAACACGCACAGTTAGTTCCTCTTTGCAGTAGCGCATAACATTCATGGGTTCTACCTCCAAGCACACGCAGTTAGTTCCGCTTTGCAGTAATGCATAACATTCTTGGGTTCTACCTCCAAAGAAAAACACAGTTAGTTCAGCTTTGCAGTAGTGCATACAATTCATGGGTTCTACCTCCAAGTACACACAGTTACTTACACTTTGCAGTAGTGCATATGATTCATCGGTTCTACCTCCAAGCACACACAGTTGGTTCCGCTTTGCAGTAGTGCATAGCATTCATGGGTTCTACCTCCAAGCACACACAGTTAGTTCCGCTTTGCAGTAGTGCATAAAATTCATGGATTCTACCTCCAAGCACACACAGTTAGTTCCGCTTTGCCTTAGTGCATAGCATTCATGGTTTCTACCTCCAAGCACACACAGTTAGTTCCGCTTTACAGTAGTGCATAACATTCATGGGTTCTACCTCCAAGCACACACAGTTAGTTCCGCTTTGCCGTAGTGCATAAAATTCATGGATTCTACCTCCAAGCACACACAGTTAGTTCCGCCTTGCCTTAGTGCATAGCATTCATGGTTTCTACATCCAAGCACACACAGTTAGTTCCGCTTTACAGTAGTGCATACAATTCATGGGTTCTACCTCCAAGCACACACAGTTAGTCCCACATAGCAGTAGAGCATACAATTCATGGGTTTTATCTCGAAGCACACACGGTTAGTTCCGCTTTGCAGTAGTGCATAACATTCATGGGTTCTACCTCCAAGCACACACAGGTAGTTCCGCTTTACAGTAGTGCATACAATTCATGGGTTCTAACTCCAAGCCCACACAGTTAATCCCACATAGCAATAGAGCATACAATTCATGGGTTCTATCTCCAAGCACACACAGTTAGAATCGCTTTGCAGTAGTGAATACAATTCATGGGTTCTATCTCCAAGCACACAAAGTTAGTTACGCTTTGTGGTAGTGCATAACATTCATGGGTTCTACCTCCAAGCACACACAGTTAGTTCCTCTTTGCAGTAGTGCATAACATTCATGGGTTCTACCTCCAAACATGCAGAGCAAGTTCTGCTTTGCAGTAGTGCATAACATTCATGGGTTCTACCTCCAAGCACACACAGTTAGTTCCTCGTTGCAGTAGTGCATAACATTCATGGGTTCTACCT
The DNA here is from genome assembly GCF_040938575.1 of Ambystoma mexicanum. Classification (NCBI taxonomy): domain Eukaryota; kingdom Metazoa; phylum Chordata; class Amphibia; order Caudata; family Ambystomatidae; genus Ambystoma; species Ambystoma mexicanum. Next base: position 1,537,214,528 of record NC_090922.1, read on the forward strand.
CCAGACATGCACAGCTAGTTCCGCTTTGCAGTAGTGCATAACATTCATGGGTTCTACCTCCAAGCACACACAGTTAGTTCCTCTTTGCAGTAGTGCATAACATTCATGGGTTCTACCTCCAAGCACACACAGTTAGTTCCGCTTTACAGTAGTGCATACAATTCATGGGTTTTACCTCCAAGCACACAGTTAGATTTGCTTTGCAGTAGTGAATACAATTCATGGGTTCTATCTCCAAGCACACAAAGTGAATAACGCTTTCCGGTAGTGCATAACATTCATGGGTTCTACCTCCAAGCATACACAGTTAGTTCCTCTTTGCAGTAGTGCATAACATTCATGGGTTCTACCTCCAAACATGCACAGCTAGTTCCGCTTTGCAGTAGTGCATAACATTCATGGGTTCTACCTCCAAGCACACACAGTTAGTTCCGCTTTACAGTAGTGCATATAATTCATGGGTTTTACCTCCAAGCACACAGTTAGATTTGCTTTGCAGTAGTGAATAGAATTCATGGGTTCTATCTCCAAGCACACAAAGTTAATTACGCTTTGCGGTAGTGCATAACATTCATGGGTTTTACCTCCAAGCACACGCAGTTGGTTCCACTTTGCAGTAATGCATGACATTCTTGGGTTCTACCTCTAAAGAAAAACACAGTTAGTTCCGCTTTGCAGTAGTGCATACAATTCATGGATTCTATCTCCAAGCACACACAGTTAGTTACGCTTTGCAGTAGTGCATATAATTCATGGGTTCTACCTCAAAGCACACACAGTTAGTTTCCCTTTGCAGTAGTACATAACATTCATGGGTTCTACCTCCAAGCACACACAGTTATTTCCGCTTTGCAGTAGTGCATCCAATTCATGGGTTCTACCTCCAAGCACACACAGTTAGTCCCACATAGCAGTAGAGCATACAATTCATGGGTTCTATCTTCAAGCACACACAGTTAGTTACGCTTTGCACTAGTGCATAACATTCATGGGTTCTACCTCCAAGCACACACAGTTAGTTCCACTTTACAGTAGTGCATACAATTCATGGGTTCTATCTTCAAGCACACACAGTTAGTTGCACTTTGCAGTAGTGCATACAATTCATGTGTTCTACCTCCAAGCACGCACAGTTAGTTCCGCTTTGAAGTAGAGCATAAAATTCATGGGTTCTATCTACAAGCACACACACTTATATTTGCTTTGCAATAGTGAATACCATTCATGGGTTCCATCTCCAAGCACACATTTAATTTCGCTTTGCAGTAGTGCATTACATACATGGGTTCTACCTCCAAGCACACACAGTTAGTTCCGCCTTGCCTTCATGGTTTCTACCTCCAAGCACACACAGTTAGTTCCGCTTTACAGTAGTTTATACAATTCATGGGTTCTACCTCCAAGCACACACAGTTAGTTCCACATAGCAGTAGAGCATACAATTCATGGGTTTTATCTCGAAGCACACACGGTTAGTTCCGCTTTGCAGTAGTGCATAACATTCATGGGTTCTACCTCCAAGCACACACAGTTAGTTCCGCTTTACAGTAGTGCATACAATTCATGGGTTCTACCTCCAAGCCCACACAGTTAGTCCCACATAGCAATAGAGCATACAATTCATGGGTTCTATCTCCAAGCACACACAGTTAGAATCGCTTTGCAGTAGTGAATACAATTCATGTGTTCTATCTCCAAGCACACAAAGTTAGTTACGCTTTGCGGTAGTGCATAACATTCATGGGTTCTACCTCCAAGCACACACAGTTAGTTCCTCTTTGCAGTAGTGCATAACATTCATGGGTTCTACCTCCAAACATGCACAGCTAGTTCCGCTTTGCAGTAGTGCATAACATTCATGGGTTCTACCTCCAAGCACACGCAGTTAGTTCCTCTTTGCAGTAGTGCATAACATTCATGGGTTCTACCTCCAAACACGCACAGTTAGTTCCTCTTTGCAGTAGCGCATAACATTCATGGGTTCTACCTCCAAGCACACGCAGTTAGTTCCGCTTTGCAGTAATGCATAACATTCTTGGGTTCTACCTCCAAAGAAAAACACAGTTAGTTCAGCTTTGCAGTAGTGCATACAATTCATGGGTTCTACCTCCAAGTACACACAGTTACTTACACTTTGCAGTAGTGCATATGATTCATCGGTTCTACCTCCAAGCACACACAGTTGGTTCCGCTTTGCCTTAGTGCATAGCATTCATGGTTTCTACCTCCAAGCACACACAGTTAGTTCCGCTTTACAGTAGTGCATAACATTCATGGGTTCTACCTCCAAGCACACACAGTTAGTTCCGCTTTGCCGTAGTGCATAAAATTCATGGATTCTACCTCCAAGCACACACAGTTAGTTCCGCCTTGCCTTAGTGCATAGCATTCATGGTTTCTACATCCAAGCACACACAGTTAGTTCCGCTTTACAGTAGTGCATACAATTCATGGGTTCTACCTCCAAGCACACACAGTTAGTCCCACATAGCAGTAGAGCATACAATTCATGGGTTTTATCTCGAAGCACACACGGTTAGTTCCGCTTTGCAGTAGTGCATAACATTCATGGGTTCTACCTCCAAGCACACACAGGTAGTTCCGCTTTACAGTAGTGCATACAATTCATGGGTTCTAACTCCAAGCCCACACAGTTAATCCCACATAGCAATAGAGCATACAATTCATGGGTTCTATCTCCAAGCACACACAGTTAGAATCGCTTTGCAGTAGTGAATACAATTCATGGGTTCTATCTCCAAGCACACAAAGTTAGTTACGCTTTGCGGTAGTTCATAACATTCATGGGTTCTACCTCCAAGCACACACAGTTAGTTCCTCTTTGCAGTAGTGCATAACATTCATGGGTTCTACCTCCAAACATGCACAGCAAGTTCTGCTTTGCAGTAGTGCATAACATTCATGGGTTCTACCTCCAAGCACACACAGTTAGTTCCTCGTTGCAGTAGTGCATAACATTCATGGGTTCTACCTCCAGACATGCACAGCTAGTTCCGCTTTGCAGTAGTGCATAACATTCATGGGTTCTACCTCCAAGCACACACAGTTAGTTCCTCTTTGCAGTAGTGCATAACATGCATGGGTTCTACCTCCAAGCACACACAGTTAGTTCCGCTTTACAGTAGTGCATACAATTCATGGGTTTTACCTCCAAGCACACAGTTAGATTTGCTTTGCAGTAGTGAATACAATTCATGGGTTCTATCTCCAAGCACACAAAGTGAATAACGCTTTCCGGTAGTGCATAACATTCATGGGTTCTACCTCCAAGCATACACAGTTAGTTCCTCTTTGCAGTAGTGCATAACATTCATGGGTTCTACCTCCAAACATGCACAGCTAGTTCCGCTTTGCAGTAGTGCATAACATTCATGGGTTCTACCTCCAAGCACACACAGTTAGTTCCGCTTTACAGTAGTGCATATAATTCATGTGTTTTACCTCCAAGCACACAGTTAGATTTGCTTTGCAGTAGTGAATAGAATTCATGGGTTCTATCTCCAAGCACACAAAGTTAATTACGCTTTGCGGTAGTGCATAACATTCATGGGTTTTACCTCCAAGCACACGCAGTTGGTTCCACTTTGCAGTAATGCATGACATTCTTGGGTTCTACCTCTAAAGAAAAGCACAGTTAGTTCCGCTTTGCAGTAGTGCATACAATTCATGGATTCTATCTCCAAGCACACACAGTTAGTTACGCTTTGCAGTAGTGCATATAATTCATGGGTTCTACCTCAAAGCACACACAGTTAGTTTCCCTTTGCAGTAGTGCATAACATTCATGGGTTCTACCTCCAAGCACACACAGTTATTTCCGCTTTGCAGTAGTGCATCCAATTCATGGGTTCTACCTCCAAGCACACACAGTTAGTCCCACATAGCAGTAGAGCATACAATTCATGGGTTCTATCTTCAAGCACACACAGTTAGTTACGCTTTGCACTAGTGCATAACATTCATGGGTTCTACCTCCAAGCACACACAGTTAGTTCCACTTTACAGTAGTGCATACAATTCATGGGTTCTATCTTCAAGCACACACAGTTAGTTGCACTTTGCAGTAGTGCATACAATTCATGTGTTCTACCTCCAAGCACGCACAGTTAGTTCCGCTTTGAAGTAGTGCATAAAATTCATGGGTTCTATCTACAAGCACACACACTTAGATTTGCTTTGCAATAGTGAATACCATTCATGGGTTCCATCTCCAAGCACACATTTAATTTCGCTTTGCAGTAGTGCATTACATACATGGGTTCTACCTCCAAGCACACACAGTTAGTTCCGCCTTGCCTTCATGGTTTCTACCTCCAAGCACACACAGTTAGTTCCGCTTTACAGTAGTTTATACAATTCATGGGTTCTACCTGCAAGCACACACAGTTAGTTCCACATAGCAGTAGAGCATACAATTCATGGGTTTTATCTCGAAGCACACACGGTTAGTTCCGCTTTGCAGTAGTGCATAACATTCATGGGTTCTACCTCCAAGCACACACAGTTAGTTCCGCTTTACAGTAGTGCATACAATTCATGGGTTCTACCTCCAAGCCCACACAGTTAGTCCCACATAGCAATAGAGCATACAATTCATGGGTTCTATCTCCAAGCACACACAGTTAGAATCGCTTTGCAGTAGTGAATACAATTCATGTGTTCTATCTCCAAGCACACAAAGTTAGTTACGCTTTGCGGTAGTGCATAACATTCATGGGTTCTACCTCCAAGCACACACAGTTAGTTCCTCTTTGCAGTAGTGCATAACATTCATGGGTTCTACCTCCAAACATGCACAGCTAGTTCCGCTTTGCAGTAGTGCATAACATTCATGGGTTCTACCTCCAAGCACACACAGTTAGTTCCTCTTTGCAGTAGTGCATAACATTCATGGGTTCTACCTCCAATCATGCACAGCTAGTTCTGCTTTGCAGTAGTGCATAACATTCATGGGTTCTACCTCCAAGCACACACAGTTAGTTCCTCTTTGCAGTAGTGCATAACATTCATGGGTTCTACCTCCAAGCACACACAGTTAGTTCCGCTTTGCAGTAGTGCATTACATTCATGGGTTCTACCTCCAATCACACACAGTTAGTTCCGCTTTACAGTAGTGCATACAATTCATGGGTTCTACCTCCAAGCACACACAGTTAGTTCCGCTTTGCAGTAGTGAATACAATTCATGGGTTCTATCTCCAAGCACACAAAGTTAATAACGCTTTCCGGTAGTGCATAACATTCATGGGTTCTACCTCCAAGCATACACAGTTAGTTCCTCTTTGCAGTAGTGCATAACATTCATGGGTTCTACCTCCAAACATGCACAGCTAGTTCCGCTTTGCAGTAGTGCATAACATTCATGGGTTCTACCTCCAAGCACACACAGTTAGTTCCGCTTTACAGTAATGCATATAATTCATGGGTTTTACCTCCAAGCACACAGTTAGATTTGCTTTGCAGTAGTGAATAGAATTCATGGGTTCTATCTCCAAGCACACAAAGTTAATTACGCTTTGCGGTAGTGCATAACATTCATGGGTTTTACCTCCAAGCACACGCAGTTGGTTCCACTTTGCAGTAATGCATGACATTCTTGGGTTCTACCTCTAAAGAAAAACACAGTTAGTTCCGCTTTGCAGTAGTGCATACAATTCATGGATTCTATCTCCAAGCACACACAGTTAGTTACGCTTTGCAGTAGTGCATATAATTCATGGGTTCTACCTCCAAGTACACACAGTTAGTTCCCCTTTGCAGTAGTGCATAACATTCATGGGTTCTACCTCCAAGCACACACAGTTATTTCCACTTTGCAGTAGTGCATCCAATTCATGGGTTCTACCTCCAAGCACACACAATTAGTCCCACATAGCAGTAGAGCATACAGTTCATGGGTTCTATCTTCAAGCACACACAGTTAGTTACGCTTTGCACTAGTGCATAACATTCATGGGTTCTACCTCCAAGCACACACAGTTAGTTCCACTTTACAGTAGTGCATACAATTCATGGGTTCTACCTCCAAGCACGCACAGTTAGTTCCGCTTTGCAGTAGTGCATAAAATTCATGGGTTCTATCTACAAGCACACACACTTAGATTCGCTTTGCAATAGTGAATACCATTCATGGGTTCCATCTCCAAGCTCACATTTAATTTCGCTTTGCAGTAGTGCATTACATACATGGGTTCTACCTCCAAGCACACACAGTTAGTTCCTCTTTGCAGTAGTGCATAACATTCATGGGTTCTACCTCCAAGCACACACAGTTAGATTTGCTTTGCAGTAGTGAAAACAATTCATGGGTTCTATTTCCAAGCACACAAAGTTAGTTTCGCGTTGCGGTAGTGCATAACATTCATGGGTTCTACCTCAAGCACACACAGTTAGTTCCTCTTTGCAGTAGTGCATAACATTCATGGGTTCTACCTCCAAGCACATGCAGTTAGTTCCGCTTTGCAGTAGTGCATGACATTCCTGGGTTCTACCTCTAAAGAAAAACACAGTTAGTTCCTCTTTACAGTAGAGCATGAAATTAATGGATCTATCTCCAAGCACACACAGTTAGTTCCGCTTTGCAGTAGTGCATACAATTCATAGATTCTACCTCCAAGCACACACAGTTAGTTACGCTTTGCAGTAGCGCAATTAATTCATGGGTTCTACCTCCAAGCACACACAGTTAGTTCCGCTTTGCAGTAGTGCATAACATTCATGGGTTCTACCTCCAAGCACACACAGTTAGTTCTGCTTTGCAGTAGTGTATAACATTCATGGGTTTTACCTCCAAGCAGACAGTTAGTTACGCTTTGCAGTAGTGAATACAATTCATGGGTTTTATCTCCAAGCACACACATTTAGATTTGCTTTGCAGTAGTGAATAGAATTCATGGGATCTATCTCCAAACACACACAGTTAGTTACGCTTTGCAGTAGTGTATAACATTCATGGGTTCTACCTTCAAGCACACTCAGTTAGTTCCTCTTTGCAGTAGTGCATAACATTCATGGGTTCTACCTCCAAGCACACTCAGTTAGTTCCGCTTTGCAGTAGTGCATAACATTCATGGGTTCTACCTCCAAGCACACACAGTAAGTTCCGCTTTACAGTAGTGCATAGCATTCATGGTTTCTACCTCCAAGCACACACAGTTAGTTCCGCTTTACAGTAGTGCATACAATTCATGGGTTCTACCTCCAAGAACACACAGTTAGTCCCACATAGCAGTAGAGCATACAATTCATGGGTTTTATCTCGAAGCACACACGGTTAGTTCCGCTTTGCACTAGTGCATAACATTCGTGGGTTCTACCTCCAAGCACACACAGTTAGTTCCACTTTACAGTAGTGCATACAATTCATGAGTTCTATCTCCAAGCACACACAGTTAGTTGGACTTTGCAGTAGTGTATACAATTCATGGGTTCTACCTCCAAGCACGCACAGTTAGTTCCGCTTTGCAGTAGTGCATAAAATTCATGGGTTCTATCTCCAAGCACACACACTTAGATTCGCTTTGCAATAGTGAATACCATTCATGGGTTCCATCTCCAAGCACACATTTAATTTCGCTTTGCAGTAGTGCATTACATACATGGGTTCTACCTCCAAGCACACACAGTTAGTTCTGCTTTGCAGTAGTGCATAACATTCATGGGTTCTACCTCCAATCACACACAGTTAGTTCCGCTTTACAGTAGTGCATACAATTCATGGGTTCTACCTCCAAGCACACACAATTAGTCCCACATATCAGAAGAGCATACAATTCATGGGTTCTATCTCCAAGCACACACAGTTAGATTTGCTTTACAGTAGTGAATACAATTCATGGGTTCTATCTCCAAGCACACAAAGTTAGTTACGCGTTGCGGTAGTGCATAACATTCAAGGGTTCTACCTCAAGCAGACACAGTTAGTTCCTCTTTTCAGTAGTGCATAACATTCATGGGTTCTACCTCCAAGCACACGCAGTTAGTTCCGCTTTGCAGTAGTGCATGACATTCCTGGGTTCTACCTCCAAAGAAAAACACAGTTAGTTCCTCTTTACAGTAGAGCATGAAATGAATGGGATCTATCTCCAAGCACACACAGTTAGTTCCGCTTTGCAGTAGTGCATACAATTCATGGTTTCTACCTCCAAGCACACACAGTTAGTTCCGCTTTACAGTAGTGCATAACATTCATGGGTTCTACCTCCAAGCACACACAGTTAGTTCCGCTTTGCCGTAGTGCATAAAATTCATGGATTCTACCTCCAAGCACACACAGTTAGTTCCGCCTTGCCTTAGTGCATAGCATTCATGGTTTCTACCTCCAAGCACACACAGTTAGTTCCGCTTTACAGTAGTGCATACAATTCATGGGTTCTACCTCCAAGCACACACAGTTAGTCCCACATAGCAGTAGAGCATACAATTCATGGGTTTTATCTCGAAGCACACACGGTTAGTTCCGCTTTGCAGTAGTGCATAACATTCATGGGTTCTACCTCCAAGCACACACAGGTAGTTCCGCTTTACAGTAGTGCATACAATTCATAGGTTCTAACTCCAAGCCCACACAGTTAGTCCCACATAGCAATAGAGCATACAATTCATGGGTTCTATCTCCAAGCACACACAGTTAGAATCGCTTTGCAGTAGTGAATACAATTCATGGGTTCTATCTCCAAGCACACAAAGTTAGTTACGCTTTGCGGTAGTGCATAACATTCATGGGTTCTACCTCCAAGCACACACAGTTAGTTCCTCTTTGCAGTAGTGCATAACATTCATGGGTTCTACCTCCAAACATGCACAGCTAGTTCCGCTTTGCAGTAGTGCATAACATTCATGGGTTCTACCTCCAAGCACACACAGTTAGTTCCTCTTTGCAGTAGTGCATAACATTCATGGGTTCTACCTCCAAGCACACACAGTTAGTTCCGCTTTGCAGTAGTGCATCACATTCATGGGTTCTACCTCCAAGCACACACAGTTAGTTCCGCTTTACAGTAGTGCATACAATTCATGGGTTTTACCTCCAAGCACACAGTTAGATTTGCTTTGCAGTAGTGAATACAATTCATGGGTTATATCTCCAAGCACACAAAGTTAATAACGCTTTCCGGTAGTGCATAACATTCATGGGTTCTACCTCCAAGCATACACAGTTAGTTCCTCTTTGCAGTAGTGCATAACATTCATGGGTTCTACCTCCAAACATGCACAGCTAGTTCCGCTTTGCAGTAGTGCATAACATTCATGGGTTCTACCTCCAAGCACACACAGTTAGTTCCGCTTTACAGTAGTGCATATAATTCATGGGTTTTACCTCCAAGCACACAGTTAGATTTGCTTTGCAGTAGTGAATAGAATTCATGGGTTCTATCTCCAAGCACACAAAGTTAATTACGCTTTGCGGTAGTGCATAACATTCATGGGTTTTACCTCCAAGCACACGCAGTTGGTTCCACTTTGCAGTAATGCATGACATTCTTGGGTTCTACCTCTAAAGAAAAACACAGTTAGTTCCGCTTTGCAGTAGTGCATACAATTCATGGATTCTATCTCCAAGCACACACAGTTAGTTACGCTTTGCAGTAGTGCATATAATTCATGGGTTCTACCTCCAAGCACACACAGTTAGTTCCCCTTCGCAGTAGTGCATAACATTCATGGGTTCTACCTCCAAGCACACACAGTTATTTCCGCTTTGCAGTAGTGCATCCAATTCATGGGTTCTACCTCCAAGCACACACAGTTAGTCCCACATAGCAGTAGAGCATACAATTCATGGGTTCTATCTTCAAGCACACACAGTTAGTTACGCTTTGCACTAGTGCATAACATTCATGGGTTCTACCTCCAAGCACACACAGTTAGTTCCACTTTACAGTAGTGCATACAATTCATGGGTTCTATCTCCAAGCACACACAGTTAGTTGCACTTTGCAGTAGTGCATACAATTCATGGGTTCTACCTCCAAGCACGCACAGTTAGTTCCGCTTTGCAGTAGTGCATAAAATTCATGGGTTCTATCTACAAGCACACACACTTAGATTCGCTTTGCAATAGTGAATACCCTTCATGGGTTCCATCTCCAAGCACACATTTAATCTCGCTTTGCAGTAGTGCATTACATACATGGGTTCTACCTCCAAGCACACACAGTTAGTTCCGCCTTGCCTTAGTGCATAGCATTCATGGTTTCTACCTCCAAGCACACACAGTTAGTTCCGCTTTACAGTAGTGCATACAATTCATGGGTTCTACCTCCAAGCACACACAGTTAGTCCCACATAGCAGTAGAGCATACAATTCATGGGTTTTATCTCGAAGCACACACAGTTAGTTCCGCTTTGCAGTAGTGCATAACATTCATGGGTTCTACCTCCAAGCACACACAGTTAGTTCCGCTTTACAGTAGTGCTTACAATTCATGGGTTCTAACTCCAAGCCCACACAGTTAGTCCCACATAGCAATAGAGCATACACTTCATGGGTTCTATGTCCAAGCACACACAGTTAGAATCGCTTTGCAGTAGTGAATACAATTCATGGGTTCTATCTCCAAGCACACAAAGTTAGTTACGCTTTGCGGTAGTGCATAAAATTCATGGGTTCTACCTCAAAGCACACACAGTTAGTTCCTCTTTGCAGTAGTGCATAACATTCATGGGTTCTACCTCCAAACATGCACAGCTAGTTCCGCTTTGCAGTAGTGCATAACATTCATGGGTTCTACCTCCAAGCACACACAGTTAGTTCCTCTTTGCAGTAGTGCATAACATTCATGGGTTCTACCTCCAAACATGCACAGCTAGTTTCGCTTTGCAGTAGTGCATAACATTCATGGATTCTACCTCCAAGCACACACAGTTAGTTCCTCTTTGCAGTAGTGCATAACATTCATGTGTTCTACCTCCAAGCACACACAGTTAGTTCCGCTTTGCAGAAGTGCATCACATTCATGGGTTCTACCTCCAAGCACACACAGTTAGTTCCGCTTTACAGTAGTGCATACAATTCATGGGTTCTACCTCCAAGCACACACAGTTAGTTCCGCTTTGCAGTAGTGAATACAATTCATGGGTTCTATCTCCAAGCACACAAAGTTAATAACGCTTTCCGGTAGTGCATAACATTCATGGGTTCTACCTCCAAGCATACACAGTTAGTTCCTCTTTGCAGTAGTGCATAACATTCATGGGTTCTACCTCCAAACATGCACAGCTAGTTCCGCTTTGCAGTAGTGCATAACATTCATGGATTCTACCTCCAAGCACACACAGTTAGTTCCGCTTTACAGTAATGCATATAATTCATGGGGTTTACCTCCAAGCACACAGTTAGATTTGCTTTGCAGTAGTGAATAGAATTCATGGGTTCTATCTCCAAGCACACAAAGTTAATTACGCTTTGCGGTAGTGCATAACATTCATGGGTTTTACCTCCAAGCACACGCAGTTGGTTCCACTTTGCAGTAATGCATGACATTGTTGGGTTCTACCTCTAAAGAAAAACACAGTTAGTTCCGCTTTGCAGTAGTGCATACAATTCATGGATTCTATCTCCAAGCACACACAGTTAGTTACGCTTTGCAGTAGTGCATATAATTCATGGGTTCTACCTCCAAGCACACACAGTTAGTTCCCCTTTGCAGTAGTGCATAACATTCATGGGTTCTACCTCCAAGCACACACAGTTATTTCCGCTTTGCAGTAGTGCATCCAATTCATGGGTTCTACCTCCAAGCACACACAGTTAGTCCCACATAGCAGTAGAGCATACAATTCATGGGTTCTATCTTCAAGCACACACAGTTAGTTACGCTTTGCACTAGTGCATAACATTCATGGGTTCTACCTCCAAGCACACACAGTTAGTTCCACTTTACAGTAGTGCATACAATTCATGGGTTCTACCTCCAAGCACGCACAGTTAGTTCCGCTTTGCAGTAGTGCATAAAATTCATGGGTTCTATCTACAAGCCCACACACTTAGATTCGCTTTGCAATAGTGAATACCATTCATGGGTTCCATCTCCAAGCACACATTTAATTTCGCTTTGCAGTAATGCATTACATACATGGGTTCTACCTCCAAGCACACACAGTTAGTTCCTCTTTGCAGTAGTGCATAACATTCATGGGTTCTACCTCCAAGCACACACAGTTAGATTTGCTTTGCAGTAGTGAATACAATTCATGGGTTCTATCTCCAAGCACACAAAGTTAGTTACGCGTTGCGGTAGTGCATAACATTCATGGGTTCTACCTCAAGCACACACAGTTAGTTCCTCTTTGCAGTAGTGCATAACATTCATGGGTTTTACCTCCAAGCACACGCAGTTAGTTCCGCTTTGCAGTAGTGCATGACATTCCTGGGTTCTACCTCCAAAGAAAAACACAGTTAGTTCCTCTTTACAGTAGAGCATGAAATTAATGGGATCTATCTCCAAGCACACACAGTTAGTTCCGCTTTGCAGTAGTGCATACAATTCATAGATTCTACCTCCAAGCACACACAGTTAGTTACGCTTTGCAGTAGCGCAATTAATTCATGGGTTCTACCTCCAAGCACACACAGTTAGTTCCGCTTTGCAGTAGTGCATAACATTCATGGGTTCTACCTCCAAGCACACACAGTTAGTTCTGCTTTGCAGTAGTGTATAACATTCATGGGTTTTACCTCCAAGCAGACAGTTAGTTACGCTTTGCAGTAGTGAATAGAATTCATGGGTTTTATCTCCAAGCACACACATTTAGATTTGCTTTGCAGTAGTGAATAGAATTCATGGGTTCTATCTCCAAGCACACACAGTTAGTTACGCTTTGCAGTAGTGTATAACATTCATGGGTTCTACCTCCAAGCACACTCAGTTAGTTCCTCTTTGCAGTAGTGCATAACATTCATGGGTTCTACCTCCAAGCACACGCAGTTAGTTCCGCTTTGCAGTAGTGCATAACATTCATGGGTTCTTCCTCCAAGCACACACAGTAAGTTCCGCTTTACAGTAGTGCATAGCATTCATGGTTTCTACCTCCAAGCACACACAGTTAGTTCCGCTTTACAGTAGTGCATACAATTCATGGGTTCTACCTCCAAGAACACACAGTTAGTCCCACATAGCAGTAGAGCATACAATTCATGGGTTTTATCTCGAAGCACACACGGTTAGTTCCGCTTTGCACTAGTGCATAACATTCATGGGTTCTACCTCCAAGCACACACAGTTAGTTCCACTTTACAGTAGTGCATACAATTCATGGGTTCTATCTCCAAGCACACACAGTTAGTTGCACTTTGCAGTAGTGCATACAATTCATGGGTTCTACCTCCAAGCACGCACAGTTAGTTCCGCTTTGCAGTAGTGCATAAAATTCATGGGTTCTATCTCCAAGCACACACACTTAGATTCGCTTTGCAATAGTGAATACCATTCATGGGTTCCATCTCCAAGCACACATTTAATTTCGCTTTGCAGTAGTGCATTACATACATGGGTTCTACCTCCAAGCAGACACAGTTAGTTCCGCCTTGCCTTAGTGCATAGCATTCATGGTTTCTACCTCCAAGCACACACAGTTAGTTCCGCTTTACAGTAGTGCATACAATTCATGGGTTCTACCTCCAAGCACACACAGTTAGTCCCACATAGCAGTAGAGCATACAATTCATGGGTTTTATCTCGAAGCACACACAGTTAGTTCCGCTTTGCAGTAGTGCATAACATTCATGGGTTCTACCTCCAAGCACACACAGTTAGTTCCGCTTTACAGTAGTGCATACAATTCATGGGTTCTAACTCCAAGCCCACACAGTTAGTCCCACATAGCAATAGAGCATACACTTCATGGGTTCTATGTCCAAGCACACACAGTTAGAATCGCTTTGCAGTAGTGAATACAATTCATGGGTTCTATCTCCAAGCACACAAAGTTAGTTACGCTTTGCGGTAGTGCATAAAATTCATGGGTTCTACCTCAAAGCACACACAGTTAGTTCCTCTTTGCAGTAGTGCATAACATTCATGGGTTCTACCTCCAAACATGCACAGCTAGTTCCGCTTTGCAGTAGTGCATAACATTCATGGGTTCTACCTCCAAGCACACACAGTTAGTTCCTCTTTGCAGTAGTGCATAACATTCATGGGTTCTACCTCCAAACATGCACAGCTAGTTTCGCTTTGCAGTAGTGCATAACATTCATGGATTCTACCTCCAAGCACACACAGTTAGTTCCTCTTTGCAGTAGTGCATAACATTCATGTGTTCTACCTCCAAGCACACACAGTTAGTTCCGCTTTGCAGAAGTGCATCACATTCATGGGTTCTACCTCCAAGCACACACAGTTAGTTCCGCTTTACAGTAGTGCATACAATTCATGGGTTCTACCTCCAAGCACACACAGTTAGTTCCGCTTTGCAGTAGTGAATACAATTCATGGGTTCTATCTCCAAGCACACAAAGTTAATAACGCTTTCCGGTAGTGCATAACATTCATGGGTTCTACCTCCAAGCATACACAGTTAGTTCCTCTTTGCAGTAGTGCATAACATTCATGGGTTCTACCTCCAAACATGCACAGCTAGTTCCGCTTTGCAGTAGTGCATAACATTCATGGATTCTACCTCCAAGCACACACAGTTAGTTCCGCTTTACAGTAATGCATATAATTCATGGGGTTTACCTCCAAGCACACAGTTAGATTTGCTTTGCAGTAGTGAATAGAATTCATGGGTTCTATCTCCAAGCACACAAATTTAATTACGCTTTGCGGTAGTGCATAACATTCATGGGTTTTACCTCCAAGCACACGCAGTTGGTTCCACTTTGCAGTAATGCATGACATTGTTGGGTTCTACCTCTAAAGAAAAACACAGTTAGTTCCGCTTTGCAGTAGTGCATACAATTCATGGATTCTATCTCCAAGCACACACAGTTAGTTACGCTTTGCAGTAGTGCATATAATTCATGGGTTCTACCTCCAAGCACACACAGTTAGTTCCCCTTTGCAGTAGTGCATAACATTCATGGGTTCTACCTCCAAGCACACACAGTTATTTCCGCTTTGCAGTAGTGCATCCAATTCATGGGTTCTACCTCCAAGCACACACAGTTAGTCCCACATAGCAGTAGAGCATACAATTCATGGGTTCTATCTTCAAGCACACACAGTTAGTTACGCTTTGCACTAGTGCATAACATTCATGGGTTCTACCTCCAAGCACACACAGTTAGTTCCACTTTACAGTAGTGCATACAATTCATGGGTTCTACCTCCAAGCACGCACAGTTAGTTCCGCTTTGCAGTAGTGCATAAAATTCATGGGTTCTATCTACAAACCCACACACTTAGATTCGCTTTGCAATAGTGAATACCATTCATGGGTTCCATCTCCAAGCACACATTTAATTTCGCTTTGCAGTAATGCATTACATACATGGGTTCTACCTCCAAGCACACACAGTTAGTTCCTCTTTGCAGTAGTGCATAACATTCATGGGTTCTACCTCCAAGCACACACAGTTAGATTTGCTTTGCAGTAGTGAATACAATTCATGGGTTCTATCTCCAAGCACACAAAGTTAGTTACGCGTTGCGGTAGTGCATAACATTCATGGGTTCTACCTCAAGCACACACAGTTAGTTCCTCTTTGCAGTAGTGCATAACATTCATGGGTTTTACCTCCAAGCACACGCAGTTAGTTCCGCTTTGCAGTAGTGCATGACATTCCTGGGTTCTACCTCCAAAGAAAAACACAGTTAGTTCCTCTTTACAGTAGAGCATGAAATTAATGGGATCTATCTCCAAGCACACACAGTTAGTTCCGCTTTGCAGTAGTGCATACAATTCATAGATTCTACCTCCAAGCACACACAGTTAGTTACGCTTTGCAGTAGCGCAATTAATTCATGGGTTCTACCTCCAAGCACACACAGTTAGTTCCGCTTTGCAGTAGTGCATAACATTCATGGGTTCTACCTCCAAGCACACACAGTTAGTTCTGCTTTGCAGTAGTGTATAACATTCATGGGTTTTACCTCCAAGCAGACAGTTAGTTACGCTTTGCAGTAGTGAATAGAATTCATGGGTTTTATCTCCAAGCACACACATTTAGATTTGCTTTGCAGTAGTGAATAGAATTCATGGGTTCTATCTCCAAGCACACACAGTTAGTTACGCTTTGCAGTAGTGTATAACATTCATGGGTTCTACCTCCAAGCACACTCAGTTAGTTCCTCTTTGCAGTAGTGCATAACATTCATGGGTTCTACCTCCAAGCACACGCAGTTAGTTCCGCTTTGCAGTAGTGCATAACATTCATGGGTTCTTCCTCCAAGCACACACAGTAAGTTCCGCTTTACAGTAGTGCATAGCATTCATGGTTTCTACCTCCAAGCACACACAGTTAGTTCCGCTTTACAGTAGTGCATACAATTCATGGGTTCTACCTCCAAGAACACACAGTTAGTCCCACATAGCAGTAGAGCATACAATTCATGGGTTTTATCTCGAAGCACACACGGTTAGTTCCGCTTTGCACTAGTGCATAACATTCATGGGTTCTACCTCCAAGCACACACAGTTAGTTCCACTTTACAGTAGTGCATACAATTCATGGGTTCTATCTCCAAGCACACACAGTTAGTTGCACTTTGCAGTAGTGCATACAATTCATGGGTTCTACCTCCAAGCACGCACAGTTAGTTCCGCTTTGCAGTAGTGCATAAAATTCATGGGTTCTATCTCCAAGCACACACACTTAGATTCGCTTTGCAATAGTGAATACCATTCATGGGTTCCATCTCCAAGCACACATTTAATTTCGCTTTGCAGTAGTGCATTACATACATGGGTTCTACCTCCAAGCAGACACAGTTAGTTCCGCTTTGCAGTAGTGCATAACATTCATGGGTTCTACCTCCAAGCACACACAGTTAGTTCCGCTTTACAGTAGTGCATACAATTCATGGGTTCTACCTCCAAGCACACACAATTAGTCCCACATATCAGAAGAGCATACAATTCATGGGTTCTACCTCCAAGCACACACAATTAGTCCCACATATCAGAAGAGCATACAATTCATGGGTTCAATCTCCAAGCACACAAAGTTAGTTACGCGTTGCGGTAGTGCATAACATTCAAGGGTTCTACCTCAAGCACACACAGTTAGTTCCTCTTTTCAGTAGTGCATAACATTCATGGGTTCTACCTCCAAGCACACGCAGTTAGTTACGCTTTGCAGTAGTGCATGACATTCCTGGGTTCTACCTCCAAAGAAAAACACAGTTAGTTCCTCTTTACAGTAGAGCATGAAATTAATGGGATCTATCTCCAAGCACACACAGTTAGTTCCGCTTTGCAGTAGTGCATACAATTCATAGATTCTACCTCCAAGCACACACAGTTAGTTACACTTTGCAGTAGCGCATATAATTCATGGGTTCTACCTCCAAGCACACACAGTTAGTTCCGCTTTGCAGTAGTGCATAACATTCATGGGTTTTACCTCCAAGCAGACAGTTAGTTACGCTTTGCAGTAGTGAATACAATTCATGGGTTTTATCTCCAAGCACACACATTTAGATTTGCTTTGCAGTAGTGAATACAATTCATGGGTTCCATCTCCAAGCACACACAGTTAGTTACGCTTTGCAGTAGTGCATAGCATTCATGGGTTCTACCTCCAAGCACACACAGTTAGTTCCGCTTTGCAGTAGTGCATAACATTCATGGGTTTTACATCCAAGCACACAGTTAGTTACGCTTTGCAGTAGTGAATACAATTCAGGGGTTTTATCTCCAAGCACACACATTTAGATTTGCTTTGTAGTAGTGAATAGAATTCATGGGTTCTATCTCCAAGCACACACTGTTAGTTACGCTTTGCAGTAGTGTAAAACATTCATGGGTTCTACCTCCAAGCACACGCAGTTAGTTCCTCTTTGCAGTAGTGCATAACATTCATGGGTTCTACCTCCAAGCACACGCAGTTAGTTCCGCTTTGCAGTAATGCATAACATTCTTGGGTTCTACCTCCAAAGAAAAACACAGTTAGTTCAGCTTTGCAGTAGTGCATACAATTCATGGGTTCTTCCTCCAAGTACACACAGTTACTTACACTTTGCAGTAGTGCATATGATTCATCGGTTCTACCTCCAAGCACACACAGTTAGTTCCGCTTTGCAGTAGTGCATAGCATTCATGGGTTCTACCTCCAAGCACACACAGTTAGTTCCGCTTTGCAGTAGTGCATAAAATTCATGGATTCTACCTCCAAGTACACACAGTTAGTTCCGCTTTGCCTTAGTGCATAGCATTCATGGTTTCTACCTCCAAGCACACACAGTTAGTTCCGCTTTACAGTAGTGCATAACATTCATGGGTTCTACCTCCAAGCACACACAGTTAGTTCCGCTTTGCCGTAGTGCATAAAATTCATGGATTCTACCTCCAAGCACACACAGTTAGTTCCGCTTTGCCTTAGTGCATAGCATTCATGGTTTCTACCTCCAAGCACACACCGTTAGTTCCGCTTTACAATAGTGCATACAATTCATGGGTTCTACCTCTAAGCACACACAGTTAGTCCCACATAGCAGTAGAGCATACAATTCATGGGTTTTATCTCGAAGCACACACGGTTAGTTCTGCTTTGCAGTAGTGCATAACATTCATGGGTTCTACCTCCAAGCACACACAGTTAGTTCCGCTTTACAGTAGTGCATACAATTCATGGGTTCTAACTCCAAGCCCACACAGTTAGTCCACCATAGCAATAGAGCATACAATTCATGGGTTCTATCTCCAAGCACACAAAGTTAGTTACGCTTTGCGGTAGTGCATAACATTCATGGGTTCTACCTCCAAGCACACACAGTTAGTTCCTCTTTGCAGTAGTGCATAACATTCATGGGTTCTACCTCCAAACATGCACAGCTAGTTCCGCTTTGCAGTAGTGCATAACATTCATGGGTTCTACCTCCAAGCACACACAGTTAGTTCCTCTTTGCAGTAGTGCATAACATTCATGGGTTCTACCTCCAAACATGCACAGCTAGTTCCGCTTTGCAGTAGTGCATAACATTCATGGGTTCTACCTCCAAGCACACACAGTTAGTTCCGCTTTACAGTAGTGCATACAATTCATGGGTTTTACCTCCAAGCACACAGTTAGATTTGCTTTGCAGTAGTGAATAGAATTCATGGGTTCTATCTCCAAGCACACAAAGTTAATTACGCTTTGCGGTAGTGCATAACATTCATAAGTTCTACCTCCAAGCACACGCAGTTAGTTCCACTTTGCAGTAATGCATGACATTCTTGGGTTCTACCTCTAAAGAAAAACACAGTTAGTTCCGCTTTGCAGTAGTGCATACAATTCATGGATTCTATCTCCAAGCACACACAGTTAGTTACGCTTTGCAGTAGTGCATATAATTCATGGGTTCTACCTCCAAGCACACACAGTTAGTTCCCCTTTGCAGTAGTGCATAACATTCATGGGTTCTACCTCCAAGCACACACAGTTATTTCCGCTTTGCAGTAGTGCATCCAATTCATGGGTTCTACCTCCAAGCACACTCAGTTAGTCCCACATAGCAGTAGAGCATACAATTCATGGGTTCTATCTTCAAGCACACACAGTTAGTTCCTCTTTTCAGTAGTGCATAACATTCATGGGTTCTACCTCCAAACATGCACAGCTAGTTCCGCTTTGCAGTAGTGCATAACATTCATGGGTTCTACCTCCAAGCACACACAGTTAGTTCCGCTTTACAGTAGTGCATGCAATTCATGAGTTTTACCTCCAAGCACACAGTTAGATTTGCTTTGCAGTAGTGAATATAATTCATGGGTTCTATCTCCAAGCACACAAAGTTAATTACGCTTTGCGGTAGTGCATAACATTCATGGGTTCTACCTCCAAGCACACGCAGTTAGTTCCACTTTGCAGTAATGCATGACATTCTTGGGTTCTACCTCTAAAGAAAAACACAGTTAGTTCCGCTTTGCAGTAGTGCATACAATTCATGGATTCTATCTCCAAGCACACACAGTTAGTTACGCTTTGCAGTAGTGCATATAATTCATGGGTTCTACCTCCAAGCACACACAGTTAGTTCCCTTTTGCAGTAGTGCATAACATTCATGGGTTCTACCTCCAAGCACACACAGTTATTTCCGCTTTGCAGTAGTGCATCCAATTCATGGGTTCTACCTCCAAGCACACACAGTTAGTCCCACATAGCAGTAGAGCATACAATTCATGGGTTCTATCTTCAAGCACACACAGTTAGTTACGCTTTGCACTAGTGCATAACATTCATGGGTTCTACCTCCAAGCACACACAGTTAGTTCCACTTTACAGTAGTGCATACAATTCATGGGTTCTATCTCCAAGCACACACAGTTAGTTGCACTTTGCAGTAGTGCATACAATTCATGGGTTCTACCTCCAAGCACGCACAGTTAGTTCCGCTTTGCAGTAGTGCATAAAATTCATGGGTTCTATCTACAAGCACACACACTTAGATTCGCTTTGCAATAGTGAATACCATTCATGGGTTCCATCTCCAAGCACACATTTAATTTCGCTTTGCAGTAGTGCATTACATACATGGGTTCTACCTCCAAGCACACACAGTTAGTTTCTCTTTGCAGTAGTGCATAACATTCATGGGTTCTACCTCCAAGCACACACAGTTAGATTTGCTTTGCAGTAGTGAATACAATTCATGGGTTCTATCTCCAAGCACACAAAGTTAGTTACGCGTTGCGGTAGTGCATAACATTCATGGGTTCTACCTCCAAGCACACGCAGTTAGTTCCGCTTTGCAGTAGTGCATGACATTCCTGGGTTCTACCTCCAAAGAAAAACACAGTTAGTTCCTCTTTACAGTAGAGCATGAAATTAATGGGATCTATCTCAAAGCACACACACTTAGTTCCACTTTGCAGTAGTGCATACAATTCATAGATTCTACCTCCAAGCACACACAGTTAGTTACGCTTT
Source organism: Ambystoma mexicanum (assembly GCF_040938575.1). Lineage (NCBI taxonomy): Eukaryota > Metazoa > Chordata > Amphibia > Caudata > Ambystomatidae > Ambystoma > Ambystoma mexicanum. The sequence continues at coordinate 1,537,235,566 of NC_090922.1, forward strand.
GCAGTAGCGCATATAATTCATGGGTTCTACCTCCAAGCACACACAGTTAGTTCCGCTTTGCAGTAGTGCATAACATTCATGGGTTTTACCTCCAAGCAGACAGTTAGTTACCCTTTGCAGTAGTGAATACAATTCATGGGTTTTATCTCCAAGCACACACATTTAGATTTGCTTTGCAGTAGTGAATACAATTCATGGGTTCTATCTCCAAGCACACACAGTTAGTTACGCTTTGCAGTAGTGCATAACATTCATGGGTTCTACCTCCAAGCACACACAGTTAGTTCCGCTTTGCAGTAGTGCATAACATTCATGGGTTTTACATCCAAGCACACAGTTAGTTACGCTTTGCAGTAGTGAATACAATTCAGGGGTTTTATCTCCAAGCACACACATTTTGATTTGCTTTGCAGTAGTGTAAAACATTCATGGGTTCTACCTCCAAGCACACGCAGTTAGTACCTCTTTGCAGTAGTGCATAACATTCATGGGTTCTACCTCCAAACACGCACAGTTAGTTCCTCTTTGCAGTAGCGCATAACATTCATGGGTTCTACCTCCAAGCACACGCAGTTAGTTCCGCTTTGCAGTAGTGCATAACATTCATGGGTTCTACCTCCAAGCACACACAGTAAGTTCCGCTTTACAGTAGTGCATAGCATTCATGGTTTCTACCTCCAAGCACACACAGTTAGTTCCGCTTTACAGTAGTGCATACAATTCATGGGTTCTACCTCCAAGAACACACAGTTAGTCCCACATAGCAGTAGAGCATACAATTCATGGGTTTTATCTCGAAGCACACACGGTTAGTTCCGCTTTGCACTAGTGCATAACATTCATGGGTTCTACCTCCAAGCACACACAGTTAGTTCCACTTTACAGTAGTGCATACAATTCATGGGTTCTATCTCCAAGCACACACAGTTAGTTGCACTTTGCAGTAGTGTATACAATTCATGGGTTCTACCTCCAAGCACGCACAGTTAGTTCCGCTTTGCAGTAGTGCATAAAATTCATGGGTTCTATCTCCAAGCACACACACTTAGATTCGCTTTGCAATAGTGAATACCATTCATGGGTTCCATCTCCAAGCACACATTTAATTTCGCTTTGCAGTAGTGCATTACATACATGGGTTCTACCTCCAAGTACACACAGTTAGTTCCGCTTTGCAGTAGTGCATAACATTCATGGGTTCTACCTCCAATCACACACAGTTAGTTCCGCTTTACAGTAGTGCATACAATTCATGGGTTCTACCTCCAAGCACACACAATTAGTCCCACATATCAGAAGAGCATACAATTCATGGGTTCTATCTCCAAGCACACACAGTTAGATTTGCTTTACAGTAGTGAATACAATTCATGGGTTCTATCTCCAAGCACACAAAGTTAGTTACGCGTTGCGGTAGTGCATAACATTCAAGGGTTCTACCTCAAGCAGACACAGTTAGTTCCTCTTTTCAGTAGTGCATAGCATTCATGGTTTCTACCTCCAAGCACACACAGTTAGTTCCGCTTTACAGTAGTGCATACAATTCATGGGTTCTACCTCCAAGCACACACAGTTAGTCCCACATAGCAGTAGAGCATACAATTCATGGGTTTTATCTCGAAGCACACACGGTTAGTTCCGCTTTGCAGTAGTGCATAACATTCATGGGTTCTACCTCCAAGCACACACAGGTAGTTCCGCTTTACAGTAGTGCATACAATTCATAGGTTCTAACTCCAAGCTCACACAGTTAGTCCCACATAGCAATAGAGCATACAATTCATGGGTTCTATCTCCAAGCACACACAGTTAGAATCGCTTTGCAGTAGTGAATACAATTCATGGGTTCTATCTCCAAGCACACAAAGTTAATTACGCTTTGCGGTAGTGCATAACATTCATGGGTTCTACCTCCAAGCACACACAGTTAGTTCCTCTTTGCAGTAGTGCATAACATTCATGGGTTCTACCTCCAAACATGCACAGCTAGTTCCGCTTTGCAGTAGTGCATAACATTCATGGGTTCTACCTCCAAGCACACACAGTTAGTTCCGCTTTGCAGTAGTGCATAACATTCATGGGTTTTACATCCAAGCACACAGTTAGTTACGCTTTGCAGTAGTGAATACAATTCAGGGGTTTTATCTCCAAGCACACACATTTTGATTTGCTTTGCAGTAGTGTAAAACATTCATGGGTTCTACCTCCAAGCACACGCAGTTAGTACCTCTTTGCAGTAGTGCATAACATTCATGGGTTCTACCTCCAAACACGCACAGTTAGTTCCTCTTTGCAGTAGCGCATAACATTCATGGGTTCTACCTCCAAGCACACGCAGTTAGTTCCGCTTTGCAGTAGTGCATAACATTCATGGGTTCTACCTCCAAGCACACACAGTAAGTTCCGCTTTACAGTAGTGCATAGCATTCATGGTTTCTACCTCCAAGCACACACAGTTAGTTCCGCTTTACAGTAGTGCATACAATTCATGGGTTCTACCTCCAAGAACACACAGTTAGTCCCACATAGCAGTAGAGCATACAATTCATGGGTTTTATCTCGAAGCACACACGGTTAGTTCCGCTTTGCACTAGTGCATAACATTCATGGGTTCTACCTCCAAGCACACACAGTTAGTTCCACTTTACAGTAGTGCATACAATTCATGGGTTCTATCTCCAAGCACACACAGTTAGTTGCACTTTGCAGTAGTGTATACAATTCATGGGTTCTACCTCCAAGCACGCACAGTTAGTTCCGCTTTGCAGTAGTGCATAAAATTCATGGGTTCTATCTCCAAGCACACACACTTAGATTCGCTTTGCAATAGTGAATACCATTCATGGGTTCCATCTCCAAGCACACATTTAATTTCGCTTTGCAGTAGTGCATTACATACATGGGTTCTACCTCCAAGCACACACAGTTAGTTCCGCTTTGCAGTAGTGCATAACATTCATGGGTTCTACCTCCAATCACACACAGTTAGTTCCGCTTTACAGTAGTGCATACAATTCATGGGTTCTACCTCCAAGCACACACAATTAGTCCCACATATCAGAAGAGCATACAATTCATGGGTTCTATCTCCAAGCACACACAGTTAGATTTGCTTTACAGTAGTGAATACAATTCATGGGTTCTATCTCCAAGCACACAAAGTTAGTTACGCGTTGCGGTAGTGCATAACATTCAAGGGTTCTACCTCAAGCAGACACAGTTAGTTCCTCTTTTCAGTAGTGCGTAACATTCATGGGTTCTACCTCCAAGCACACGCAGTTAGTTCCGCTTTGCAGTAGTGCATGACATTCCTGGGTTCTACCTCCAAAGAAAAACACAGTTAGTTCCTCTTTACAGTAGAGCATGAAATGAATGGGATCTATCTCCAAGCACACACAGTTAGTTCCGCTTTGCAGTAGTGCATACAATTCATGGTTTCTACCTCCAAGCACACACAGTTAGTTCCGCTTTACAGTAGTGCATAACATTCATGGGTTCTACCTCCAAGCACACACAGTTAGTTCCGCTTTGCCGTAGTGCATAAAATTCATGGATTCTACCTCCAAGCACACACAGTTAGTTCCGCCTTGCCTTAGTGCATAGCATTCATGGTTTCTACCTCCAAGCACACACAGTTAGTTCCGCTTTACAGTAGTGCATACAATTCATGGGTTCTACCTCCAAGCACACACAGTTAGTCCCACATAGCAGTAGAGCATACAATTCATGGGTTTTATCTCGAAGCACACACGGTTAGTTCCGCTTTGCAGTAGTGCATAACATTCATGGGTTCTACCTCCAAGCACACACAGGTAGTTCCGCTTTACAGTAGTGCATACAATTCATAGGTTCTAACTCCAAGCCCACACAGTTAGTCCCACATAGCAATAGAGCATACAATTCATGGGTTCTATCTCCAAGCACACACAGTTAGAATCGCTTTGCAGTAGTGAATACAATTCATGGGTTCTATCTCCAAGCACACAAAGTTAATTACGCTTTGCGGTAGTGCATAACATTCATGGGTTCTACCTCCAAGCACACACAGTTAGTTCCTCTTTGCAGTAGTGCATAACATTCATGGGTTCTACCTCCAAACATGCACAGCTAGTTCCGCTTTGCAGTAGTGCATAACATTCATGGGTTCTACCTCCAAGCACACACAGTTAGTTCCTCTTTGCAGTAGTGCATAACATTCATGGGTTCTACCTCCAAGCACACACAGTTAGTTCCGCTTTGCAGTAGTGCATCACATTCATGGGTTCTACCTCCAAGCACACACAGTTAGTTCCGCTTTACAGTAGTGCATACAATTCATGGGTTTTACCTCCAAGCACACAGTTAGATTTGCTTTGCAGTAGTGAATACAATTCATGGGTTATATCTCCAAGCACACAAAGTTAATAACGCTTTCCGGTAGTGCATAACATTCATGGGTTCTACCTCCAAGCATACACAGTTAGTTCCTCTTTGCAGTAGTGCATAACATTCATGGGTTCTACCTCCAAACATGCACAGCTAGTTCCGCTTTGCAGTAGTGCATAACATTCATGGGTTCTACCTCCAAGCACACACAGTTAGTTCCGCTTTACAGTAGTGCATATAATTCATGGGTTTTACCTCCAAGCACACAGTTAGATTTGCTTTGCAGTAGTGAATAGAATTCATGGGTTCTATCTCCAAGCACACAAAGTTAATTACGCTTTGCGGTAGTGCATATCATTCATGGGTTTTACCTCCAAGCACACGCAGTTGGTTCCACTTTGCAGTAATGCATGACATTCTTGGGTTCTACCTCTAAAGAAAAACACAGTTAGTTCCGCTTTGCAGTAGTGCATACAATTCATGGATTCTATCTCCAAGCACACACAGTTAGTTACGCTTTGCAGTAGTGCATATAATTCATGGGTTCTACCTCCAAGCACACACAGTTAGTTCCCCTTCGCAGTAGTGCATAACATTCATGGGTTCTACCTCCAAATACACACAGTTATTTCCGCTTTGCAGTAGTGCATCCAATTCATGGGTTCTACCTCCAAGCACACACAGTTAGTCCCACATAGCAGTAGAGCATACAATTCATGGGTTCTATCTTCAAGCACACACAGTTAGTTACGCTTTGCACTAGTGCATAACATTCATGGGTTCTACCTCCAAGCACACACAGTTAGTTCCACTTTACAGTAGTGCATACAATTCATGGGTTCTATCTCCAAGCACACACAGTTAGTTGCACTTTGCAGTAGTGCATACAATTCATGGGTTCTACCTCCAAGCACGCACAGTTAGTTCCGCTTTGCAGTAGTGCATAAAATTCATGGGTTCTATCTACAAGCACACACACTTAGATTCGCTTTGCAATAGTGAATACCATTCATGGGTTCCATCTCCAAGCACACATTTAATTTCGCTTTGCAGTAGTGCATTACATACATGGGTTCTACCTCCAAGCACACACAGTTAGTTCCGCCTTGCCTTAGTGCATAGCATTCATGGTTTCTACCTCCATGCACACACAGTTAGTTCCGCTTTACAGTAGTGCATACAATTCATGGGTTCTACCTCCAAGCACACACAGTTAGTCCCACATAGCAGTAGAGCATACAATTCATGGGTTTTATCTCGAAGCACACACAGTTAGTTCCGCTTTGCAGTAGTGCATAACATTCATGGGTTCTACCTCCAAGCACACACAGTTAGTTCCGCTTTACAGTAGTGCATACAATTCATGGGTTCTAACTCCAAGCCCACACAGTTAGTCCCACATAGCAATAGAGCATACACTTCATGGGTTCTATCTCCAAGCACACACAGTTAGAATCGCTTTGCAGTAGTGAATACAATTCATGGGTTCTATCTCCAAGCACACAAAGTTAGTTACGCTTTGCGGTAGTGCATAAAATTCATGGGTTCTACCTCAAAGCACACACAGTTAGTTCCTCTTTGCAGTAGTGCATAACATTCATGGGTTCTACCTCCAAACATGCACAGCTAGTTCCGCTTTGCAGTAGTGCATAACATTCATGGGTTCTACCTCCAAGCACACACAGTTAGTTCCTCTTTGCAGTAGTGCATAACATTCATGGGTTCTACCTCCAAACATGCACAGCTAGTTTCGCTTTGCAGTAGTGCATAACATTCATGGATTCTACCTCCAAGCACACACAGTTAGTTCCTCTTTGCAGTAGTGCATAACATTCATGGGTTCTACCTCCAAGCACACACAGTTAGTTCCGCTTTGCAGAAGTGCATCACATTCATGGGTTCTACCTCCAAGCACACACAGTTAGTTCCGCTTTACAGTAGTGCATACAATTCATGGGTTCTACCTCCAAGCACACACAGTTAGTTCCGCTTTGCAGTAGTGAATACAATTCATGGGTTCTATCTCCAAGCACACAAAGTTAATAACGCTTTCCGGTAGTGCATAACATTCATGGGTTCTACCTCCAAGCATACACAGTTAGTTCCTCTTTGCAGTAGTGCATAACATTCATGGGTTCTACCTCCAAACATGCACAGCTAGTTCCGCTTTGCAGTAGTGCATAACATTCATGGATTCTACCTCCAAGCACACACAGTTAGTTCCGCTTTACAGTAATGCATATAATTCATGGGGTTTACCTCCAAGCACACAGTTAGATTTGCTTTGCAGTAGTGAATAGAATTCATGGGTTCTATCTCCAAGCACACAAAGTTAATTACGCTTTGCGGTAGTGCATAACATTCATGGGTTTTACCTCCAAGCACACGCAGTTGGTTCCACTTTGCAGTAATGCATGACATTGTTGGGTTCTACCTCTAAAGAAAAACACAGTTAGTTCCGCTTTGCAGTAGTGCATACAATTCATGGATTCTATCTCCAAGCACACACAGTTAGTTACGCTTTGCAGTAGTGCATATAATTCATGGGTTCTACCTCCAAGCACACACAGTTAGTTCCCCTTTGCAGTAGTGCATAACATTCATGGGTTCTACCTCCAAGCACACACAGTTATTTCCGCTTTGCAGTAGTGCATCCAATTCATGGGTTCTACCTCCAAGCACACACAGTTAGTCCCACATAGCAGTAGAGCATACAATTCATGGGTTCTATCTTCAAGCACACACAGTTAGTTACGCGTTGCACTAGTGCATAACATTCATGGGTTCTACCTCCAAGCACACACAGTTAGTTCCACTTTACAGTAGTGCATACAATTCATGGGTTCTACCTCCAAGCACGCACAGTTAGTTCCGCTTTGCAGTAGTGCATAAAATTCATGGGTTCTATCTACAAGCACACACACTTAGATTCGCTTTGCAATAGTGAATACCATTCATGGGTTCCATCTCCAAGCACACATTTAATTTCGCTTTGCAGTAATGCATTACATACATGGGTTCTACCTCCAAGCACACACAGTTAGTTCCTCTTTGCAGTAGTGCATAACATTCATGGGTTCTACCTCCAAGCACACACAGTTAGATTTGCTTTGCAGTAGTGAATAAAATTCATGGGTTCTATCTCCAAGCACACAAAGTTAGTTACGCGTTGCGGTAGTGCATAACATTCATGGGTTCTACCTCAAGCACACACAGTTAGTTCCTCTTTGCAGTAGTGCATAACATTCATGGGTTTTACCTCCAAGCACACGCAGTTAGTTCCGCTTTGCAGTAGTGCATGACATTCCTGGGTTCTACCTCCAAAGAAAAACACAGTTAGTTCCTCTTTACAGTAGAGCATGAAATTAATGGGATCTATCTCCAAGCACACACAGTTAGTTCCGCTTTGCAGTAGTGCATACAATTCATAGATTCTACCTCCAAGCACACACAGTTAGTTACGCTTTGCAGTAGCGCAATTAATTCATGGGTTCTACCTCCAAGCACACACAGTTAGTTCCGCTTTGCAGTAGTGCATAACATTCATGGGTTCTACCTCCAAGCACACACAGTTAGTTCTGCTTTGCAGTAGTGTATAACATTCATGGGTTTTACCTCCAAGCAGACAGTTAGTTACGCTTTGCAGTAGTGAATACAATTCATGGGTTTTATCTCCAAGCACACACATTTAGATTTGCTTTGCAGTAGTGAATAGAATTCATGGGTTCTATCTCCAAGCACACACAGTTAGTTACGCTTTGCAGTAGTGTATAACATTCATGGGTTCTACCTCCAAGCACACTCAGTTAGTTCCTCTTTGCAGTAGTGCATAACATTCATGGGTTCTACCTCCAAGCACACGCAGTTAGTTCCGCTTTGCAGTAGTGCATAACATTCATGGGTTCTTCCTCCAAGCACACACAGTAAGTTCCGCTTTACAGTAGTGCATAGCATTCATGGTTTCTACCTCCAAGCACACACAGTTAGTTCCGCTTTACAGTAGTGCATACAATTCATGGGTTCTACCTCCAAGAACACACAGTTAGTCCCACATAGCAGTAGAGCATACAATTCATGGGTTTTATCTCGAAGCACACACGGTTAGTTCCGCTTTGCAGTAGTGCATAAAATTCATGGGTTCTATCTCCAAGCACACACACTTAGATTCGCTTTGCAATAGTGAATACCATTCATGGGTTCCATCTCCAAGCACACATTTAATTTCGCTTTGCAGTAGTGCATTACATACATGGGTTCTACCTCCAAGCACACACAGTTAGTTCCGCTTTGCAGTAGTGCATAACATTCATGGGTCCTACCTCCAAGCACACACAGTTAGTTCCGCTTTACAGTAGTGCATACAATTCATGGGTTCTACCTCCAAGCACACACAATTAGTCCCACATATCAGAAGAGCATACAATTCATGGGTTCTACCTCCAAGCACACACAATTAGTCCCACATATCAGAAGAGCATACAATTCATGGGTTCAATCTCCAAGCACACAAAGTTAGTTACGCGTTGCGGTAGTGCATAACATTCAAGGGTTCTACCTCAAGCACACACAGTTAGTTCCTCTTTTCAGTAGTGCATAACATTCATGGGTTCTACCTCCAAGCACACGCAGTTAGTTACGCTTTGCAGTAGTGCATGACATTCCTGGGTTCTACCTCCAAAGAAAAACACAGTTAGTTCCTCTTTACAGTAGAGCATGAAATTAATGGGATCTATCTCCAAGCACACACAGTTAGTTCCGCTTTGCAGTAGTGCATACAATTCATAGATTCTACCTCCAAGCACACACAGTTAGTTACACTTTGTAGTAGCGCATATAATTCATGGGTTCTACCTCCAAGCACACACAGTTAGTTCCGCTTTGCAGTAGTGCATAACATTCATGGGTTTTACCTCCAAGCAGACAGTTAGTTACGCTTTGCAGTAGTGAATACAATTCATGGGTTTTATCTCCAAGCACACACATTTAGATTTGCTTTGCAGTAGTGAATACAATTCATGGGTTCCATCTCCAAGCACACACAGTTAGTTACGCTTTGCAGTAGTGCATAACATTCATGGGTTCTACCTCCAAGCACACACAGTTAGTTCCGCTTTGCAGTAGTGCATAACATTCATGGGTTTTACATCCAAGCACACAGTTAGTTACGCTTTGCAGTAGTGAATACAATTCAGGGGTTTTATCTCCAAGCACACACATTTAGATTTGCTTTGTAGTAGTGAATAGAATTCATGGGTTCTATCTCCAAGCACACACGGTTAGTTACGCTTTGCAGTAGTGTAAAACATTCATGGGTTCTACCTCCAAGCACACGCAGTTAGTTCCTCTTTGCAGTAGTGCATAACATTCATGGGTTCTACCTCCAAGCACACGCAGTTAGTTCCGCTTTGCAGTAATGCATAACATTCTTGGGTTCTACCTCCAAAGAAAAACACAGTTAGTTCAGCTTTGCAGTAGTGCATACAATTCATGGGTTCTTCCTCCAAGTACACACAGTTACTTACACTTTGCAGTAGTGCATATGATTCATCGGTTCTGCCTCCAAGCACACACAGTTAGTTCCGCTTTGCAGTAGTGCATAGCATTCATGGGTTCTACCTCCAAGCACACACAGTTAGTTCCGCTTTTCAGTAGTGCATAAAATTCATGGATTCTACCTCCAAGTACATAGCATTCATGGTTTCTACCTCCAAGCACACACAGTTAGTTCCGCTTTACAGTAGTGCATAACATTCATGGGTTCTACCTCCAAGCACACACAGTTAGTTCCGCTTTGCCGTAGTGCATAAAATTCATGGATTCTACCTCCAAGCACACACAGTTAGTTCCGCTTTGCCTTAGTGCATAGCATTCATGGTTTCTACCTCCAAGCACACACAGTTAGTTCCGCTTTACAGTAGTGCATACAATTCATGGGTTCTACCTCTAAGCACACACAGTTAGTCCCACATAGCAGTAGAGCATACAATTCATGGGTTTTATCTCGAAGCACACACGGTTAGTTCCGCTTTGCAGTAGTGCATAACATTCATGGGTTCTACCTCCAAGCACACACAGTTAGTTCCGCTTTACAGTAGTGCATACAATTCATGGGTTCTATCTCCAAGCACACAAAGTTAGTTACGCTTTGCGGTAGTGCATAACATTCATGGGTTCTACCTCCAAGCACACACAGTTAGTTCCTCTTTGCAGTAGTGCATAACATTCATGGGTTCTACCTCCAAGCACACACAGTTAGTTCCTCTTTGCAGTAGTGCATAACATTCATGGGTTCTACCTCCAAACATGCACAGCTAGTTCCGCTTTGCAGTAGTGCATAACATTCATGGGTTCTACCTCCAAGCACACACAGTTAGTTCTGCTTTACAGTAGTGCATACAATTCATGGGTTTTACCTCCAAGCACACAGTTAGATTTGCTTTGCAGTAGTGAATAGAATTCATGGGTTCTATCTCCAAGCACACAAAGTTAATTACGCTTTGCGGTAGTGCATAACATTCATGGGTTCTACCTCCAAGCACATGCAGTTAGTTCCACTTTGCAGTAATGCATGACATTCTTGGGTTCTACCTCTAAAGAAAAACACAGTTAGTTCCGCTTTGCAGTAGTGCATACAATTCATGGATTCTATCTCCAAGCACACACAGTTAGTTACGCTTTGCAGTAGTGCATATAATTCATGGGTTCTACCTCCAAGCACACACAGTTAGTTCCCCTTTGCAGTAGTGCATAACATTCATGGGTTCTACCTCCAAGCACACACAGTTATTTCCGCTTTGCAGTAGTGCATCCAATTCATGGGTTCTACCTCCAAGCACACACAGTTAGTCCCACATAGCAGTAGAGCATACAATTCATGGGTTCTATCTTCAAGCACACACAGTTAGTTCCTCTTTGCAGTAGTGCATAACATTCATGGGTTCTACCTCCAAACATGCACAGCTAGTTCCGCTTTGCAGTAGTGCATAACATTCATGGGTTCTACCTCCAAGCACACACAGTTAGTTCTGCTTTACAGTAGTGCATACAATTCATGGGTTTTACCTCCAAGCACACAGTTAGATTTGCTTTGCAGTAGTGAATAGAATTCATGGGTTCTATCTCCAAGCACACAAAGTTAATTACGCTTTGCGGTAGTGCATAACATTCATGGGTTCTACCTCCAAGCACACGCAGTTAGTTCCACTTTGCAGTAATGCATGACATTCTTGGGTTCTACCTCCAAGCACACACAGTTATTTCCGCTTTGCAGTAGTGCATCCAATTCATGGGTTCTACCTCCAAGCACACACAGTTAGTCCCACATAGCAGTAGAGCATACAATTCATGGGTTCTATCTTCAAGCACACACAGTTAGTTACGCTTTGCACTAGTGCATAACATTCATGGGTTCTACCTCCAAGCACACACAGTTAGTTCCACTTTACAGTAGTGCATACAATTCATGGGTTCTATCTCCAAGCACACACAGTTAGTTGCACTTTGCAGTAGTGCATACAATTCATGGGTTCTACCTCCAAGCACGCACAGTTAGTTCCGCTTTGCAGTAGTGCATAAAATTCATGGGTTCTATCTACAAGCACACACACTTAGATTCGCTTTGCAATAGTGAATACCATTCATGGGTTCCATCTCCAAGCACACATTTAATTTCGCTTTGCAGTAGTGCATTACATACATGGGTTCTACCTCCAAGCACACACAGTTAGTTTCTCTTTGCAGTAGTGCATAACATTCATGGGTTCTACCTCCAAGCACACACAGTTAGATTTGCTTTGCAGTAGTGAATACAATTCATGGGTTCTATCTCCAAGCACACAAAGTTAGTTACGCGTTGCGGTAGTGCATAACATTCATGGGTTCTACCTCCAAGCACACGCAGTTAGTTCCGCTTTGCAGTAGTGCATGACATTCCTGGGTTCTACCTCCAAAGAAAAACACAGTTAGTTCCTCTTTACAGTAGAGCATGAAATTAATGGGATCTATCTCAAAGCACACACACTTAGTTCCACTTTGCAGTAGTGCATACAATTCATAATTTCTACCTCCAAGCACACACAGTTAGTTACGCTTTGCAGTAGCGCATATAATTCATGGGTTCTACCTCCAAGCACACACAGTTAGTTCCGCTTTGCAGTAGTGCATAACATTCATGGGTTTTACCTCCAAGCAGACAGTTAGTTACGCTTTGCAGTAGTGAATACAATTCATGGGTTTTATCTCCAAGCACACACATTTAGATTTGCTTTGCAGTAGTGAATACAATTCATGGGTTCTATCTCCAAGCACACACAGTTAGTTACGCTTTGCAGTAGTGCATAACATTCATGGGTTCTACCTCCAAGCACACACAGTTAGTTCCGCTTTGCAGTAGTGCATAACATTCATGGGTTTTACATCCAAGCACACAGTTAGTTACGCTTTGCAGTAGTGAATACAATTCAGGGGTTTTATCTCCAAGCACACACATTTTGATTTGCTTTGCAGTAGTGTAAAACATTCATGGGTTCTACCTCCAAGCACACGCAGTTAGTACCTCTTTGCAGTAGTGCATAACATTCATGGGTTCTACCTCCAAACACGCACAGTTAGTTCCTCTTTGCAGTAGCGCATAACATTCATGGGTTCTACCTCCAAGCACACGCAGTTAGTTCCGCTTTGCAGTAATGCATAACATTCTTGGGTTCTACCTCCAAAGAAAAACACAGTTAGTTCAGCTTTGCAGTAGTGCATACAATTCATGGGTTCTACCTCCAAGTACACACAGTTACTTACACTTTGCAGTAGTGCATATGATTCATCGGTTCTACCTCCAAGCACACACAGTTAGTTCCGCTTTGCAGTAGTGCATAGCATTCATGGGTTCTACCTCCAAGCACACACAGTTAGTTCCGCTTTGCAGTAGTGCATAAAATTCATGGATTCTACCTCCAAGCACACACAGTTAGTTCCGCTTTACAGTAGTGCATACAATTCATGGGTTTTACCTCCAAGCACACAGTTAGATTTGCTTTGCAGTAGTGAATAGAATTCATGGGTTCTATCTCCAAGCACACAAAGTTAATTACGCTTTGCGGTAGTGCATAACATTCATGGGTTCTACCTCCAAGCACACGCAGTTAGTTCCACTTTGCAGTAATGCATGACATTCTTGGGTTCTACCTCTAAAGAAAAACACAGTTAGTTCCGCTTTGCAGTAGTGCATACAATTCATGGATTCTATCTCCAAGCACACACAGTTAGTTACGCTTTGCAGTAGTGCATATAATTCATGGGTTCTACCTCCAAGCACACACAGTTAGTTCCCCTTTGCAGTAGTGCATAACATTCATGGGTTCTACCTCCAAGCACACACAGTTATTTCCGCTTTGCAGTAGTGCATCCAATTCATGGGTTCTACCTCCAAGCACACACAGTTAGTCCCACATAGCAGTAGAGCATACAATTCATGGGTTCTATCTTCAAGCACACACAGTTAGTTACGCTTTGCACTAGTGCATAACAATTATGGGTTCTACCTCCAAGCACACACAGTTAGTTCCACTTTACAGTAGTGCATACAATTCATGGGTTCTATCTCCAAGCACACACAGTTAGTTGCACTTTGCAGTAGTGCATACAATTCATGGGTTCTACCTCCAAGCACGCACAGTTAGTTCCGCTTTGCAGTAGTGCATAAAATTCATGGGTTCTATCTACAAGCACACACACTTAGATTCGCTTTGCATTAGTGAATACCATTTATGGGTTCCATCTCCAAGAACACATTTAATTTCGCTTTGCAGTAGTGCATTACATACATGGGTTCTACCTCCAAGCACACACAGTTAGTTCCTCTTTGCAGTAGTGCATAACATTCATGGGTTCTACCTCCAAGCACACACAGTTAGATTTGCTTTGCAGTAGTGAATACAATTCATGGGTTCTATCTCCAAGCACACAAAGTTAGTTACGCGTTGCGGTAGTGCATAACATTCATGGGTTCTACCTCCAAGCACACGCAGTTAGTTCCGCTTTGCAGTAGTGCATGACATTCCTGGGTTCTACCTCCAAAGAAAAACACAGTTAGTTCCTCTTTACAGTAGAGCATGAAATTAATGGGATCTATCTCCAAGCACACACAGTTAGTTCCGCTTTGCAGTAGTGCATACAATTCATAGATTCTACCTCCAAGCACACACAGTTAGTTACGCTTTGCAGTAGCGCATATAATTCATGGGTTCTACCTCCAAGCACACACAGTTAGTTCCGCTTTGCAGTAGTGCATAACATTCATGGGTTTTACCTCCAAGCAGACAGTTAGTTACGCTTTGCAGTAGTGAATACAATTCATTGGTTTTATCTCCAAGCACACACATTTAGATTTGCTTTGCAGTAGTGAATACAATTCATGGGTTCTATCTCCAAGCACACACAGTTAGTTACGCTTTGCAGTAGTGCATAACATTCATGGGTTCTACCTCCAAGCACACACAGTTAGTTCCGCTTTGCAGTAGTGCATAACATTCATGGGTTTTACATCCAAGCACACAGTTAGTTACGCTTTGCAGTAGTGAATACAATTCAGGGGTTTTATCTCCAAGCACACACATTTTGATTTGCTTTGCAGTAGTGAATAGAATTCATGGGTTCTATCTCCAAGCACACACTGTTAGTTACGCTTTGCAGTAGTGTAAAACATTCATGGGTTCTACCTCCAAGCACAGGCAGTTAGTTCCTCTTTGCAGTAGTGCATAACATTCATGGGTTCTACCTCCAAACACGCACAGTTAGTTCCTCTTTGCAGTAGCGCATAACATTCATGGGTTCTACCTCCAAGCACACGCAGTTAGTTCCGCTTTGCAGTAATGCATAACATTCTTGGGTTCTACCTCCAAAGAAAAACACAGTTAGTTCAGCTTTGCAGTAGTGCATACAATTCATGGGTTCTACCTCCAAGTACACACAGTTACTTACACTTTGTAGTAGTGCATATGATTCATCGGTTCTACCTCCAAGCACACACAGTTAGTTCCGCTTTGCAGTAGTGCATAGCATTCATGGGTTCTACCTCCAAGCACACACAGTTAGTTCTGCTTTGCAGTAGTGCATAAAATTCATGGATTCTACCTCCAAGTACACACAGTTAGTTCCGCTTTGTCTTAGTGCATAGCATTCATGGTTTCTACCTCCAAGCACACACAGTTAGTTCCGCTTTACAGTAGTGCATAACATTCATGGGTTCTACCTCCAAGCACACACAGTTAGTTCCGCTTTGCCGTAGTGCATAAAATTCATGGATTCTACCTCCAAGCACACACAGTTAGTTCCGCTTTGCCTTAGTGCATAGCATTCATGGTTTCTACCTCCAAGCACACACAGTTAGTTCCGCTTTACAGTAGTGCATACAATTCATGGGTTCTACCTCCAAGCACACACAGTTAGTCCCACATAGCAGTAGAGCATACAATTCATGGGTTTTATCTCGAAGCACACACGGTTAGTTCCGCTTTGCAGTAGTGCATAACATTCATGGGTTCTACCTCCAAGCACACACAGTTAGTTCCGCTTTACAGTAGTGCATACAATTCATGGGTTCTATCTCCAAGCCCACACAGTTAGTCCCACATAGCAATAGAGCATACAATTCATGGGTTCTATCTCCAAGCACACAAAGTTAGTTACGCTTTGCGGTAGTGCATAACATTCATGGGTTCTACCTCCAAGCACACACAGTTAGTTCATCTTTGCAGTAGTGCATAACATTCATGGGTTCTACCTCCAAACATGCACAGCTAGTTCCGCTTTGCAGTAGTGCATAACATTCATGGGTTCTACCTCCAAGCACACACAGTTAGTTCCTCTTTGCAGTAGTGCATAACATTCATGGGTTCTACCTCCAAACATGCACAGCTAGTTCCGCTTTGCAGTAGTGCATAACATTCATGGGTTCTACCTCCAAGCACACACAGTTAGTTCCGCTTTACAGTAGTGCATACAATTCATGGGTTTTACCTCCAAGCACACAGTTAGATTTGCTTTGCAGTAGTGCATACAATTCATGGGTTCTACCTCCAAGCACGCACAGTTAGTTCCGCTTTGCAGTAGTGCATAAAATTCATGGGTTCTATCTACAAGCACACACACTTAGATTCGCTTTGCATTAGTGAATACCATTTATGGGTTCCATCTCCAAGAACACATTTAATTTCGCTTTGCAGTAGTGCATTACATACATGGGTTCTACCTCCAAGCACACACAGTTAGTTCCTCTTTGCAGTAGTGCATAACATTCATGGGTTCTACCTCCAAGCACACACAGTTATATTTGCTTTGCAGTAGTGAATACAATTCATGGGTTCTATCTCCAAGCACACAAAGTTAGTTACGCGTTGCGGTAGTGCATAACATTCATGGGTTCTACCTCCAAGCACACGCAGTTAGTTCCGCTTTGCAGTAGTGCATGACATTCCTGGGTTCTACCTCCAAAGAAAAACACAGTTAGTTCCTCTTTACAGTAGAGCATGAAATTAATGGGATCTATCTCCAAGCACACACAGTTAGTTCCGCTTTGCAGTAGTGCATACAATTCATAGATTCTACCTCCAAGCACACACAGTTAGTTACGCTTTGCAGTAGCGCATATAATTCATGGGTTCTACCTCCAAGCACACACAGTTAGTTCCGCTTTGCAGTAGTGCATAACATTCATGGGTTTTACCTCCAAGCAGACAGTTAGTTACGCTTTGCAGTAGTGAATACAATTCATTGGTTTTATCTCCAAGCACACACATTTAGATTTGCTTTGCAGTAGTGAATACAATTCATGGGTTCTATCTCCAAGCACACACAGTTAGTTACGCTTTGCAGTAGTGCATAACATTCATGGGTTCTACCTCCAAGCACACACAGTTAGTTCCGCTTTGCAGTAGTGCATAACATTCATGGGTTTTACATCCAAGCACACAGTTAGTTACGCTTTGCAGTAGTGAATACAATTCAGGGGTTTTATCTCCAAGCACACACATTTTGATTTGCTTTGCAGTAGTGAATAGAATTCATGGGTTCTATCTCCAAGCACACACTGTTAGTTACGCTTTGCAGTAGTGTAAAACATTCATGGGTTCTACCTCCAAGCACACGCAGTTAGTTCCTCTTTGCAGTAGTGCATAACATTCATGGGTTCTACCTCCAAACACGCACAGTTAGTTCCTCTTTGCAGTAGCGCATAACATTCATGGGTTCTACCTCCAAGCACACGCAGTTAGTTCCGCTTTGCAGTAATGCATAACATTCTTGGGTTCTACCTCCAAAGAAAAACACAGTTAGTTCAGCTTTGCAGTAGTGCATACAATTCATGGGTTCTACCTCCAAGTACACACAGTTACTTACACTTTGTAGTAGTGCATATGATTCATCGGTTCTACCTCCAAGCACACACAGTTAGTTCCGCTTTGCAGTAGTGCATAGCATTCATGGGTTCTACCTCCAAGCACACACAGTTAGTTCTGCTTTGCAGTAGTGCATAAAATTCATGGATTCTACCTCCAAGTACACACAGTTAGTTCCGCTTTGTCTTAGTGCATAGCATTCATGGTTTCTACCTCCAAGCACACACAGTTAGTTCCGCTTTACAGTAGTGCATAACATTCATGGGTTCTACCTCCAAGCACACACAGTTAGTTCCGCTTTGCCGTAGTGCATAAAATTCATGGATTCTACCTCCAAGCACACACAGTTAGTTCCGCTTTGCCTTAGTGCATAGCATTCATGGTTTCTACCTCCAAGCACACACAGTTAGTTCCGCTTTACAGTAGTGCATACAATTCATGGGTTCTACCTCCAAGCACACACAGTTAGTCCCACATAGCAGTAGAGCATACAATTCATGGGTTTTATCTCGAAGCACACACGGTTAGTTCCGCTTTGCAGTAGTGCATAACATTCATGGGTTCTACCTCCAAGCACACACAGTTAGTTCCGCTTTACAGTAGTGCATACAATTCATGGGTTCTATCTCCAAGCCCACACAGTTAGTCCCACATAGCAATAGAGCATACAATTCATGGGTTCTATCTCCAAGCACACAAAGTTAGTTACGCTTTGCGGTAGTGCATAACATTCATGGGTTCTACCTCCAAGCACACACAGTTAGTTCATCTTTGCAGTAGTGCATAACATTCATGGGTTCTACCTCCAAACATGCACAGCTAGTTCCGCTTTGCAGTAGTGCATAACATTCATGGGTTCTACCTCCAAGCACACACAGTTAGTTCCTCTTTGCAGTAGTGCATAACATTCATGGGTTCTACCTCCAAACATGCACAGCTAGTTCCGCTTTGCAGTAGTGCATAACATTCATGGGTTCTACCTCCAAGCACACACAGTTAGTTCCGCTTTACAGTAGTGCATACAATTCATGGGTTTTACCTCCAAGCACACAGTTAGATTTGCTTTGCAGTAGTGAATAGAATTCATGGGTTCTATCTCCAAGCACACAAAGTTAATTACGCTTTGCGGTAGTGCATAACATTCATGGGTTCTACCTCCAAGCACACGCAGTTAGTTCCACTTTGCAGTAATGCATGACATTCTTGGGTTCTACCTCTAAAGAAAAACACAGTTAGTTCCGCTTTGCAGTAGTGCATACAATTCATGGATTCTATCTCCAAGCACACACAGTTAGTTACACTTTGCAGTAGTGCATATAATTCATGGGTTCTACCTCCAAGCACACACAGTTAGTTCCCCTTTGCAGTAGTGCATAACATTCATGGGTTCTACCTCCAAGCACACACAGTTATTTCCGCTTTGCAGTAGTGCATCCAATTCATGGGTTCTACCTCCAAGCACACACAGTTAGTCCCACATAGCAGTAGAGCATACAATTCATGGGTTCTATCTTCAAGCACACACAGTTAGTTACGCTTTTCACTAGTGCATAACATTCATGGGTTCTACCTCCAAGCACACACAGTTAGTTCCACTTTACAGTAGTGCATGCAATTAATGGGTTCTATCTCCAAGCACACACAGTTAGTTGCACTTTGCAGTAGTGCATACAATTCATGGGTTCTACCTCCAAGCACGCACAGTTAGTTCCGCTTTGCAGTAGTGCATAAAATTCATGGGTTCTATCTACAAGCACACACACTTAGATTCGCTTTGCAATAGTGAATACCATTCATGGGTTCCATCTCCAAGCACACATTTAATTTCGCTTTGCAGTAGTGCATTACATACATGGGTTCTACCTCCAAGCACACACAGTAGTTCCTCTTTGCAGTAGTGCATAACATTCATGGGTTCTACCTCCAAGCACACACAGTTAGATTTGCTTTGCAGTAGTGAATACAATTCATGGGTTCTATCTCCAAGCACACAAAGTTAGTTACGCGTTGCGGTAGTGCATAACATTCATGGGTTCTACCTCAAGCACACACAGTTAGTTCCTCTTTGCAGTAGTGCATAACATTCATGGGTTCTACCTCCAAGCACACGCAGTTAGTTCCGCTTTGCAGTAGTGCATGACACTCCTGGGTTCTACCTCCAAAGAAAAACACAGTTAGTTCCTCTTTACAGTAGAGCATGAAATTAATGGGATCTATCTCCAAGCACACACAGTTAGTCCCACATAGCAATAGAGCATACAATTCATGGGTTCTATCTCCAAGCACACAAAGTTAGTTACGCTTTGCGGTAGTGCATAACATTCATGGGTTCTACCTCCAAGCACACACAGTTAGTTCCGCTTTGCAGTAGTGCATAACATTCATGGGTTCTACCTCCAAGCACACACAGTTAGTTCCTCTTTGCAGTAGTGCATAACATTAATGGGTTCTACCTCCAAACATGCACAGCTAGTTCCGCTTTGCAGTAGTGCATAACATTCATGGGTTCTACCTCCAAGCACACACAGTTAGTTCCGCTTTACAGTAGTGCATACAATTCATGGGTTTTACCTCCAAGCACACAGTTAGATATGCTTTGCAGTAGTGAATAGAATTCATGGGTTCTATCTCCAAGCACACAAAGTTAATTACGCTTTGCGGTAGTGCATAACATTCATGGGTTCTACCTCCAAGCACACGCAGTTAGTTCCACTTTGCAGTAATGCATGACATTCTTGGGTTCTACCTCTAAAGAAAAACACAGTTAGTTCCGCTTTGCAGTAGTGCATACAATTCATGGATTCTATCTCCAAGCACACACAGTTAGTTACGCTTTGCAGTAGTGCATATAATTCATGGGTTCTACCTCCAAGCATACACAGTTATTTCCGCTTTGCAGTAGTGCATCCAATTCATGGGTTCTACCTCCAAGCACACACAGTTAGTCCCACATAGCAGTAGAGCATACAATTCATGGGTTCTATCTTCAAGCACACACAGTTAGTTACGCTTTGCACTAGTGCATAAAATTCATGGGTTCTACCTCCAAGCACACACAGTTAGTTCCACTTTACAGTAGTGCATACAATTCATGGGTTCTATCTCCAAGCACACACAGTTAGTTGCACTTTGCAGTAGTGCATACAATTCATGGGTTCTACCTCCAAGCACGCACAGTTAGTTCCGCTTTGCAGTAGTGCATAAAATTCATGGGTTCTATCTACAAGCACACACACTTAGATTCGCTTTGCAATAGTGAATACCATTCATGGGTTCCATCTCCAAGCACACATTTAATTTCGCTTTGCAGTATTGCATTACATACATGGGTTCTACCTCCAAGCACACACAGTTAGTTCCTCTTTGCAGTAGTGCATAACATTCATGGGTTCTACCTCCAAGCACACACAGTTAGATTTGCTTTGCAGTAGTGAATACAATTCATGGGTTCTATCTCCAAGCACACAAAGTTAGTTACGCGTTGCGGTAGTGCATAACATTCATGGGTTCTACCTCCAAGCACACGCAGTTAGTTCCGCTTTGCAGTAGTGCATGACATTCCTGGGTTCTACCTCCAAAGAAAAACACAGTTATTTCCTCTTTACAGTAGAGCATGAAATTAATGGGATCTATCTCCAAGCACACACAGTTAGTTCCGCTTTGCAGTAGTGCATACAATTCATAGATTCTACCTCCAAGCACACACAGTTAGTTACGCTTTACAGTAGCGCATATAATTCATGGGTTCTACCTCCAAGAACACACAGTTAGTTCCGCTTTGCAGTAGTGCATTACATTAATGGGTTTTACCTCCAAGCAGACAGTTAGTTACGTTTTGCAGTAGTGAATACAATTCATTGGTTTTATCTCCAAGCACACACATTTAGATTTGCTTTGCAGTAGTGAATACAATTCATGGGTTCTATCTCCAAGCACACACAGTTAGTTACGCTTTGCAGTAGTGCATAACATTCATGGGTTCTACCTCCAAGCACACACAGTTAGTTCCGCTTTGCAGTAGTGCATAACATTCATGGGTTTTACATCCAAGCACACAGTTAGTTACGCTTTGCAGTAGTGAATACAATTCAGGGGTTTTATCTCCAAGCACACACATTTTGATTTGCTTTGCAGTAGTGAATAGAATTCATGGGTTCTATCTCCAAGCACACACTGTTAGTTACGCTTTGCAGTAGTGTAAAACATTCATGGGTTCTACCTCCAAGCACACGCAGTTAGTTCCTCTTTGCAGTAGTGCATAACATTCATGGGTTCTACCTCCAAACACGCACAGTTAGTTCCTCTTTGCAGTAGCGCATAACATTCATGGGTTCTACCTCCAAGCACACGCAGTTAGTTCCGCTTTGCAGTAATGCATAACATTCTTGGGTTCTACCTCCAAAGAAAAACACAGTTAGTTCAGCTTTGCAGTAGTGCATACAATTCATGGGTTCTACCTCCAAATACACACAGTTACTTACACTTTGCAGTAGTGCATATGATTCATCGGTTCTACCTCCAAGCACACAAGGTTAGTTCCGCTTTGCAGTAGTGCATAGCATTCATGGGTTCTACCTCCAAGCACACACAGTTAGTTCTGCTTTGCAGTAGTGCATAAAATTCATGGATTATATCTCCAAGTACACACAGTTAGTTCCGCTTTGCCTTAGTGCATAGCATTCATGGTTTCTACCTCCAAGCACACACAGTTAGTTCCGCTTTACAGTAGTGCATAACATTCATGGGTTCTACCTCCAAGCACACACAGTTAGTTCCGCTTTGCCGTAGTGCATAAAATTCATGGATTCTACCTCCAAGCACACACAGTTAGTTCCGCTTTGCCTTAGTGCATAGCATTCATGGTTTCTACCTCCAAGCACACACAGTTAGTTCCGCTTTACAGTAGTGCATACAATTCATGGGTTCTACCTCCAAGCACACACAGTTAGTCCCACATAGCAGTAGAGCATACAATTCATGGGTTTTATCTCGAAGCACACACGGTTAGTTCCGCTTTGCAGTAGTGCATAACATTCATGGGTTCTACCTCCAAGCACACACAGTTAGTTCCGCTTTACAGTAGTGCATACAATTCATGGGTTCTAACTCCAAGCCCACACAGTTAGTCCCACATAGCAATAGAGCATACAATTCATGGGTTCTATCTCCAAGCACACAAAGTTAGTTACGCTTTGCGGTAGTGCATAACATTCATGGGTTCTACCTCCAAGCACACACAGTTAGTTCATCTTGGCAGTAGTGCATAACATTCATGGGTTCTACCTCCAAACATGCACAGCTAGTTCCGCTTTGCAGTAGTGCATAACATTCATGGGTTCTACCTCCAAGCACACACAGTTAGTTCCTCTTTGCAGTAGTGCATAACATTCATGGGTTCTACCTCCAAACATGCACAGCTAGTTCCGCTTTGCAGTAGTGCATAACATTCATGGGTTCTACCTCCAAGCACACACAGTTAGTTCCGCTTTACAGTAGTGCATACAATTCATGGGTTTTACCTCCAAGTACACAGTTAGATTTGCTTTGCAGTAGTGAATAGAATTCATGGGTTCTATCTCCAAGCACACAAAGTTAATTACGCTTTGCGGTAGTGCATAACATTCATGGGTTCTACCTCCAAGCACACGCAGTTAGTTCCACTTTGCAGTAATGCATGACATTCTTGGGTTCTACCTCTAAAGAAAAACACAGTTATTTCCGCTTTGCAGTAGTGCATACAATTCATGGATTCTATCTCCAAGCACACACAGTTAGTTACACTTTGCAGTAGTGCATATAATTCATGGGTTCTACCTCCAAGCACACACAGTTAGTTCCCCTTTGCAGTAGTGCATAACATTCATGGGTTCTACCTCCAAGCACACACAGTTAGTTACGCTTTGCACTAGTGCATAACATTATGGGTTCTACCTCCAAGCACACACAGTTAGTTCCACTTTACAGTAGTGCATACAATTCATGGGTTCTATCTCAAAGCACACACAGTTAGTTGCACTTTGCAGTAGTGCATACAATTCATGGGTTCTACCTCCAAGCACGCACAGTTAGTTCCGCTTTGCAGTAGTGCATAAAATTCATGGGTTCTATCTACAAGCACACACACTTAGATTCGCTTTGCAATAGTGAATACCATTCATGGGTTCCATCTCCAAGCACACATTTAATTTCGCTTTGCAGTAGTGCATTACATACATGGGTTCTACCTCCAAGCACACACAGTTAGTTCCTCTTTGCAGTAGTGCATACAATTCATGGGTTTTACCTCCAAGCACACAGTTAGATTTGCTTTGCAGTAGTGAATACAATTCATGGGTTCTATCTCCAAGCACACAAAGTTAATTACGCTTTGCGGTAGTGCATAACATTCATGGGTTCTACCTCCAAGCACACGCAGTTAGTTCCACTTTGCAGTAATGCATGACATTCTTGGGTTCTACCTCTAAAGAAAAACACAGTTATTTCCGCTTTGCAGTAGTGCATACAATTCATGGATTCTATCTCCAAGCACACACAGTTAGTTACACTTTGCAGTAGTGCATATAATTCATGGGTTCTACCTCCAAGCACACACAGTTAGTTCCCCTTTGCAGTAGTGCATAACATTCATGGGTTCTACCTCCAAGCACACACAGTTAGTTACGCTTTGCACTAGTGCATAACATTCATGGGTTCTACCTCCAAGCACACACAGTTAGTTCCACTTTACAGTAGTGCATACAATTCATGGGTTCTATCTCCAAGCACACACAGTTAGTTGCACTTTGCAGTAGTGCATACAATTCATGGGTTCTACCTCCAAGCACGCACAGTTAGTTCCGCTTTGCAGTAGTGCATAAAATTCATGGGTTCTATCTACAAGCACACACACTTAGATTCGCTTTGCAATAGTGAATACCATTCATGGGTTCCATCTCCAAGCACACACAGTTAGTTGCACTTTGCAGTAGTGCATAGCATTCATGGTTTCTACCTCCAAGCACACACAGTTAGTTCCGCTTTACAGTAGTGCATACAATTCATGGGTTCTACCTCCAAGCACACACAGTTAGTCCCACGTAGCAGTAGAGCATACAATTCATGGGTTTTATCTCGAAGCACACACGGTTAGTTCCGCTTTGCACTAGTGCATAACATTCATGGGTTCTACCTCCAAGCACACACAGTTAGTTCCACTTTACAGTAGTGCATACAATTCATGGGTTCTATCTCCAAGCACACACAGTTAGTTGCACTTTGCAGTAGTGAATACCATTTATGGGTTCCATCTCCAAGCTGACATTTAATTTCGCTTTGCAGTAGTGCATTACATACATGGGTTCTACCTCCAAGCACACACAGTTAGTTCCTCTTTGCAGTAGTGCATAACATTCATGGGTTCTACCTCCAAGCACACACAGTTAGATTTGCTTTGCAGTAGTGAATACAATTCATGGGTTCTATCTCCAAGCACACAAAGTTAGTTACGCGTTGCGGTAGTGCATAACATTCATGGGTTCTACCTCAAGCACACACAGTTAGTTCCTCTTTACAGTAGTGCATAACATTCATGGGTTCTACCTCCAAGCACACGCAGTTAGTTCCGCTTTGCAGTAGTGCATGACATTCCTGGGTTTTACCTCCAAAGAAAAACACAGTTAGTTCCTCTTTACAGTAGAGCATGAAATTAATGGGATCTATCTCCAAGCACACACAGTTAGTTCGGCTTTGCAGTAGTGCATACAATTCATAGATTCTACCTCCAAGCACACACAGTTAGTTACACTTTGCAGTAGCGCAATTAATTCATGGGTTCTACCTCCAAGCACACACAGTTAGTTCCGCTTTGCAGTAGTGCATAACATTCATGGATTCTACCTCCAAGCACACACAGTTAGTTCTGCTTCGCAGTAGTGCATAACATTCATGGGTTTTACCTCCAAGCAGACAGTTAGTTACGATTTGCAGTAGTGAATACAATTCATGGGTTTTATCTCCAAGCACGCACATTTAGATTGGCTTTGCAGTAGTGAATAGAATTCATGGGTTCTATCTCCAAGCACACACAGTTAGTTACGCTTTGCTGTAGTGTATAACATTCATGGGTTCTACCTCCAAACACGCACAGTTAGTTCCTCTTTGCAGTACCGCATAACATTCATAGGTTCTACCTCCAAGCACACGCAGTTAGTTCCACTTTGCAGTAATGCATAACATTCTTGGGTTCTACCTCCAAAGAAAAACACAGTTAGTTCAGCTTTGCAGTAGTGCATACAATTCATGGGTTCTACCTCCAAGTACACACAGTTACTTACGCTTTGCAGTAGTGCATATGATTCATCGGTTCTACCTCCAAGCACACACGGTTAGTTCCGCTTTGCAGTAGTGCATAACATTCATGGGTTCTACCTCCAAGCACACACAGTAAGTTCCGCTTTACAGTAGTGCATACAATTAATGGGTTCTACCTCCAAGCACACACGGTTAGTTCCGCTTTGCCTTAGTGCATAGCATTCATGGTTTCTACCTCCAAGCACACACAGTTAGTTCCGCTTTACAGTAGTGCATACAATTCATGGGTTCTACCTCCAAGCACACACAGTTAGTCCCACATAGCAGTAGAGCATACAATTCATGGGTTTTATCTCGAAGCACACACGGTTAGTTCCGCTTTGCACTAGTGCATAACATTCATGGGTTCTACCTCCAAGCACACACAGTTAGTTCCACTTTACAGTAGTGCATACAATTCATGGGTTCTATCTCCAAGCACACACAGTTAGTTGCACTTTGCAGTAGTGCATACAATTCATGGGTTCTACCTCCAAGCACGCACAGTTAGTTCCGCTTTGCAGTAGTGCATAAAATTCATGGGTTCTATCTCCAAGCACACACACTTAGATTCGCTTTGCAATAGTGAATACCATTCATGGGTTCCATCTCCAAGCACACATTTAATTTCGCTTTGCAGTAGTGCATTACATACATGGGTTCTACCTCCAAGCACAAACAGTTAGTTCCTCTTTGCAGTAGTGCATATCATTCATGGGTTCTACCTCCAAGCACACACAGTTAGATTTGCTTTGCAGTAGTGAATACAATTCATGGGTTCTATCTCCAAGCACACAATGTTAGTTACGCGTTGCGGTAGTGCATAACAATCATGGGTTCTACCTCAAGCACACACAGTTAGTTCCTCTTTGCAGTAGTGCATAACATTCATGGGTTCTACCTCCAAGCACACGCAGTTAGTTCCGCTTTGCAGTAGTGCATGACATTCCTGGGTTTTACCTCCAAAGAAAAACACAGTTAGTTGCTCTTTACAGTAGAGCATGAAATTAATGGGATCTATCTCCAAGCACACACAGTTAGTTCCGCTTTGCAGTAGTGCATACAATTCATAGATTCTACCTCCAAGCACACACAGTTAGTTACGCTGTGCAGTAGCGCAATTAATTCATGGGTTCTACCTCCAAGCACACACAGTTAGTTCCGCTTTGCAGTAGTGCATAACATTCATGGGTTCTACCTCCAAGCACACACAGTTAGTTCTGCTTCGCAGTAGTGCATAACATTCATGGGTTTTACCTCCAAGCAGACAGTTAGTTACGCTTTGCAGTCGTGAATACAATTCATGGGTTTTATCTCCAAGCATGCACATTTAGATTTGCTTTGCAGTAGTGAATAGAATTCATGGGTTCTATCTCCAAGCACACACAGTTAGTTACGCTTTGCTGTAGTGTATAACATTCATGGGTTCTACCTCCAAGCACACGCAGTTCGTTCCTCTTTGCAGTAGTGCATACAATTCATGGGTTCTACCTCCAAGCACGCACAGTTAGTTCCGCTTTGCAGTAGTGCATAAAATTATTGGGTTCTATCTACAAGCACACACACTTAGATTCGCTTTGCAATAGTGAATACCATTCATGGGTTCCATCTCCAAGCACACATTTAATTTCGCTTTGCAGTAGTGCATTACATACATGGGTTCTACCTCCAAGCACACACAGTTAGTTCCTCTTTGCAGTAGTGCATAACATTCATGGGTTCTACCTCCAAGCACACACAGTTAGATTTGCTTTGCAGTAGTGAATACAATTCATGGGTTCTATCTCCAAGCACACAAAGTTAGTTACGCGTTGCGGTAGTGCATAACATTCATGGGTTCTACCTCAAGCACACACAGTTAGTTCCTCTTTGCAGTAGTGCATAACATTCATGGGTTCTACCTCCAAGCACACGCAGTTAGTTCCGCATTGCAGTAGTGCATGACATTCCTGGGTTCTACCTCCAAAGAAAAACACAGTTAGTTCCTCTTTACAGTAGAGCATGAAATTAATGGGATCTATCTCCAAGCACACACAGTTAGTTCCGCTTTGCAGTAGTGCATACAATTCATAGATTCTACCTCCAAGCACACACAGTTAGTTACGCTTTGCAGTAGCGCAATTAATTCATGGGTTCTACCTCCAAGCACACACAGTTAGTTCCGCTTTGCAGTAGTGCATAACATTCATGGGTTCTACCTCCAAGCACACACAGTTAGTTCTGCTTTGCAGTAGTGCATAACATTCATGGGTTTTACCTCCAAGCAGACAGTTAGTTACGCTTTGCAGTAGTGAATAAAATTCATGGGTTTTATCTCCAAGCACACACATTTAGATTTGCTTTGCAGTAGTGAATAGAATTCATGGGTTCTATCTCCAAGCACACACAGTTAGTTACGCTTTGCAGTAGTGCATAACATTCATGGGTTCTACCTCCAAACATGCACAGCTAGTTCCGCTTTGCAGTAGTGCATAACATTCATGGGATTTACCTCCAAGCACACACAGTTAGTTCCTCTTTGCAGTAGTGCATAACATTCATGGGTTCTACCTCCAAACATGCACAGCTAGTTCCGCTTTGCAGTAGTGCATAACATTCATGGGTTCTACCTCCAAGCACACACAGTTAGTTCCGCTTTACAGTAGTGCATACAATTCATGGGTTTTACCTCCAAGCACACAGTTAGATTTGCTTTGCAGTAGTGAATAGAATTCATGGGTTCTATCTCCAAGCACACAAAGTTAATTACGCTTTGCGGTAGTGCATAACATTCATGGGTTCTACCTCCAAGCACACGCAGTTAGTTCCACTTTGCAGTAATGCATGACATTCTTGGGTTCTACCTCTAAAGAAAAACACAGTTAGTTCCGCTTTGCAGTAGTGCATACAATTCATGGATTCTATCTCCAAGCACACACAGTTAGTTACGCTTTGCAGTAGTGCATATAATTCATGGGTTCTACCTCCAAGCACACACAGTTAGTTCCCCTTTGCAGTAGTGCATAACATTCATGGGTTCTACCTCCAAGCCCACACAGTTAGTCCCACATAGCAATAGAGCATACAATTCATGGGTTCTATCTCCAAGCACACACAGTTAGATTTGCTTTGCAGTAGTGAATACAATTCACGGTTTCTATCTCCAAGCACACAAAGTTAGTTACGCTTTGCGGTAGTGCATAACATTCATGGGTTCTACCTCCAAGCACACACAGTTAGTTCCACTTTACAGTAGTGCATACAATTCATGGGTTCTATCTCCAAGCACACACAGTTAGTTGCACTTTGCAGTAGTGCATACAATTCATGGGTTCTACCTCCAAGCACGCACAGTTAGTTCCGCTTTGCAGTAGTGCATAAAATTCATGGGTTCTACCTCCAAACACGCACAGTTAGTTCCTCTTTGCAGTAGCGCATAACATTCATGGGTTCTACCTCCAAGCACACGCAGTTAGTTACACTTTGCAGTAATGCATAACATTCTTGGGTTCTACCTCCAACAAAAAACACAGTTAGTTCAGCTTTGCAGTAGTGCATACAATTCATGGGTTCTACCTCCAAGTACACACAGTTACTTACGCTTTGCAGTAGTGCATATGATTCATCGGTTCTACCTCCAATCACACACGGTTAGTTCCGCTTTGCAGTAGTGCATAACATTCATGGGTTCTACCTCCAAGCACACACAGTAAGTTCCGCTTTACAGTAGTGCATACAATTAATGGGTTCTACCTCCAAGCACACACAGTTAGTTCCGCTTTGCCTTAGTGCATAGCATTCATGGTTTCTACCTCCAAGCACACACAGTTAGTTCCGCTTTACAGTAGTGCATACAATTCATGGGTTCTACCTCCAAGCACACACAGTTAGTCCCACATAGCAGTAGAGCATACAATTCATGGGTTTTATCTCGAAGCACACACGGTTAGTTCCGCTTTGCACTAGTGCATAACATTCATGGGTTCTACCTCCAAGCACACACAGTTAGTTCCACTTTACAGTAGTGCATACAATTCATGGGTTCTATCTCCAAGCACACACAGTTAGTTGCACTTTGCAGTAGTGCATACATTCATGGGTTCTACCTCCAAGCACGCACAGTTAGTTCCGCTTTGCAGTAGTGCATAAAATTCATGGGTTCTATCTCCAAGCACACACACTTAGATTCGCTTTGCAATAGTGAATACCATTTATGGGTTCCATCTCCAAGCTGACATTTAATTTCGCTTTGCAGTAGTGCATTACATACATGGGTTCTACCTCCAAGCACACACAGTTAGTTCCTCTTTGCAGTAGTGCATAACATTCATGGGTTCTACCTCCAAGCACACACAGTTAGATTTGCTTTGCAGTAGTGAATACAATTCATGGGTTCTATCTCCAAGCACACAAAGTTAGTTACGCGTTGCGGTAGTGCATAACATTCATAGGTTCTACCTCAAGCACACACAGTTAGTTCCTCTTTACAGTAGTGCATAACATTCCTGGGTTTCACCTCCAAAGAAAAACACAGTTAGTTCCTCTTTACAGTAGAGCATGAAATTAATGGGATCTATCTCCAAGCACACACAGTTAGTTCGGCTTTGCAGTAGTGCATACAATTCATAGATTCTACCTCCAAGCACACACAGTTAGTTACACTTTGCAGTAGCGCAATTAATTCATGGGTTCTACCTCCAAGCACACACAGTTAGTTCCGCTTTGCAGTAGTGCATAACATTCATGGATTCTACCTCCAAGCACACACAGTTAGTTCTGCTTCGCAGTAGTGCATAACATTCATGGGTTTTACCTCCAAGCAGACAGTTAGTTACGATTTGCAGTAGTGAATACAATTCATGGGTTTTATCTCCAAGCACGCACATTTAGATTGGCTTTGCAGTAGTGAATAGAATTCATGGGTTCTATCTCCAAGCACACACAGTTAGTTACGCTTTGCTGTAGTGTATAACATTCATGGGTTCTACCTCCAAACACGCACAGTTAGTTCCTCTTTGCAGTAGCGCATAACATTCATAGGTTCTACCTCCAAGCACACGCAGTTAGTTCCACTTTGCAGTAATGCATAACATTCTTGGGTTCTACCTCCAAAGAAAAACACAGTTAGTTCAGCTTTGCAGTAGTGCATACAATTCATGGGTTCTACCTCCAAGTACACACAGTTACTTACGCTTTGCAGTAGTGCATATGATTCATCGGTTCTACCTCCAAGCACACACGGTTAGTTCCGCTTTGCAGTAGTGCATAACATTCATGGGTTCTACCTCCAAGCACACACAGTAAGTTCCGCTTTACAGTAGTGCATACAATTAATGGGTTCTACCTCCAAGCACACACGGTTAGTTCCGCTTTGCCTTAGTGCATAGCATTCATGGTTTCTACCTCCAAGCACACACAGTTAGTTCCGCTTTACAGTAGTGCATACAATTCATGGGTTCTACCTCCAAGCACACACAGTTAGTCCCACATAGCAGTAGAGCATACAATTCATGGGTTTTATCTCGAAGCACACACGGTTAGTTCCGCTTTGCACTAGTGCATAACATTCATGGGTTCTACCTCCAAGCACACACAGTTAGTTCCACTTTACAGTAGTGCATACAATTCATGGGTTCTATCTCCAAGCACACACAGTTAGTTGCACTTTGCAGTAGTGCATACAATTCATGGGTTCTACCTCCAAGCACGCACAGTTAGTTCCGCTTTGCAGTAGTGCATAAAATTCATGGGTTCTATCTCCAAGCACACACACTTAGATTCGCTTTGCAATAGTGAATACCATTCATGGGTTCCATCTCCAAGCACACATTTAATTTCGCTTTGCAGTAGTGCATTACATACATGGGTTCTACCTCCAAGCACAAACAGTTAGTTCCTCTTTGCAGTAGTGCATAACATTCATGGGTTCTACCTCCAAGCACACACAGTTAGATTTGCTTTGCAGTAGTGAATACAATTCATGGGTTCTATCTCCAAGCACACAATGTTAGTTACGCGTTGCGGTAGTGCATAACAATCATGGGTTCTACCTCAAGCACACACAGTTAGTTCCTCTTTGCAGTAGTGCATAACATTCATGGGTTCTACCTCCAAGCACACACAGTTAGTTCCGCTTTGCAGTAGTGCATGACATTCCTGGGTTTTACCTCCAAAGAAAAACACAGTTAGTTGCTCTTTACAGTAGAGCATGAAATTAATGGGATCTATCTCCAAGCACACACAGTTAGTTCCGCTTTGCAGTAGTGCATACAATTCATAGATTCTACCTCCAAGCACACACAGTTAGTTACGCTGTGCAGTAGCGCAATTAATTCATGGGTTCTACCTCCAAGCACACACAGTTAGTTCCGCTTTGCAGTAGTGCATAACATTCATGGGTTCTACCTCCAAGCACACACAGTTAGTTCTGCTTCGCAGTAGTGCATAACATTCATGGGTTTTACCTCCAAGCAGACAGTTAGTTACGCTTTGCAGTCGTGAATACAATTCATGGGTTTTATCTCCAAGCATGCACATTTAGATTTGCTTTGCAGTAGTGAATAGAATTCATGGGTTCTATCTCCAAGCACACACAGTTAGTTACGCTTTGCTGTAGTGTATAACATTCATGGGTTCTACCTCCAAGCACACGCAGTTCGTTCCTCTTTGCAGTAGTGCATAACATTCATGGGTTGTACCTACAAACACGCACAGTTAGTTCCTCTTTGCAGTAGCGCATAACATTCATGGGTTCTACCTCCAAGCACACGCAGTTAGTTCCACTTTGCAGTAATGCATAACATTCTTGGGTTCTACCTCCAAAGAAAAACACAGTTAGTTCAGCTTTGCAGTAGTGCATACAATTCATGGGTTCTACCTCCAAGTACACACAGTTACTTACGCTTTGCAGTAGTGCATATGATTCATCGGTTCTACCTCCAAGCACACACAGTTAGTTCCGCTTTGCAGTAGTGCATAACATTCATGGGTTCTACCTCCAAGCACACACAGTTAGTTCCGCTTTGCAGTAGTGCATAAAATTCATGGATTCTACCTCCAAGCACACACAGTTAGTTCCGCTTTGCGTTAGTGCATAGAATTCATGGTTTCTACCTCCAAGCACACACAGTTAGTTCCGCTTTACAGTAGTGCATACAATTAATGGGTTCTACCTCCAAGCACACACAGTTAGTTCCGCTTTGTCTCAGTGCATAGCATTCATGGTTTCTACCTCCAAGCACACACAGTTAGTTCTGCTTTACAGTAGTGCATACAATTCATGGATTCTACCTCCAAGCACACGCAGTTAGTTCCACTTTGCAGTAATGCATGACATTCTTGGGTTCTACCTCTAAAGAAAAACACAGTTATTTCCGCTTTGCAGTAGTGCATACAATTCATGGATTCTATCTCCAAGCACACACAGTTAGTTACACTTTGCAGTAGTGCATATAATTCATGGGTTCTACCTCCAAGCACACACAGTTAGTTCCCCTTTGCAGTAGTGCATAACATTCATGGGTTCTACCTCCAAGCACACACAGTTAGTTACGCTTTGCACTAGTGCATAACATTCATGGGTTCTACCTCCAAGCACACACAGTTAGTTCCACTTTACAGTAGTGCATACAATTCATGGGTTCTATCTCCAAGCACACACAGTTAGTTGCACTTTGCAGTAGTGCATACAATTCATGGGTTCTACCTCCAAGCACGCACAGTTAGTTCCGCTTTGCAGTAGTGCATAAAATTCATGGGTTCTATCTACAAGCACACACACTTAGATTCGCTTTGCAATAGTGAATACCATTCATGGGTTCCATCTCCAAGCACACACAGTTAGTTGCACTTTGCAGTAGTGCATAGCATTCATGGTTTCTACCTCCAAGCACACACAGTTAGTTCCGCTTTACAGTAGTGCATACAATTCATGGGTTCTACCTCCAAGCACACACAGTTAGTCCCACGTAGCAGTAGAGCATACAATTCATGGGTTTTATCTCGAAGCACACACGGTTAGTTCCGCTTTGCACTAGTGCATAACATTCATGGGTTCTACCTCCAAGCACACACAGTTAGTTCCACTTTACAGTAGTGCATACAATTCATGGGTTCTATCTCCAAGCACACACAGTTAGTTGCACTTTGCAGTAGTGAATACCATTTATGGGTTCCATCTCCAAGCTGACATTTAATTTCGCTTTGCAGTAGTGCATTACATACATGGGTTCTACCTCCAAGCACACACAGTTAGTTCCTCTTTGCAGTAGTGCATAACATTCATGGGTTCTACCTCCAAGCACACACAGTTAGATTTGCTTTGCAGTAGTGAATACAATTCATGGGTTCTATCTCCAAGCACACAAAGTTAGTTACGCGTTGCGGTAGTGCATAACATTCATGGGTTCTACCTCAAGCACACACAGTTAGTTCCTCTTTACAGTAGTGCATAACATTCATGGGTTCTACCTCCAAGCACACGCAGTTAGTTCCGCTTTGCAGTAGTGCATGACATTCCTGGGTTTTACCTCCAAAGAAAAACACAGTTAGTTCCTCTTTACAGTAGAGCATGAAATTAATGGGATCTATCTCCAAGCACACACAGTTAGTTCGGCTTTGCAGTAGTGCATACAATTCATAGATTCTACCTCCAAGCACACACAGTTAGTTACACTTTGCAGTAGCGCAATTAATTCATGGGTTCTACCTCCAAGCACACACAGTTAGTTCCGCTTTGCAGTAGTGCATAACATTCATGGATTCTACCTCCAAGCACACACAGTTAGTTCTGCTTCGCAGTAGTGCATAACATTCATGGGTTTTACCTCCAAGCAGACAGTTAGTTACGATTTGCAGTAGTGAATACAATTCATGGGTTTTATCTCCAAGCACGCACATTTAGATTGGCTTTGCAGTAGTGAATAGAATTCATGGGTTCTATCTCCAAGCACACACAGTTAGTTACGCTTTGCTGTAGTGTATAACATTCATGGGTTCTACCTCCAAACACGCACAGTTAGTTCCTCTTTGCAGTACCGCATAACATTCATAGGTTCTACCTCCAAGCACACGCAGTTAGTTCCACTTTGCAGTAATGCATAACATTCTTGGGTTCTACCTCCAAAGAAAAACACAGTTAGTTCAGCTTTGCAGTAGTGCATACAATTCATGGGTTCTACCTCCAAGTACACACAGTTACTTACGCTTTGCAGTAGTGCATATGATTCATCGGTTCTACCTCCAAGCACACACGGTTAGTTCCGCTTTGCAGTAGTGCATAACATTCATGGGTTCTACCTCCAAGCACACACAGTAAGTTCCGCTTTACAGTAGTGCATACAATTAATGGGTTCTACCTCCAAGCACACACGGTTAGTTCCGCTTTGCCTTAGTGCATAGCATTCATGGTTTCTACCTCCAAGCACACACAGTTAGTTCCGCTTTACAGTAGTGCATACAATTCATGGGTTCTACCTCCAAGCACACACAGTTAGTCCCACATAGCAGTAGAGCATACAATTCATGGGTTTTATCTCGAAGCACACACGGTTAGTTCCGCTTTGCACTAGTGCATAACATTCATGGGTTCTACCTCCAAGCACACACAGTTAGTTCCACTTTACAGTAGTGCATACAATTCATGGGTTCTATCTCCAAGCACACACAGTTAGTTGCACTTTGCAGTAGTGCATACAATTCATGGGTTCTACCTCCAAGCACGCACAGTTAGTTCCGCTTTGCAGTAGTGCATAAAATTCATGGGTTCTATCTCCAAGCACACACACTTAGATTCGCTTTGCAATAGTGAATACCATTCATGGGTTCCATCTCCAAGCACACATTTAATTTCGCTTT
This sequence comes from Ambystoma mexicanum, assembly GCF_040938575.1. Taxonomy (NCBI): domain Eukaryota; kingdom Metazoa; phylum Chordata; class Amphibia; order Caudata; family Ambystomatidae; genus Ambystoma; species Ambystoma mexicanum. Next base: position 1,537,271,481 of record NC_090922.1, read on the forward strand.
GCAGTAGTGCATTACATACATGGGTTCTACCTCCAAGCACAAACAGTTAGTTCCTCTTTGCAGTAGTGCATATCATTCATGGGTTCTACCTCCAAGCACACACAGTTAGATTTGCTTTGCAGTAGTGAATACAATTCATGGGTTCTATCTCCAAGCACACAATGTTAGTTACGCGTTGCGGTAGTGCATAACAATCATGGGTTCTACCTCAAGCACACACAGTTAGTTCCTCTTTGCAGTAGTGCATAACATTCATGGGTTCTACCTCCAAGCACACGCAGTTAGTTCCGCTTTGCAGTAGTGCATGACATTCCTGGGTTTTACCTCCAAAGAAAAACACAGTTAGTTGCTCTTTACAGTAGAGCATGAAATTAATGGGATCTATCTCCAAGCACACACAGTTAGTTCCGCTTTGCAGTAGTGCATACAATTCATAGATTCTACCTCCAAGCACACACAGTTAGTTACGCTGTGCAGTAGCGCAATTAATTCATGGGTTCTACCTCCAAGCACACACAGTTAGTTCCGCTTTGCAGTAGTGCATAACATTCATGGGTTCTACCTCCAAGCACACACAGTTAGTTCTGCTTCGCAGTAGTGCATAACATTCATGGGTTTTACCTCCAAGCAGACAGTTAGTTACGCTTTGCAGTCGTGAATACAATTCATGGGTTTTATCTCCAAGCATGCACATTTAGATTTGCTTTGCAGTAGTGAATAGAATTCATGGGTTCTATCTCCAAGCACACACAGTTAGTTACGCTTTGCTGTAGTGTATAACATTCATGGGTTCTACCTCCAAGCACACGCAGTTCGTTCCTCTTTGCAGTAGTGCATACAATTCATGGGTTCTACCTCCAAGCACGCACAGTTAGTTCCGCTTTGCAGTAGTGCATAAAATTATTGGGTTCTATCTACAAGCACACACACTTAGATTCGCTTTGCAATAGTGAATACCATTCATGGGTTCCATCTCCAAGCACACATTTAATTTCGCTTTGCAGTAGTGCATTACATACATGGGTTCTACCTCCAAGCACACACAGTTAGTTCCTCTTTGCAGTAGTGCATAACATTCATGGGTTCTACCTCCAAGCACACACAGTTAGATTTGCTTTGCAGTAGTGAATACAATTCATGGGTTCTATCTCCAAGCACACAAAGTTAGTTACGCGTTGCGGTAGTGCATAACATTCATGGGTTCTACCTCAAGCACACACAGTTAGTTCCTCTTTGCAGTAGTGCATAACATTCATGGGTTCTACCTCCAAGCACACGCAGTTAGTTCCGCATTGCAGTAGTGCATGACATTCCTGGGTTCTACCTCCAAAGAAAAACACAGTTAGTTCCTCTTTACAGTAGAGCATGAAATTAATGGGATCTATCTCCAAGCACACACAGTTAGTTCCGCTTTGCAGTAGTGCATACAATTCATAGATTCTACCTCCAAGCACACACAGTTAGTTACGCTTTGCAGTAGCGCAATTAATTCATGGGTTCTACCTCCAAGCACACACAGTTAGTTCCGCTTTGCAGTAGTGCATAACATTCATGGGTTCTACCTCCAAGCACACACAGTTAGTTCTGCTTTGCAGTAGTGCATAACATTCATGGGTTTTACCTCCAAGCAGACAGTTAGTTACGCTTTGCAGTAGTGAATAAAATTCATGGGTTTTATCTCCAAGCACACACATTTAGATTTGCTTTGCAGTAGTGAATAGAATTCATGGGTTCTATCTCCAAGCACACACAGTTAGTTACGCTTTGCAGTAGTGCATAACATTCATGGGTTCTACCTCCAAACATGCACAGCTAGTTCCGCTTTGCAGTAGTGCATAACATTCATGGGATTTACCTCCAAGCACACACAGTTAGTTCCTCTTTGCAGTAGTGCATAACATTCATGGGTTCTACCTCCAAACATGCACAGCTAGTTCCGCTTTGCAGTAGTGCATAACATTCATGGGTTCTACCTCCAAGCACACACAGTTAGTTCCGCTTTACAGTAGTGCATACAATTCATGGGTTTTACCTCCAAGCACACAGTTAGATTTGCTTTGCAGTAGTGAATAGAATTCATGGGTTCTATCTCCAAGCACACAAAGTTAATTACGCTTTGCGGTAGTGCATAACATTCATGGGTTCTACCTCCAAGCACACGCAGTTAGTTCCACTTTGCAGTAATGCATGACATTCTTGGGTTCTACCTCTAAAGAAAAACACAGTTAGTTCCGCTTTGCAGTAGTGCATACAATTCATGGATTCTATCTCCAAGCACACACAGTTAGTTACGCTTTGCAGTAGTGCATATAATTCATGGGTTCTACCTCCAAGCACACACAGTTAGTTCCCCTTTGCAGTAGTGCATAACATTCATGGGTTCTACCTCCAAGCCCACACAGTTAGTCCCACATAGCAATAGAGCATACAATTCATGGGTTCTATCTCCAAGCACACACAGTTAGATTTGCTTTGCAGTAGTGAATACAATTCACGGTTTCTATCTCCAAGCACACAAAGTTAGTTACGCTTTGCGGTAGTGCATAACATTCATGGGTTCTACCTCCAAGCACACACAGTTAGTTCCACTTTACAGTAGTGCATACAATTCATGGGTTCTATCTCCAAGCACACACAGTTAGTTGCACTTTGCAGTAGTGCATACAATTCATGGGTTCTACCTCCAAGCACGCACAGTTAGTTCCGCTTTGCAGTAGTGCATAAAATTCATGGGTTCTACCTCCAAACACGCACAGTTAGTTCCTCTTTGCAGTAGCGCATAACATTCATGGGTTCTACCTCCAAGCACACGCAGTTAGTTACACTTTGCAGTAATGCATAACATTCTTGGGTTCTACCTCCAACAAAAAACACAGTTAGTTCAGCTTTGCAGTAGTGCATACAATTCATGGGTTCTACCTCCAAGTACACACAGTTACTTACGCTTTGCAGTAGTGCATATGATTCATCGGTTCTACCTCCAATCACACACGGTTAGTTCCGCTTTGCAGTAGTGCATAACATTCATGGGTTCTACCTCCAAGCACACACAGTAAGTTCCGCTTTACAGTAGTGCATACAATTAATGGGTTCTACCTCCAAGCACACACAGTTAGTTCCGCTTTGCCTTAGTGCATAGCATTCATGGTTTCTACCTCCAAGCACACACAGTTAGTTCCGCTTTACAGTAGTGCATACAATTCATGGGTTCTACCTCCAAGCACACACAGTTAGTCCCACATAGCAGTAGAGCATACAATTCATGGGTTTTATCTCGAAGCACACACGGTTAGTTCCGCTTTGCACTAGTGCATAACATTCATGGGTTCTACCTCCAAGCACACACAGTTAGTTCCACTTTACAGTAGTGCATACAATTCATGGGTTCTATCTCCAAGCACACACAGTTAGTTGCACTTTGCAGTAGTGCATACATTCATGGGTTCTACCTCCAAGCACGCACAGTTAGTTCCGCTTTGCAGTAGTGCATAAAATTCATGGGTTCTATCTCCAAGCACACACACTTAGATTCGCTTTGCAATAGTGAATACCATTTATGGGTTCCATCTCCAAGCTGACATTTAATTTCGCTTTGCAGTAGTGCATTACATACATGGGTTCTACCTCCAAGCACACACAGTTAGTTCCTCTTTGCAGTAGTGCATAACATTCATGGGTTCTACCTCCAAGCACACACAGTTAGATTTGCTTTGCAGTAGTGAATACAATTCATGGGTTCTATCTCCAAGCACACAAAGTTAGTTACGCGTTGCGGTAGTGCATAACATTCATAGGTTCTACCTCAAGCACACACAGTTAGTTCCTCTTTACAGTAGTGCATAACATTCCTGGGTTTCACCTCCAAAGAAAAACACAGTTAGTTCCTCTTTACAGTAGAGCATGAAATTAATGGGATCTATCTCCAAGCACACACAGTTAGTTCGGCTTTGCAGTAGTGCATACAATTCATAGATTCTACCTCCAAGCACACACAGTTAGTTACACTTTGCAGTAGCGCAATTAATTCATGGGTTCTACCTCCAAGCACACACAGTTAGTTCCGCTTTGCAGTAGTGCATAACATTCATGGATTCTACCTCCAAGCACACACAGTTAGTTCTGCTTCGCAGTAGTGCATAACATTCATGGGTTTTACCTCCAAGCAGACAGTTAGTTACGATTTGCAGTAGTGAATACAATTCATGGGTTTTATCTCCAAGCACGCACATTTAGATTGGCTTTGCAGTAGTGAATAGAATTCATGGGTTCTATCTCCAAGCACACACAGTTAGTTACGCTTTGCTGTAGTGTATAACATTCATGGGTTCTACCTCCAAACACGCACAGTTAGTTCCTCTTTGCAGTAGCGCATAACATTCATAGGTTCTACCTCCAAGCACACGCAGTTAGTTCCACTTTGCAGTAATGCATAACATTCTTGGGTTCTACCTCCAAAGAAAAACACAGTTAGTTCAGCTTTGCAGTAGTGCATACAATTCATGGGTTCTACCTCCAAGTACACACAGTTACTTACGCTTTGCAGTAGTGCATATGATTCATCGGTTCTACCTCCAAGCACACACGGTTAGTTCCGCTTTGCAGTAGTGCATAACATTCATGGGTTCTACCTCCAAGCACACACAGTAAGTTCCGCTTTACAGTAGTGCATACAATTAATGGGTTCTACCTCCAAGCACACACGGTTAGTTCCGCTTTGCCTTAGTGCATAGCATTCATGGTTTCTACCTCCAAGCACACACAGTTAGTTCCGCTTTACAGTAGTGCATACAATTCATGGGTTCTACCTCCAAGCACACACAGTTAGTCCCACATAGCAGTAGAGCATACAATTCATGGGTTTTATCTCGAAGCACACACGGTTAGTTCCGCTTTGCACTAGTGCATAACATTCATGGGTTCTACCTCCAAGCACACACAGTTAGTTCCACTTTACAGTAGTGCATACAATTCATGGGTTCTATCTCCAAGCACACACAGTTAGTTGCACTTTGCAGTAGTGCATACAATTCATGGGTTCTACCTCCAAGCACGCACAGTTAGTTCCGCTTTGCAGTAGTGCATAAAATTCATGGGTTCTATCTCCAAGCACACACACTTAGATTCGCTTTGCAATAGTGAATACCATTCATGGGTTCCATCTCCAAGCACACATTTAATTTCGCTTTGCAGTAGTGCATTACATACATGGGTTCTACCTCCAAGCACAAACAGTTAGTTCCTCTTTGCAGTAGTGCATAACATTCATGGGTTCTACCTCCAAGCACACACAGTTAGATTTGCTTTGCAGTAGTGAATACAATTCATGGGTTCTATCTCCAAGCACACAATGTTAGTTACGCGTTGCGGTAGTGCATAACAATCATGGGTTCTACCTCAAGCACACACAGTTAGTTCCTCTTTGCAGTAGTGCATAACATTCATGGGTTCTACCTCCAAGCACACACAGTTAGTTCCGCTTTGCAGTAGTGCATGACATTCCTGGGTTTTACCTCCAAAGAAAAACACAGTTAGTTGCTCTTTACAGTAGAGCATGAAATTAATGGGATCTATCTCCAAGCACACACAGTTAGTTCCGCTTTGCAGTAGTGCATACAATTCATAGATTCTACCTCCAAGCACACACAGTTAGTTACGCTGTGCAGTAGCGCAATTAATTCATGGGTTCTACCTCCAAGCACACACAGTTAGTTCCGCTTTGCAGTAGTGCATAACATTCATGGGTTCTACCTCCAAGCACACACAGTTAGTTCTGCTTCGCAGTAGTGCATAACATTCATGGGTTTTACCTCCAAGCAGACAGTTAGTTACGCTTTGCAGTCGTGAATACAATTCATGGGTTTTATCTCCAAGCATGCACATTTAGATTTGCTTTGCAGTAGTGAATAGAATTCATGGGTTCTATCTCCAAGCACACACAGTTAGTTACGCTTTGCTGTAGTGTATAACATTCATGGGTTCTACCTCCAAGCACACGCAGTTCGTTCCTCTTTGCAGTAGTGCATAACATTCATGGGTTGTACCTACAAACACGCACAGTTAGTTCCTCTTTGCAGTAGCGCATAACATTCATGGGTTCTACCTCCAAGCACACGCAGTTAGTTCCACTTTGCAGTAATGCATAACATTCTTGGGTTCTACCTCCAAAGAAAAACACAGTTAGTTCAGCTTTGCAGTAGTGCATACAATTCATGGGTTCTACCTCCAAGTACACACAGTTACTTACGCTTTGCAGTAGTGCATATGATTCATCGGTTCTACCTCCAAGCACACACAGTTAGTTCCGCTTTGCAGTAGTGCATAACATTCATGGGTTCTACCTCCAAGCACACACAGTTAGTTCCGCTTTGCAGTAGTGCATAAAATTCATGGATTCTACCTCCAAGCACACACAGTTAGTTCCGCTTTGCGTTAGTGCATAGAATTCATGGTTTCTACCTCCAAGCACACACAGTTAGTTCCGCTTTACAGTAGTGCATACAATTAATGGGTTCTACCTCCAAGCACACACAGTTAGTTCCGCTTTGTCTCAGTGCATAGCATTCATGGTTTCTACCTCCAAGCACACACAGTTAGTTCTGCTTTACAGTAGTGCATACAATTCATGGATTCTACCTCCAAGCACACACAGTTAGTCCCACATAGCAGTAGAGCATACAATTCATGGGTTTTATCTCGAAGCACACACGGTTAGTTCCGCTTTGCAGTAGTGCATAACATTCATGGGTTCTACCTCCAAGCACACACATTTAGTTCCACTTTACAGTAGTGCATACAATTCATGGGTTCTAACTCCAAGCCCACACAGTTAGTCCCACATAGCAATAGAGCATACAATTCATGGGTTCTATCTCCAAGCACACACATTTAGATTCGCTTTGCAGTAGTGAATACAATTCATGGGTTCTATCTCCAAGCACACAAAGTTAGTTACGCTTTGCGGTAGTGCATAACATTCATGGGTTCTACCTCCAAGCACACACAGTTAGTTCCTCTTTGCAGTAGTGCATAACATTTATGGGTTCTACCTCCAAACATGCACAGCTAGTTCCACTTTGCAGCAGTGCATAACATTCATGGGTTCTACCTCCAAGCACACACAGTTAGTTCCGCTTTACAGTAGTGCATACAATTCATGGGTTTTACCTCCAAGCACACAGTTAGATTTGCTTTGCAGTAGTGAATACAATTCAGAGGTTCTATCTCCAAGCAAACAAAGTTAATTACGCTTTGCGGTAGTGCATATAATTCATGGGTTCTACCTCCAAGCACACACAGTTAGGTCCTCTTTGCAGTAGTGCATAACATTCATGGGTTCTACCTCCAAGCACACACAGATAGTTCTGCTTTGCAGTAGTGCATGACATTCTTGAGTTCTACCTCCAAAGAAAAACACAGTTAGTTCCGCTTTGCAGTAGGGCATACAACTCATGGATTCTACCTCCAAGCACACACAGTTAGTTTCGCTTTGCAGTAGTGCATATAATTCATGGGTTCTACCTCCAAGCACACACAGTTAGTTCCCCTTTGCAGTAGTGCATAACATTCATGGGTTCTACCTCCAAGCACACACAGTTATTTCCGCTTTGCAGTAGTGCATCCAATTCATGGGTTCTACCTCCAAGCACACACAGTTAGTCCCACATAGCAGTAGAGCATACAATTCATGGGTTCTATCTTCAAGCACACACAGTTAGTTGCGCTTTGCAGTAGTGCATAACATTCATGGGTTCTAAATCCAAGCACACACAGTTAGTTCCACTTTACAGTAGTGCATACAATTCATGGGTTCTATCTCCAAGCACACACAGTTAGTTGCACTTTGCAGTAGTGCATACAATTCATGGGTTCTACCTCCAAGCACGCACAGTTAGTTCCGCTTTGCAGTAGTGCATAAAATTCATGGGTTCTATCTCCAAGCACACACACTTAGATTCGCTTTGCAATAGTGAATACCATTCATGGGTTCCATCTCCAAGCACACATTTAGTTTCGCTTTGCAATAGTGCATTACACACATGCGTTCTACCTCCAAGCACACACAGTTAGTTCCTCTTTGCAGTAGTGCATAACATTCATGGGTTCTACCTCCAAGCACACACAGTTAGATTTGCTTTGCAGTAGTGAATACAATTCATGGGTTCTATCTCCAAGCACACAAAGTTAGTTACGCGTTGCGGTAGTGCATAACATTCATGGGTTCTACCTCAAGCACACACAGTTAGTTCCTCTTTGCAGTAGTGCATAACATTCATGGGTTCTACCTCCAAGCACACGCAGTTAGTTCCGCTTTGCAGTAGTGCATGACATTCCTGGGTTTTACCGCCAAAGAAAAATACAGTTAGTTCCTCTTTACAGTAGAGCATGAAATTAATGGGATCTATCTCCAAGCACACACAGTTAGTTCCGCTTTGCAGTAGTGCATACAATTCATAGATTCTACCTCCAAGCACACACAGTTAGTTACGCTTTGCAGTAGCTCAATTAATTCATGGGTTCTACCTCCAAGCACACACAGTTAGTTCCGCTTTGCAGTAGTGCATAACATTCATGGGTTCTACCTCCAAGCACACACAGTTAGTTCTGCTTCGCAGTAGTGCATAACATTCATGGGTTTTACCTCCAAGCAGACAGTTAGTTACGCTTTGCAGTAGTGAATACAATTCATGGGTTTTATCTCCAAGCACGCACATTTAGATTTGCTTTGCAGTAGTGAATAGAATTCATGGGTTCTATCTCCAAGCACACACAGTTAGTTACGCTTTGCTGTAGTGTATAACATTCATAGGTTCTACCTCCAAGCACACGCAGTTCGTTCCTCTTTGCAGTAGTGCATAACATTCATGGGTTCTACCTCCAAACACGCACAGTTAGTTCCTCTTTGCAGTAGCGCATAACATTCATGGGTTCTACCTCCAAGCACACGCAGTTAGTTCCACTTTGCAGTAATGCATAACATTCTTGGGTTCTACCTCCAAAGAAAAACACAGTTAGTTCAGCTTTGCAGTAGTGCATACAATTCATGGGTTCTACCTCCAAGTACACACAGTTACTTACGCTTTGCAGTAGTGCATATGATTCATCGGTTCTACCTCCAAGCACACACAGTTAGTTCCGCTTTGCAGTAGTGCATAACATTCATGGGTTCTACCTCCAAGCACACACAGTTAGTTCCGCTTTGCAGTAGTGCATAAAATTCATGGATTCTACCTCCAAGCACACACAGTTAGTTCCGCTTTGCGTTAGTGCATAGCATTCATGGTTTCTACCTCCAAGCACACACAGTTAGTTCCGCTTTACAGTAGTGCATACAATTAATGGGTTCTACCTCCAAGCACACACAGTTAGTTCCGCTTTGTCTTAGTGCATAGCATTCATGGTTTCTACCTCCAAGCACACACAGTTAGTTCTGCTTTACAGTAGTGCATACAATTCATGGGTTCTACCTCCAAGCACACACAGTTAGTCCCACATAGCAGTAGAGCATACAATTCATGGGTTTTATCTCGAAGCACACACGGTTAGTTCCGCTTTGCAGTAGTGCATAACATTCATGGGTTCTACCTCCAAGCACACACAGTTAGTTCCGCTTTACAGTAGTGCATACAATTCATGGGTTCTAACTCCAAGCTCACACAGTTAGTCCCACATAGCAATAGAGCATACAATTCATGGGTTCTATCTCCAAGCACACACAGTTAGATTCGCTTTGCAGTAGTGAATACAATTCATGGGTTCTATCTCCAAGCACACAAAGTTAGTTACGCTTTGCGGTAGTGCATAACATTCATGGGTTCTACCTCCAAGCACACACAGTTAGTTCCTCTTTGCAGTAGTGCATAACATTTATGGGTTCTACCTCCAAACATGCACAGCTAGTTCCACTTTGCAGTAGTGCATAACATTCATGGGTTCTACCTCCAAGCACACACAGTTAGTTCCGCTTTACAGTAGTGCATACAATTCATGGGTTTTACCTCCAAGCACACATTTAGATTTGCTTTGCAGTAGTGAATACAATTCAGAGGTTCTATCTCCAAGCAAACAAAGTTAATTACGCTTTGCGGTAGTGCATAAAATTCATGGGTTCTACCTCCAAGCACACACAGTTAGGTCCTCTTTGCAGTAGTGCATAACATTCATGGGTTCTACCTCCAAGCACACACAGATAGTTCTGCTTTGCAGTAGTGCATGACATTCTTGAGTTCTACCTCCAAAGAAAAACACAGTTAGTACCGCTTTGCAGTAGAGCATACAACTCATGGATTCTACCTCCAAGCGCACACAGTTAGTTTCGCTTTGCAGTAGTGCATATAATTCATGGGTTCTACCTCCAAGCACACACAGTTAGTTCCCCTTTGCAGTAGTGCATAACATTCATGGGTTCTACCTCCAAGCACACACAGTTATTTCCGCTTTGCAGTAGTGCATCCAATTCATGGGTTCTACCTCCAAACACACACATTTAGTCCCACATAGCAGTAGAGCATACAATTCATGGGTTCTATCTTCAAGCACACACAGTTAGTTGCGCTTTGCAGTAGTGCATAACATTCATGGGTTCTACCTCCAAGCACACACAGTTAGTTCCACTTTACAGTAGTGCATACAATTCATGGGTTCTATCTCCAAGCACACACAGTTAGTTGCACTTTGCAGTAGTGCATACAATTCATGGGTTCTACCTCCAAGCACGCACAGTTAGTTCCGCTTTGCAGTAGTGCATAAAATTCATGGGTTCTATCTCCAAGCACACACACTTAGATTCGCTTTGCAATAGTGAATACCATTCATGGGTTCCATCTCCAAGCACACATTTAGTTTCGCTTTGCAATAGTGCATTACACACATGGGTTCTACCTCCAAGCACACACAGTTAGTTCCTCTTTGCAGTAGTGCATAACATTCATGGGTTCTACCTCCAAGCACACACAGTTAGATTTGCTTTGCAGTAGTGAATACAATTCATGGGTTCTATCTCCAAGCACACAAAGTTAGTTACGCGTTGCGGTAGTGCATAACATTCATGGGTTCTACCTCAAGCACACACAGTTAGTTCCTCTTTGCAGTAGTGCATAACATTCATGGGTTCTACCTCCAAGCACACGCAGTTAGTTCCGCTTTGCAGTAGTGCATACAATTAATGGGTTCTACCTCCAAGCACACACAGTTAGTTCCGCTTTGCCTTAGTGCATAGCATTCATGGTTTCTACCTCCAAGCACACACAGTTAGTTCCGCTTTACAGTAGTGCATACAATTCATGGGTTCTACCTCCAAGCACACACAGTTAGTCCCACATAGCAGTAGAGAATACAATTCATGGGTTTTATCTCGATGCACACACGGTTAGTTCCGCTTTGCACTAGAGCATAACATTCATGGGTTCTACCTCCAAGCACACGCAGTTAGTTCCGCTTTGCAGTAGTGCATACAATTAATGGGTTCTACCTCCAAGCACACACAGTTAGTTCCGCTTTGCCTTAGTGAATAGCATTCATGGTTTCTACCTCCAAGCACACACAGTTAGTTCCGCTTTACAGTGGTGCATACAATTCATGGGTTCTACCTCCAAGCACACACAGTTAGTCCCACATAGCAGTAGAGAATACAATTCATGGGTTTTATCTCGATGCACACACGGTTAGTTCCGCTTTGCACTAGAGCATAACATTCATGGGTTCTACCTCCAAGCACACACAGTTAGTTCCACTTTACAGTAGTGCATACAATTCACGGGTTCTATCTCCAAGCACACACAGTTAGTTGCACTTTGCAGTAGTGCATACAATTCATGGGTTCTACCTCCAAGCACGCACAGTTAGTTCCGCTTTGCAGTAGTGCATAAAATTCATGGGTTCTATCTCCAAGCACACACACTTAGATTCGCTTTGCAATAGTGAATACCATTCATGGGTTCCATCTCCAAGCACATATTTAATTTTGCTTTCCAGTAGTGCATTACATACATGGGTTCTACCTCCAAGCACACACAGTTAGATTTGCTTTGCAGTAGTGAATACAATTCATGGGTTCTATCTCCAAGCACACAAAGTTAGTTACGCGTTGCGGTAGTGCATAACATTCATGGGTTCTACCTCAAGCACACACAGTTAGTTCCTCTTTGCAGTAGTGCATAACATTCATGGGTTCTACCTCCAAGCACACGCAGTTAGTTCCGCTTTGCAGTAGTGCATGACATTCCTGGATTCTACCTCCAAAGAAAAACACAGTTAGTTCCTCTTTACAGTAGAGCATGAAATTAATGGGATCTATCTCCAAGCACACACAGTTAGTTCCGCTTTGCAGTAGTGCATACAATTCATAGATTCTACCTCTAAGCACACACAGTTAGTTACGCTTTGCAGTAGCGCAATTAATTCATGGGTTCTACCTCCAAGCACACGCAGTTAGTTCCGCTTTGCAGTAGTGCATAACATTCATGGGTTCTACCTCCAAGCACACACAGTTAGTTCTGCTTTGCAGTAGTCCATAATATTCATGGGTTTTACCTCCAAGCAGACAGTTAGTTACGCTTTGCAGTAGTGAATACAATTCATGGGTTTTATCTCCAAGCACACACATTTAGATTTGCTTTGCAGTAGTGAATAGAATTCATGGGTTCTATCTCCAAGCACACACAGTTAGTTACGCTTTGCTGTAGTGTATAACATTCATGGGTTCTACCTCCAAGCACACGCAGTTCGTTCCTCTTTGCAGTAGTGCATAACATTCATGGGTTCTACCTCCAAACACGCACAGTTAGTTCCTCTTTGCAGTAGCGCATAACATTCATGGGTTCTACCTCCAAGCACACACAGTTAGTTCCACTTTACAGTAGTGCATACAATTCATGGGTTCTATCTCCAAGCACACACAGTTAGTTGCACTTTGCAGTAGTGCATACAATTCATGGGTTCTACCTCCAAGCACGCACAGTTAGTTCCGCTTTGCAGTAGTGCATAAAACTCATGGGTTCTATCTCCAAGCACACACACTTAGATTTTCTTTGCAATAGTGAATACCATTCATGGGTTCCATCTCCAAGCACACATTTAGTTTCGCTTTGCAATAGTGCATTACATACATGGGTTCTACCTCCAAGCACACACAGTTAGTTCCTCTTTGCAGTAGTGCATAACATTCATGGGTTCTACCTCCAAGCACACACAGTTAGATTTGCTTTGCAGTAGTGAATACAATTCATGGGTTCTATCTCCAAGCACACAAAGTTAGTTACGCGTTGCGGTAGTGCATAACATTCATGGGTTCTACCTCAAGCACACACAGTTAGTTCCTCTTTGCAGTAGTGCATAACATTCATGGGTTCTACCTCCAAGCACACGCAGTTAGTTCCGCTTTGCAGTAGTGCATACAATTAATGGGTTCTACCTCCAAGCACACACAGTTAGTTCCGCTTTGCCTTAGTGCATAGCATTCATGGTTTCTACCTCCAAGCACACACAGTTAGTTCCGCTTTACAGTAGTGCATACAATTCATGGGTTCTACCTCCAAGCACACACAGTTAGTCCCACATAGCAGTAGAGAATACAATTCATGGGTTTTATCTCGATGCACACACGGTTAGTTCCGCTTTGCACTAGAGCATAACATTCATGGGTTCTACCTCCAAGCACACGCAGTTAGTTCCGCTTTGCAGTAGTGCATACAATTAATGGGTTCTACCTCCAAGCACACACAGTTAGTTCCGCTTTGCCTTAGTGAATAGCATTCATGGTTTCTACCTCCAAGCACACACAGTTAGTTCCGCTTTACAGTAGTGCATACAATTCATGGGTTCTACCTCCAAGCACACACAGTTAGTCCCACATAGCAGTAGAGAATACAATTCATGGGTTTTATCTCGATGCACACACGGTTAGTTCCGCTTTGCACTAGAACATAACATTCATGGGTTCTACCTCCAAGCACACACAGTTAGTTCCACTTTACAGTAGTGCATACAATTCACGGGTTCTATCTCCAAGCACACACAGTTAGTTGCACTTTGCAGTAGTGCATACAATTCATGGGTTCTACCTCCAAGCACGCACAGTTAGTTCCGCTTTGCAGTAGTGCATAAAATTCATGGGTTCTATCTCCAAGCACACACACTTAGATTCGCTTTGCAATAGTGAATACCATTCATGGGTTCCATCTCCAAGCACACATTTAATTTCGCTTTGCAGTAGTGCATTACATACATGGGTTCTACCTCCAAGCACACACAGTTAGATTTGCTTTGCAGTAGTGAATACAATTCATGGGTTCTATCTCCAAGCACACAAAGTTAGTTATGCGTTGCGGTAGTGCATAACATTCATGGGTTCTACCTCAAGCACACACAGTTAGTTCCTCTTTGCAGTAGTGCATAACATTCATGGATTCTACCTCCAAGCACACGCAGTTAGTTCCGCTTTGCAGTAGTGCATGACATTCCTGGGTTCTACCTCCAAAGAAAAACACAGTTAGTTCGTGTTTACAGTAGAGCATGAAATTAATGGGATCTATCTCCAAGCACACACAGTTAGTTCCGCTTTGCAGTAGTGCATACAATTCATAGATTCTACCTCCAAGCACACACAGTTAGTTACCCTTTGCAGTAGCGCAATTAATTCATGGGTTCTACCTCCAAGCACACACAGTTAGTTCCGCTTTGCAGTAGTGCATAACATTCATGGGTTCTACCTCCAAGCACACACAGTTAGTTCTTCTTTGCAGTAGTGCATAATATTCATGGGTTTTACCTCCAAGCAGACAGTTAGTTACGCTTTGCAGTTTTGAATACAATTCATGGGTTTTATCTCCAAGCACACACATTTAGATTTGCTTTGCAGTAGTGAATAGAATTCATGGGTTCTATCTCCAAGCACACACAGTTAGTTACGCTTTGCTGTAGTGTATAACATTCATGGGTTCTACCTCCAAGCACACGCAGTTCGTTCCTCTTTGCAGTAGTGCATAACATTCATGGGTTCTACCTCCAAACACGCACAGTTAGTTCCTCTTTGCAGTAGCGCATAACATTCATGGGTTCTACCTCCAAGCACACGCAGTTAGTTCCACTTTGCAGTAATGCATAACATTCTTGGGTTCTACCTCCAAAGAAAAACACAGTTAGTTTAGCTTTGCAGTAGTGCATACAATTTATGGGTTCTACCTCCCAGTACACACAGTTACTTACGCTTGAAGTAGTGCATATGATTCATCGGTTCTACCTCCAAGCACACACAGTTAGTTCCGCTTTGCAGTAGTGCATAACATTCATGGGTTCTACCTCCAAGCACACACAGTTAGTTCCGCTTTGCAGTAGTGCATAAAATTCATGGATTCTACCTCCAAGCACACACAATTAGTTCCGCATTGCCTTAGTGCATAGCATTCATGGTTTCTACCTCCAAGCACACACAGTTAGTTCCGCTTTACAGTAGTGCATACAATTAATGGGTTTTACCTCCAAGCACACACAGTTAGTTCCGCTTTGCCTTAGTGCGTAGCATTCATGGTTTCTACCTCCAAGCACACACAGTTAGTTCTGCTTTACAGTAGTGCATACAATTCATGGGTTCTACCTCCAAGCACACACAGTTAGTCCCACATAGCAGTAGAGCATACAATTCATGGGTTTTATCTCGAAGCACACACGGTTAGTTCCGCTTTGCAGTAGTGCATAACATTCATGGGTTCTACCTCCAAGCACACACAGTTAGTTCCGCTTTACAGTAGTGCATAAAATTCATGGGTTCTAACTCCAAGCCCACACAGTTAGTCCCACATAGCAATAGAGCATACAATTCATGGGTTCTATCTCCAAGCACACACAGTTAGATTCGCTTTGCAGTAGTGAATACAATTCATGGTTTCTATCTCCAAGCACACAAAGTTAGTTACGCTTTGCGGTAGTGCATAACATTCATGGGTTCTACCTCCAAGCTCACACAGTTAGTTCCTCTTTGCAGTAGTGCATAACATTTATGGGTTCTACCTCCAAACATGCACAGCTAGTTCCGCTTTGCAGTAGTGCATAACATTCATGGGTTCTACCTCCAAGCACACACAGTTAGTTCCGCTTAACAGTAGTGCATACAATTCATGGGTTTTACCTCCAAGCACACAGTTAGATTTGATTTGCAGTAGTGAATACAATTCATGGGCTCTATCTCTAAGCACACAAAGTTAATTACACTTTGCGGTAGTGCAAAAAATTCATGGGTTCTACCTCCAAGCACACACAATTAGGTCCTCTTTGCAGTAGTGCATAACATTCATGGGTTCTACCTCCAAGCACACACAGTTAGTTCTGCTTTGCAGTAGTGCATGACATTCTTGAGTTCTACCTCCAAAGAAAAACACAGTTAGTTCCGCTTTGCAGTAGAGCATACAATTCATGGATTCTACCTCCAAGCACACACAGTTAGTTTCGCTTTGCAGTAGTGCATATAATTCATGGGTTCTACCTCCAAGCACACACAGTTAGTTCCCCTTTGCAGTAGTGCATAACATTCATGGGTTCTTCCTTCAAGCACACACAGTTATTTCTGCTTTGCAGTAGTGCATCCAATTCATGGGTTCTACATCCAAGCACACACAGTTAGTCCCACATAGCAGTAGAGCATACAATTAATGGGTTCTATCTTCAAGCACACACAGTTAGTTGCGCTTTGCAGTAGTGCATAACATTCATGGGTTCTACCTCCAAGCACACACAGTTAGTTCCACTTTACAGTAGTGCATACAATTCATGGGTTCTATCTCCAAGCACACACAGTTAGTTGCACTTTGCAGTAGTGCATACAATTCATGGGTTCTACCTCCAAGCACGCACAGTTAGTTCCGCTTTGCAGTAGTGCATAAAATTCATGGGTTCTATCTCCAAGCACACACACTTAGATTCGCTTTGCAATAGTGAATACCATTCATGGGTTCCATCTCCAAGCACACAATTAGTTTCGGTTTGCAGTAGTGCATTACATACATGGGTTGTACCTCCAAGCACACACAGTTAGTTCCTCTTTGCAGTAGTGCATAACATTCATGGGTTCTACCTCCAAGCACACACAGTTAGATTTTCTTTGCAGTAGTGAATACAATTCATGGGTTCTATCTCCAAGCACACAAAGTTAGTTACGCGTTGTGGTAGTGCATAACATTCATGGGTTCTACCTCAAGCACACACAGTTAGTTCCTCTTTGCAGTAGTGCATAACATTCATGGGTTCTACCTCCAAGCACACGCAGTTAGTTCCGCTTTGCAGTAGTGCATGACATTCCTGGGTTCTACCTCCAAAGAAAAACACAGTTAGTTCCTCTTTACAGTAGAGCATGAAATTAATGGGATCTACCTCCAAGCACACGCAGTTAGATCCGCTGTGCAGTAATGCATAACATTCTTGGGTTCTACCTGCAAAGAAAAACACAGTTAGTTCAGCTTTGCAGTAGTGCATACAATTCATGGGTTCTACCTCCAAGTACACACAGTTACTTACACTTTGCAGTAGTGCATATGATTCATCGGTTCTACCTCCAAGCACACACAGTTAGTTCCGCTTTGCAGTAGTGCATAACATTCATGGGTTCTACCTCCAAGCACACACAGTTAGTTCCGCTTTGCAGTAGTGCATAAAATTCATGGATTCTACCTCCAAGCACCCACAGTTAGTTCCGCTTTGCCTTAGTGCATAGCATTCATGGTTTCTACCTCCAAGCACACACAGTTAGTTCCGCTTTACAGTAGTGCATAACATTCATGGGTTCTACCTCCAAGCACACACAGTTAGTTCCGCTTTGCCGTAGTGCATACAATTCATGGGTTCTAACTCCAAGCTCACACAGTTAGTCCCACATAGCAATAGAGCATACAATTCATGGGTTCTATCTCCAAGCACACACAGTTAGATTCGCTTTGCAGTAGTGAATACAATTCATGGGTTCTATCTCCAAGCACACAAAGTTAGTTACGCTTTGCGGTAGTGCATAACATTCATGGCTTCTACCTCCAAGCACACACAGTTAGTTCCTCTTTGCAGTAGTGCATAACATTTATGGGTTCTACCTCCAAACATGCACAGCTAGTTCCACTTTGCAGTAGTGCATAACATTTATGGGTTCTACCTCCAAGCACACACAGTTAGTTCCGCTTTACAGTAGTGCATACAATTCATGGGTTTTACCTCCAAGCACACAGTTAGATTTGCTTTGCAGTAGTGAATACAATTCAGAGGTTCTATCTCCAAGCAAACAAAGTTAATTACGCTTTGCGGTAGTGCATAAAATTCATGGGTTCTACCTCCAAGCACACACAGTTAGGTCCTCTTTGCAGTAGTGCATAACATTCATGGGTTCTACCTCCAAGCACACACAGATAGTTCTGCTTTGCAGTAGTGCATGACATTCTTGAGTTCTACCTCCAAAGAAAAACACAGTTAGTTCCGCTTTGCAGTAGAGCATACAACTCATGGATTCTACCTCCAAGCACACACAGTTAGTTTCGCTTTGCAGTAGTGCATATAATTCATGGGTTCTACCTCCAAGCACACACAGTTAGTTCCCCTTTGCAGTAGTGCATAACATTCATGGGTTCTACCTCCAAGCACACACAGTTATTTCCGCTTTGCAGTAGTGCATCCAATTCATGGGTTCTACCTCCAAGCACACACAGTTAGTCCCACATAGCAGTAGAGCATACAATTCATGGGTTCTATCTTCAAGCACACACAGTTAGTTGCGCTTTGCAGTAGTGCATAACATTCATGGGTTCTACCTCCAAGCACACACAGTTAGTTCCACTTTACAGTAGTGCATACAATTCATGGGTTCTATCTCCAAGCACACACAGTTAGTTGCACTTTGCAGTAGTGCATACAATTCATGGGTTCTACCTCCAAGCACGCACAGTTAGTTCCGCTTTGCAGTAGTGCATAAAATTCATGGGTTCTATCTCCAAGCACACACACTTAGATTTGCTTTGCAATAGTGAATACCATTCATGGGTTCCATCTCCAAGCACACATTTAGTTTCGCTTTGCAATAGTGCATTACACACATGGGTTCTACCTCCAAGCACACACAGTTAGTTCCTCTTTGCAGTAGTGCATAACATTCATGGGTTCTACCTCCAAGCACACACAGTTAGATTTGCTTTGCAGTAGTGAATACAATTCATGGGTTCTATCTCCAAGCACACAAAGTTAGTTACGCGTTGCGGTAGTGCATAACATTCATGGGTTCTACCTCAAGCACACACAGTTAGTTCCTCTTTGCAGTAGTGCATAACATTCATGGGTTCTACCTCCAAGCACACGCAGTTAGTTCCGCTTTGCAGTAGTGCATACAATTAATGGGTTCTACCTCCAAGCACACACAGTTAGTTCCGCTTTGCCTTAGTGCATAGCATTCATGGTTTCTACCTCCAAGCACACACAGTTAGTTCCGCTTTACAGTAGTGCATACAATTCATGGGTTCTACCTCCAAGCACACACAGTTAGTCCCACATAGCAGTAGAGAATACAATTCATGGGTTTTATCTCGATGCACACACGGTTAGTTCCGCTTTGCACTAGAGCATAACATTCATGGGTTCTACCTCCAAGCACACGCAGTTAGTTCCGCTTTGCAGTAGTGCATACAATTAATGGGTTCTACCTCCAAGCACACACAGTTAGTTCCGCTTTGCCTCAGTGAATAGCATTCATGGTTTCTACCTCCAAGCACACACAGTTAGTTCCGCTTTACAGTAGTGCATACAATTCATGGGTTCTACCTCCAAGCACACACAGTTAGTCCCACATAGCAGTAGAGAATACAATTCATGGGTTTTATCTCGATGCACACATGGTTAGTTCCGCTTTGCACTAGAGCATAACATTCATGGGTTCTACCTCCAAGCACACACAGTTAGTTCCACTTTACAGTAGTGCATACAATTCACGGGTTCTATCTCCAAGCACACACAGTTAGTTGCACTTTGCAGTAGTGCATACAATTCATGGGTTCTACCTCCAAGCACGCACAGTTAGTTCTGCTTTGCAGTAGTGCATAAAATTCATGGGTTCTATCTCCAAGCACACACACTTAGATTCGCTTTGCAATAGTGAATACCATTCATGGGTTCCATCTCCAAGCACACATTTAATTTCGCTTTGCAGTAGTGCATTACATACATGGGTTCTACCTCCAAGCACACACAGTTAGATTTGCTTTGCAGTAGTGAATACAATTCATGGGTTCTATCTCCAAGCACACAAAGTTAGTTACGCGTTGCGGTAGTGCATAACATTCATGGGTTCTACCTCAAGCACACACAGTTAGTTCCTCTTTGCAGTAGTGCATAACATTCATGGGTTCTACCTCCAAGCACACGCAGTTAGTTCCGCTTTGCAGTAGTGCATGACATTCCTGGGTTCTACCTCCAAAGAAAAACACAGTTAGTTCCTCTTTACAGTAGAGCATGAAATTAATGGGATCTATCTCCAAGCACACACAGTTAGTTCCGCTTTGCAGTAGTGCATACAATTCATAGATTCTACCTCCAAGCACACACAGTTAGTTACGCTTTGCAGTAGCGCAATTAATTCATGGGTTCTACCTCCAAGCACACGCAGTTAGTTCCGCTTTGCAGTAGTGCATAACATTCATGGGTTCTACCTCCAAGCACACACAGTTAGTTCTGCTTTGCAGTAGTGCATAATATTCATGGGTTTTACCTCCAAGCAGACAGTTAGTTACGCTTTTCAGTAGTGAATACAATTCATGGGTTTTATCTCCAAGCACACACATTTAGATTTGCTTTGCAGTAGTGAATAGAATTCATGGGTTCTATCTCCAAGCACACACAGTTAGTTACGCTTTGCAGTAGTGTATAACATTCATGGGTTCTACCTCCAAGCACACGCAGTTCGTTCCTCTTTGCAGTAGTGCATAACATTCATGGGTTCTACCTCCAAACACGCACAGTTAGTTCCTCTTTGCAGTAGCGCATAACATTCATGGGTTCTACCTCCAAGCACACACAGTTAGTTCCACTTTACAGTAGTGCATACAATTCATGGGTTCTATCTCCAAGCACACACAGTTAGTTGCACTTTGCAGTAGTGCATACAATTCATGGGTTCTACCTCCAAGCACGCACAGTTAGTTCCGCTTTGCAGTAGTGCATAAAATTCATGGGTTCTATCTCCAAGCACACACACTTAGATTTGCTTTGCAATAGTGAATACCATTCATGGGTTCCATCTCCAAGCACACATTTAGTTTCGCTTTGCAATAGTGCATTACATACATGGGTTCTACCTCCAAGCACACACAGTTAGTTCCTCTTTGCAGTAGTGCATAACATTCATGGGTTCTACCTCCAAGCACACACAGTTAGATTTGCTTTGCAGTAGTGAATACAATTCATGGGTTCTATCTCCAAGCACACAAAGTTAGTTACGCGTTGCGGTAGTGCATAACATTCATGGGTTCTACCTCAAGCACACACAGTTAGTTCCTCTTTGCAGTAGTGCATAACATTCATGGGTTCTACCTCCAAGCACACGCAGTTAGTTCCGCTTTGCAGTAGTGCATACAATTAATGGGTTCTACCTCCAAGCACACACAGTTAGTTCCGCTTTGCCTTAGTGCATAGCATTCATGGTTTCTACCTCCAAGCACACACAGTTAGTTCCGCTTTACAGTAGTGCATACAATTCATGGGTTCTACCTCCAAGCACACACAGTTAGTCCCACATAGCAGTAGAGAATACAATTCATGGGTTTTATCTCGATGCACACACGGTTAGTTCCGCTTTGCACTAGAACATAACATTCATGGGTTCTACCTCCAAGCACACACAGTTAGTTCCACTTTACAGTAGTGCATACAATTCACGGGTTCTATCTCCAAGCACACACAGTTAGTTGCACTTTGCAGTAGTGCATACAATTCATGGGTTCTACCTCCAAGCACGCACAGTTAGTTCCGCTTTGCAGTAGTGCATAAAATTCATGGGTTCTATCTCCAAGCACACACACTTAGATTCGCTTTGCAATAGTGAATACCATTCATGGGTTCCATCTCCAAGCACACATTTAATTTCGCTTTGCAGTAGTGCATTACATACATGGGTTCTACCTCCAAGCACACACAGTTAGATTTGCTTTGCAGTAGTGAATACAATTCATGGGTTCTATCTCCAAGCACACAAAGTTAGTTACGCGTTGCGGTAGTGCATAACATTCATGGGTTCTACCTCAAGCACACACAGTTAGTTCCTCTTTGCAGTAGTGCATAACATTCATGTGTTCTACCTCCAAGCACACGCAGTTAGTTCCGCTTTGCAGTAGTGCATGACATTCCTGGGTTCTACCTCCAAAGAAAAACACAGTTAGTTCGTGTTTACAGTAGAGCATGAAATTAATGGGATCTATCTCCAAGCACACACAGTTAGTTCCGCTTTGCAGTAGTGCATACAATTCATAGATTCTACCTCCAAGCACACACAGTTAGTTACGCTTTGCAGTAGCGCAATTAATTCATGGGTTCTACCTCCAAGCACACACAGTTAGTTCCGCTTTGCAGTAGTGCATAACATTCATGGGTTCTACCTCCAAGCACACACAGTTAGTTCTTCTTTGCAGTAGTGCATAATATTCATGGGTTTTACCTCCAAGCAGACAGTTAGTTACGCTTTGCAGTAGTGAATACAATTCATGGGTTTTATCTCCAAGCACACACATTTAGATTTGCTTTGCAGTAGTGAATAGAATTCATGGGTTCTATCTCCAAGCACACACAGTTAGTTACGCTTTGCTGTAGTGTACAACATTCATGGGTTCTACCTCCAAGCACACGCAGTTCGTTCCTCTTTGCAGTAGTGCATAACATTCATGGGTTCTACCTCAAAACACGCACAGTTAGTTCCTCTTTGCAGTAGCGCATAACAGTCATGGGTTCTACCTCCAAGCACACGCAGTTAATTCCACTTTGCAGTAATGCATAACATTCATGGGTTCTACCTCCAAGCACACAAAGTTAGTTACGCGTTGCGGTAGTGCATAACATTCATGGGTTCTACCTCAAGCACACACAGTTAGTTCCTCTTTGCAGTAGTGCATAACATTCATGGGTTCTACCTCCAAGCACACGCAGTTAGTTCCGCTTTGCAGTAGTGCATGACATTCCTGGGTTCTACCTCCAAAGAAAAACACAGTTAGTTCGTGTTTACAGTAGAGCATGAAATTAATGGGATCTATCTCCAAGCACACACAGTTAGTTCCGCTTTGCAGTAGTGCATACAATTCATAGATTCTACCTCCAAGCACACACAGTTAGTTACGCTTTGCAGTAGCGCAATTAATTCATGGGTTCTACCTCCAAGCACACACAGTTAGTTCCGCTTTGCAGTAGTGCATAACATTCATGGGTTCTACCTCCAAGCACACACAGTTAGTTCTTCTTTGCAGTAGTGCATAATATTCATGGGTTTTACCTCCAAGCAGACAGTTAGTTACGCTTTGCAGTAGTGAATACAATTCATGGGTTTTATCTCCAAGCACACACATTTAGATTTGCTTTGCAGTAGTGAATAGAATTCATGGGTTCTATCTCCAAGCACACACAGTTAGTTACGCTTTGCTGTAGTGTACAACATTCATGGGTTCTACCTCCAAGCACACGCAGTTCGTTCCTCTTTGCAGTAGTGCATAACATTCATGGGTTCTACCTCCAAACACGCACAGTTAGTTCCTCTTTGCAGTAGCGCATAACAGTCATGGGTTCTACCTCCAAGCACACGCAGTTAGTTCCACTTTGCAGTAATGCATAACATTCTTGGGTTCTACCTCCAAAGAAAAACACAGTTAGTTCAGCTTTGCAGTAGTGCATACAATTTATGGGTTCTACCTCCCAGTACACACAGTTACTTACGCTTTGAAGTAGTGCATATGATTCATCGGTTCTACCTCCAAGCACACACAGTTAGTTCCGCTTTGCAGTAGTGCATAACATTCATGGGTTCTACCTCCAAGCACACACAGTTAGTTCCGCTTTGCAGTAGTGCATAAAATTCATGGATTCTACCTCCAAGCACACACAATTAGTTCCGCATTGCCTTAGTGCATAGCATTCATGGTTTCTACCTCCAAGCACACACAGTTAGTTCCGCTTTACAGTAGTGCATACAATTAATGGGTTTTACCTCCAAGCACACACAGTTAGTTCCGCTATGCCTTAGTGCATAGCATTCATGGTTTCTACCTCCAAGCACACACAGTTAGTTCTGCTTTACAGTAGTGCATACAATTCATGGGTTCTACCTCCAAGCACACACAGTTAGTCCCACATAGCAGTAGAGCATACAATTCATGGGTTTTATCTCGAAGCACACACGGTTAGTTCCGCTTTGCAGTAGTGCATAACATTCATGGGTTCTACCTCCAAGCACACACAGTTAGTTCCGCTTTACAGTAGTGCATAAAATTCATGGGTTCTAACTCCAAGCCCACACAGTTAGTCCCACATAGCAATAGAGCATACAATTCATGGGTTCTATCTCCAAGCACATACAGTTAGATTCGCTTTGCAGTAGTGAATACAATTCATGGTTTCTATCTCCAAGCACACAAAGTTAGTTACGCTTTGCGGTAGTGCATAACATTCATGGGTTCTACCTCCAAGCTCACACAGTTAGTTCCTCTTTGCAGTAGTGCATAACATTTATGGGTTCTACCTCCAAACATGCACAGCTAGTTCCGCTTTGCAGTAGTGCATAACATTCATGGGTTCTACCTCCAAGCACACACAGTTAGTTCCGCTTAACAGTAGTGCATACAATTCATGGGTTTTACCTCCAAGCACACAGTTAGATTTGATTTGCAGTAGTGAATACAATTCATGGGTTCTATCTCTAAGCACACAAAGTTAATTACACTTTGCGGTAGTGCAAAAAATTCATGGGTTCTACCTCCAAGCACACACAATTAGGTCCTCTTTGCAGTAGTGCATAACATTCATGGGTTCTACCTCCAAGCACACACAGTTAGTTCTGCTTTGCAGTAGTGCATGACATTCTTGAGTTCTACCTCCAAAGAAAAACACAGTTAGTTCCGCTTTGCAGTAGAGCATACAATTCATGGATTCTACCTCCAAGCACACACAGTTAGTTTCGCTTTGCAGTAGTGCATATAATTCATGGGTTCTACCTCCAAGCACACACAGTTAGTTCCCCTTTGCAGTAGTGCATAACATTCATGGGTTCTTCCTTCAAGCACACACAGTTATTTCTGCTTTGCAGTAGTGCATCCAATTCATGGGTTCTACCTCCAAGCACACACAGTTAGTCCCACATAGCAGTAGAGCATACAATTCATGGGTTCTATCTTCAAGCACACACAGTTAGTTGCGCTTTGCAGTAGTGCATAACATTCATGGGTTCTACCTCCAAGCACACACAGTTAGTTCCACTTTACAGTAGTGCATACAATTCATGGGTTCTATCTCCAAGCACACACAGTTAGTTGCACTTTGCAGTAGTGCATACAATTCATGGGTTCTACCTCCAAGCACGCACAGTTAGTTCCGCTTTGCAGTAGTGCATAAAATTCATGGGTTCTATCTCCAAGCACACACACTTAGATTCGCTTTGCAATAGTGAATACCATTCATGGGTTCCATCTCCAAGCACACAATTAGTTTCGGTTTGCAGTAGTGCATTACATACATGGGTTGTACCTCCAAGCACACACAGTTAGTTCCTCTTTGCAGTAGTGCATAACATTCATGGGTTCTACCTCCAAGCACACACAGTTAGATTTTCTTTGCAGTAGTGAATACAATTCATGGGTTCTATCTCCAAGCACACAAAGTTAGTTACGCGTTGTGGTAGTGCATAACATTCATGGGTTCTACCTCAAGCACACACAGTTAGTTCCTCTTTGCAGTAGTGCATAACATTCATGGGTTCTACCTCCAAGCACATGCAGTTAGTTCCGCTTTGCAGTAGTGCATGACATTCCTGGGTTCTACCTCCAAAGAAAAACACAGTTAGTTCCTCTTTACAGTAGAGCATGAAATTAATGGGATCTACCTCCAAGCACACGCAGTTAGTTCCGCTGTGCAGTAATGCATAACATTCTTGGGTTCTACCTGCAAAGAAAAACACAGTTAGTTCAGCTTTGCAGTAGTGCATACAATTCATGGGTTCTACCTCCAAGTACACACAGTTACTTACACTTTGCAGTAGTGCATATGATTCATCGGTTCTACCTCCAAGCACACACAGTTAGTTCCGCTTTGCAGTAGTGCATAACATTCATGGGTTCTACCTCCAAGCACACACAGTTAGTTCCGCTTTGCAGTAGTGCATAAAATTCATGGATTCTACCTCCAAGCACCCACTGTTAGTTCCGCTTTGCCTTAGTGCATAGCATTCATGGTTTCTACCTCCAAGCACACACAGTTAGTTCCGCTTTACAGTAGTGCATAACATTCATGGGTTCTACCTCCAAGCACACACAGTTAGTTCCGCTTTGCCGTAGTGCATACAATTCATGGGTTCTAACTCCAAGCTCACACAGTTAGTCCCACATAGCAATAGAGCATACAATTCATGGGTTCTATCTCCAAGCACACACAGTTAGATTTGCTTTGCAGTAGTGAATACAATTCATGGGTTCTATCTCCAAGCACACAAAGTTAGTTACGCTTTGCGGTAGTGCATAACATTCATGGCTTCTACCTCCAAGCACACACAGTTAGTTCCTCTTTGCAGTAGTGCATAACATTTATGGGTTCTACCTCCAAACATGCACAGCTAGTTCCACTTTGCAGTAGTGCATAACATTTATGGGTTCTACCTCCAAGCACACACAGTTAGTTCCGCTTTACAGTAGTGCATACAATTCATGGGTTGTACCTCCAAGCACACAGTTAGATTTGCTTTGCAGTAGTGAATACAATTCAGAGGTTCTATCTCCAAGCAAACAAAGTTAATTACGCTTTGCGGTAGTGCATAAAATTCATGGGTTCTACCTCCAAGCACACACAGTTAGGTCCTCTTTGCAGTAGTGCATAACATTCATGGGTTCTACCTCCAAGCACACACAGATAGTTCTGCTTTGCAGTAGTGCATGACATTCTTGAGTTCTACCTCCAAAGAAAAACACAGTTAGTTCCGCTTTGCAGTAGAGCATACAACTCATGGATTCTACCTCCAAGCACACACAGTTAGTTTCGCTTTGCAGTAGTGCATATAATTCATGGGTTCTACCTCCAAGCACACACAGTTAGTTCCCCTTTGCAGTAGTGCATAACATTCATGGGTTCTACCTCCAAGCACACACAGTTATTTCCGCTTTGCAGTAGTGCATCCAATTCATGGGTTCTACCTCCAAGCACACACAGTTAGTCCCACATAGCAGTAGAGCATACAATTCATGGGTTCTATCTTCAAGCACACACAGTTAGTTGCGCTTTGCAGTAGTGCATAACATTCATGGGTTCTACCTCCAAGCACACACAGTTAGTTCCACTTTACAGTAGTGCATACAATTCATGGGTTCTATCTCCAAGCACACACAGTTAGTTGCACTTTGCAGTAGTGCATACAATTCATGGGTTCTACCTCCAAGCACGCACAGTTAGTTCCGCTTTGCAGTAGTGCATAAAATTCATGGGTTCTATCTCCAAGCACACATTTAGTTTCGCTTTGCAATAGTGCATTACACACATGGGTTCTACCTCCAAGCACACACAGTTAGTTCTGCTTTGCAGTAGTGCATAATATTCATGGGTTTTACCTCCAAGCAGACAGTTAGTTACGCTTTTCAGTTGTGAATACAATTCATGGGTTTTATCTCCAAGCACACACATTTAGATTTGCTTTGCAGTAGTGAATAGAATTCATGGGTTCTATCTCCAAGCACACACAGTTAGTTACGCGTTGCTGTAGTGTATAACATTCATGGGCTCTACCTCCAAGCACACGCAGTTCGTTCCTCTTTGCAGTAGTGCATAACATTCATGGGTTCTACCTCCAAACACGCACAGTTAGTTCCTCTTTGCAGTAGCGCATAACATTCATGGGTTCTACCTCCAAGCACACACAGTTAGTTCCACTTTACAGTAGTGCATACAATTCATGGGTTCTATCTCCAAGCACACACAGTTAGTTGCACTTTGCAGTAGTGCATACAATTCATGGGTTCTACCTCCAAGCACGCACAGTTAGTTCCGCTTTGCAGTAGTGCATAAAATTAATGGGTTCTATCTCCAAGCACACACACTTAGATTCACTTTGCAATAGTGAATACCATTCATGGGTTCCATCTCCAAGCACACATTTAGTTTCGCTTTGCAATAGTGCATTACATACATGGGTTCTACCTCCAAGCACACACAGTTAGTTCCTCTTTGCAGTAGTGCATAACATTCATGGGTTCTACCTCCAAGCACACACAGTTAGATTTGCTTTGCAGTAGTGAATACAATTCATGGGTTCTATCTCCAAGCACACAAAGTTAGTTACGCGTTGCGGTAGTGCATAACATTCATGGGTTCTACCTCAAGCACACACAGTTAGTTCCTCTTTGCAGTAGTGCATAACATTCATGGGTTCTACCTCCAAGCACACGCAGTTAGTTCCGCTTTGCAGTAGTGCATACAATTAATGGGTTCTACCTCCAAGCACACACAGTTAGTTCCGCTTTGCCTTAGTGCATAGCATTCATGGTTTCTACCTCCAAGCACACACAGTTAGTTCCGCTTTACAGTAGTGCATACAATTCATGGGTTCTACCTCCAAGCACACACAGTTAGTCCCACATAGCAGTAGAGAATACAATTCATGGGTTTTATCTCGATGCACACACGGTTAGTTCCGCTTTGCACTAGAGCATAACATTCATGGGTTCTACCTCCAAGCACACGCAGTTAGTTCCGCTTTGCAGTAGTGCATACAATTAATGGGTTCTACCTCCAAGCACACACAGTTAGTTCCGCTTTGCCTTAGTGAATAGCATTCATGGTTTCTACCTCCAAGCACACACAGTTAGTTCCGCTTTACAGTAGTGCATACAATTCATGGGTTCTACCTCCAAGCACACACAGTTAGTCCCACATAGCAGTAGAGAATACAATTCATGGGTTTTATCTCGATGCACACACGGTTAGTTCCGCTTTGCACTAGAACATAACATTCATGGGTTCTACCTCCAAGCACACACAGTTAGTTCCACTTTACAGTAGTGCATACAATTCACGGGTTCTATCTCCAAGCACACACAGTTAGTTGCACTTTGCAGTAGTGCATACAATTCATGGGTTCTACCTCCAAGCACGCACAGTTAGTTCCGCTTTGCAGTAGTGCATAAAATTCATGGGTTCTATCTCCAAGCACACACACTTAGATTCGCTTTGCAATAGTGAATACCATTCATGGGTTCCATCTCCAAGTACACATTTAATTTCGCTTTGCAGTAGTGCATTACATACATGGGTTCTACCTCCAAGCACACACAGTTAGATTTGCTTTGCAGTAGTGAATACAATTCATGGGTTCTATCTCCAAGCACACAAAGTTAGTTACGCGTTGCGGTAGTGCATAACATTCATGGGTTCTACCTCAAGCACACACAGTTAGTTCCTCTTTGCAGTAGTGCATAACATTCATGGGTTCTACCTCCAAGCACACGCAGTTAGTTCTGCTTTGCAGTAGTGCATGACATTCCTGGGTTCTACCTCCAAAGAAAAACACAGTTAGTTCCTGTTTACAGTAGAGCATGAAATTAATGGGATCTATCTCCAAGCACACACAGTTAGTTCCGCTTTGCAGTAGTGCATACAATTCATAGATTCTACCTCCAAGCACACACAGTTAGTTACGCTTTGCAGTAGCGCAATTAATTTATGGGTTCTACCTCCAAGCACACACAGTTAGTTCCGCTTTGCAGTAGTGCATAACATTCATGGGTTCTACCTCCAAGCACACACAGTTAGTTCTTCTTTGCAGTAGTGCATAATATTCATGGGTTTTACC